>NC_092515.1:50388835-50716335 GCF_047511675.1 Marmota flaviventris | reverse complement strand
TTGGAGCCCCCACATGAAAAGAAACTCAAGAAAAACCTCATTGACCTTTCAGTGCCATTGTGAGCAGGAAAGACCTGTACCCAAGTCGAGCCATAAAGGAACTCCAGTCTCAGTACACGAGGAACAATGGCCTAGATAAAAGCAGTAGCACTAGATGATACAACCAGCAGAAACTGACACAAAGTAATCAGAGACTAGATGAGTGTCTGACCCAGGGTCTCGTCACCATTCAGGTGGAGCCCACACTGTAAAGGTGGTGAAGATCCAAGGGCAGGGATAGAGAATCCAGTTCTCTGGAATGGTGCTTCCAGGAAGACAACAGTCTTCACACCATGTTTTGAGAGTGCATGAAGTATACAGAGCCTATTGTAGGGATCTCTGAGATTCCCTGAAATAAAACACAATTTGTGTATCTGATATATGAGAGCGCTTGCTGAGCATGTGTGAGGCACTGGGTTCGATCCTGATATCACATTAAAAAAAAATAAACAAAATAAAGGTACTGTGTCCATCTACAACCAAAATATATAAAAGGTCACCTATTCATCACAGTGTTGCATGTAATAGGAAAAAATCAGAAACAATATGAACTAATTTTGTCTTGAGAGTGGAGCACTGGAATATTATAAATCCTGTCAAAATAACATCTGCCAAATATATTAGTTGACATGGGTAAATAGCATGAAGTAAAAAACTCAAAGCCCAACATGGACTGTGTCCCAGCATCCCCAAGAGACACTGCAGTAGACATGTGTGCCAGGGTACATGTCAAGAACGTTCAGTCACGCCAGGTGCAGTGGTGCACTGTAATCCCAGCGACTCAGCAGACTGAGGCAGGAAGATCACAAGTTTGAGTCTGGCTTGGGCAACATAGCAAGTCCCTATCTCAAAAAAAAAATTAACAAGGTAGCTCATTGGTAGAGCACCCCAGGGTTCAGTTCTCAGTACCAAAAAAAAAAAAAAAGTCAATCACAACTATAAACAATCCCAATGCCCATTAACAAGATACATCATAAGAGGTGGTATAAGGAACATTACATAGAAATTTTTTTAAAAGATAACTATATGAAATGGTGTGATGATTCTTAAAGGATAAGGTTGAAAGGAAAGCTCAAAAGAATGTCTGCCGGTATGATTCCACTGATATTGCCTGCATGGTAAGCCATACACAGAAGCAAGGATCTGCTTACTGTGAAAGCAGCACCCTGAGTGCTGAGCTGGGAAGGTCTGTGAGGGAAGGGAGGTGGCTTTGGCACTGTTCTGATTTTGGTTTATTTTTGTTATTTAAGTGGTAGTTCCTTTGTTAAATTTACCCCCTTTTTAATATGTATTTTTTAGTTGTAGTTGGACACAATACCTTTATTTTATTTATTTATTTTTATGTGGTGCTGAGGATCGAACCCAGGGTCTCACATGTGTGAGGCAAGTGCTCTACTGCTGAGCCACAACCCTAGCCCTGTTAAATTTACCTTTATGACCTATTTGCATTTCATAATTTAAACTATCTTTAAATAGAGCAAAAAATAAAAGAAAAGCATGTATAAAATTGTCTTTTCTACATGAACAGGAAAATTATCAATGGCAATTTTCTCTGGGCAGCAATTTACAAAGGTATTTCTATTTCCTTCCTTATAAATAGTGTATTTTCAAACTTTTTATACTTAACAAGTATTAGTTTTAAAAGAAGAATAAAAACGGAACTACTGCTACCTACTCTGGCTCTTCAACTTACATCTCTGCACAGAACAGGGAGGAAGAGAAATTTCTCTTCTCTCTGCCAGAAAGAAACAGGAAGAGAAGAAGAGATACACAGCTGAAATCAATACATGGCAACCTCACAGGTTCTTGTCCTTTGTGCAGTGATAAGGCCTTAGGGGACTCAGCTGATGGAAATCATCCAAACCCTAGAGTCCCAGAACTCACACAATGCTTGCCTACTCTCTCAGAGCCTGGAAATTGAGCCAGCAGCCCAGGAATAAACAAGAGGTATATTATTATTATTCAATAATAGCTACTGCTTTAAAACTTTTATTATTGTCATAATACTGTGTAGGGACTTTGTGTGTATTAATCCCAACGTTCACAACAATACTATCAGGTGGATGTTATCACCCTTATTTTACACTGATATTCTAGGACTCAAAAGAGATGCAGTAACTTGCCCAGATCTCTGAAAATCTGTGGTTTCTATGCTGCATCACAGTTTCCATTTCTGCACATGCATCTTCTGTTTTAGACTCTTAACAACCATGTAAAGTAGCTCAGAGTGGGTATGTGTTTTGCTCAAGGCACACAGCTAGTAAGACATTATTATCCTTAATAATGACTCTTTTCTCTTTTTTTTAAAGGGAAATTTTTTGTCCCCTTTACTCCAACCAAATGCCAGTACATCTGTGTCCTTCCAGAACATATTTATTATCTCTTACGAGAAGGGTAAAGATGTTGGATGTGACACAAAGGATAAGACATTTTACCTCTGTAGGGTGGAGGGAGCAAAGAAGTTCAAGGCATAAACAATCTTCACATTTTCTCCTTAGAAATTAAAAAAAAAAAAAAAAGATATGAGTAAGGTATAAGACCTTCTGAGCAATTCTGCCTATAATGAGCAATGTCCCTGGGAACTCATCTGCTAAGTCTCCAGGAGTCTCTTTTCTGCTTCTACCTTGCGATGAGAGCTGACCTTTGAGCAGTCAACATTCCAGGCAACATCCCAGGCGGGGGAGAGAATGCTTCCTCCTTTGCTTTGTCCACATGCTCCAGAGTCTCCCCACCCCTTGAGTCTCACTGGTGTTAAAGTTATAAATGTCACAGCTTCCTGGGAGCCAGTGGTTTGTCAAGCCTCTTGCAAGGTGGATCTTTTTTATGAGGAGGAGAAGGAGGAGGAAGAGGAGGAGGAGGAGGAGGAGGAAGCCAGAAGGGATCTGGTGAGTCAGTGAACAGTGATCAGCTCCGCTAGCAGTGAGCCTCTCAAAAGCAGTGAGAAGCCTAAGCCATTAATAAGGTAAGAAGAGAATTATCCCAGGGCTGTGGGATCAGAGTATCAGATAACTTCTGGCAGCAAAGCTTGGGATCCGGATGGCTGGCTAGAGGGGCTGGTGGGAGGGAGGGTGAATCTGTATCCGAATCACCAGGGGCATCTTCTGAGTAGAAAGCAACCTCGGACTATTAGCTCTTCCACCAAGCCTGACCCCATCCCTAAAGTGCCTAGAATTGGGCAGGGCTGTTTTGATGTACATTTGTAAACTGCCCCTGGTACATCTGATCTGTTCAGATCCTGCTTTGGAGCTCAAGGTTCTGTGATTCCCACAGTTTCTCTCCTGCTCTCTGCTGGGGATGGGAGGGGCATAGAGAGCTGAAGGGTTTTTGGAGCTTAGGTGCAGTGTAGTGTGATCACTGAAAACTCTCAGACCTGAGACCCAAAACATGGGCATTGTGAGCCAGGCAGAGCTATTCTAGCTGGTGAGTCAATCAATCAAAAGTTCAGTTTACAAATAAACTGAATAAATTCTGAAAAATAAGAAAGTGGCTCATCACTCCAAAATTTCTAATTGGGTTATTTTCATGACTAACCCTCAAAGGGCTTTGAAAATCATGAAACACCATGCAGACATAAAATATGATTAAGTTAGAGAGCCAGCATGTCAGCTAAGGTAGAAGGACCTCTATCTTGAATGGTCTTGAGCAAGTCTGGAACTTTTAATTGGAATTTGAATGCTTTATATGTGTAAAATAAAAACAATACCTTGGGCTGGCTGGGGATATAGCTCTGTTGGTAGAGCCTCACATGCACAAGGCCCTGGGTTCAATCCCCAGCATCACAAAAAAAAAAAAAAAAAAAAGAATAAAGAGTTGACCTTTTTAAAAAGTAATAATAATAATAATACCTTGTCCAACCTTCCTTGTTGGGTCAGTGAGGGCACCTCAAACAGTAAAACAACCTCTACAAATGTTTTTTCACTCAGTCATTCCTTGATAGATGTTTCTTAAGCATGTACTACATGCCAGGCATTGCCTTTGGCACTATGGACACAGCACTGGCAAAGACAAAAGTTCAGTCCCCTGGCACTCTCAATCTAGTGAAAAAATTGATGTATGGATACCCTTTGCCCTGGAACTTAGTTCTACAGATTTCCCAGTCTACAGGCTCTTTTTAAAGGTGGGTGTCCCCAGCACAACTCCATTCCCTCAGCTGTACAGGCATCTTCTGTCATCCCTGATATCTGGGCGCAGGGATAGAATATCACTGGAGAATCTAAATTAGCAACATGCTAAGTGGTTGGAATCCAGGCTGCTACTGCTTCTTCTTCTTCTTCTTCTTCTTTTTTTTTTTTTTTTTAGTTGTAGATGGTCACAATACCTTTATTTTATTTATTTATTTTTATGTGGTGCTGGGGATCAAACCCAGTGCCTCACACATGCCAGGCAAGTGTTCTACTACTGAGCTACAACTCAGCCCCTGGGATTCAGGCTTCTTAAACTGCTATCTATTTTTTTTTTCACAGAATTTCTCATTTTGTTCCTGAAAGTCTTTACAGTATGATTATGGGGATATTCAAACTTCAGCCCTCTTTAATCAGACTGTTCAGTGAGGCTCATTGTTCTGGTGTTTTCATGGTCACTGTACCTTATCGCCACCCCTTTGGTGATATTTTTCAAAATCCTAACAAAATCCTTACTACTCTTCAACTAGAGGCTGTCCACTGTGTTTCAGTTTGATGCCAATCACCCATCACTGGAGCAATACGGGTTCAAATTATTTCTGAGGTGATGGGATGTGCTGAGTTTGGGGGTTTTGTTGTTTGTTTTGCCTTGTCTACCTAGTAACTGAACTGATTAGAACAAGGCAGCCTGTCACCTGAATGGGGCTTTTATTTCGTTTTAATAAAAATTTCTAAAAATAATTTAATGTTGTTTTTCCTCTTAGTTTTAACTACTACAGGATCAGTGTAGGAAAATATTTTTAGTGTGCCATCTCATATCAAAACTATGCACCTGATTTTATTAATACCACACCTGAGAAAGTACTGGTTATGTGCTTTAGTACTCAATGTAGTCATTGATACTAAAGATTTCTGTATGCATTCTATAAAATGATAAGTTTCAGTTTCGAGAAGGAGCTTGTTGGGTTATTTGCTTCTAACACTGATGATATCTCCTCCCACACTCAACTACTTACTGATTTCTTACTACTTACTTCTTCATTCATTTGAAAAGTGTTTAAGGAATCCTCATCACTCGCCAAATTGTTATGGACCTGTAAGAAAAACCAGACAGACGTTCCCTTAAAGTATTGCAGTTCAGTGGGAAGAGACATTCACATACAGCTAATTCCTCTAGAGTGGGATGGATGCTAGAGGGACATTTGGAAAGAGGAGGAAAAACTTTCTTAAAGGAAGAAGGTCGGCTGACTCTGGAAGAGTTGTAGTTGAAGGTCTCGGGACTCCTAAATAATAGGGAAGTTTTGGAAGAATTTAAAGTTGAGTCTGGATTCTAAGGTACCAAAAAGAAGGGGAGTGGCAGGAAATCAAAGATCAGGCCATGAAGGACCCAGAGTGAGAGATTTGGGGATTTTGATTTAGCCCTATATATGTTGAAAAGTTATTGAGGATTTTTCAGCAGGGAGTGATACACTTGTGTTTTAGAAATATAATTTAGCTCAGCAGTGGATGATGGGAGAGAGCTGAGAGATAGAAGAGGAAGGGTACTGTCCAAGGCCCTGCTTGAGATGAGCAAGCTGGGAATTCTGGCAATGAGAGTGCAATTCAAGGATCAACTGAAGAGTCTCCTTTTCTCCACTGAGCCCCCCTAAGCACACTGGTGACCCACAGCCCCTCACCTCTGCCAGGGCTCCAAAGCATCCACCTCCACTGCTGATTACAGTCTCTGCAGATGAGCTTTGCCAGAATACCCTAGAGTGTTTCCTGGTGGCCTGGGCAGCCCCACCATGTGTTGTCCAAAGTGGGACTCACTTCACAAAAGCATGTTCTTTCTGGCCAGGGAAAGTGCTCATGGAGAGTAAAATCAAAGAAAGAAGTTAGAGGATTTCTGTAGGAATTCTTGAGAACTATGGACAACTTCTAACAGAGTTAGAAGGTCAAGCTCCAGCTTGCAGAGGGAATGGGCTTGGGGCCAGGAGCAGAGCTGGCAGGCAAAGAAGGCACAAGGCCATTTCCATTGAGCCCCACAGGACAAAATTAGCCTACAGCTGGGATGGAGGGAGGGAGGACTTACTTTGAAAGGTGTCTGCTCTCCTAATTGCCAAGAAATATCAGCTTTTTTCCTAAAGTCATTATAGGCCCTGTGTATAAAATTCTACCAACAGTCTCCTTATAATTGCATACATGTCAAGTTCTTCTCTCCTTAGGTTCCTCTCTCTTTTGCTCCATGGTTTCCTTTCTTTGTTCTAAACTGTTTCTCTTGCTCATGTTACCCTAAGCAGAAGCTCTTTGTTCAAGTTGCATCTGTCTTGGGTGGAGGATGGAGAGGGCATCCTTTGACCATTATCAGTAACATTCTAGTTTCTAATCATTTCCTCTTGAACTCAAGTTTAAGAACTAGGAGCCTACTTAGTTGGCCTTCTTCTAATCCACAGGGCCAAGTCTACAAGGCAGGAATTACCATCCATTGGCATTTCCCAGGCAGAGAGCAACATGGTTATTTTAGGAGGGGGATTTGTCTAGTTTTGTTTTTGTTTTGGCCACAAAAGAAAGAAGATCCTCCCTGGATCCTTCTGGCACATCCTGAGGAAGAGCACTGTTGTGATGGATGGAAGAAAAGGGGATTTTCTGCCACGGCCACACAAGGCCTGGCATGGATCATTACCCATTTCCCAGAAGGTCCAGGGGATTTCCAAGGGAAGCCCATGAGCTGGCAAAGTAAGCTCTACCTCTTCAGGAAACAAGCTATAAATTCTAAGAGTCACATCTTCCTCCTCTAAAAGCCATTCTCAAATATCTCTGGAGCTCTGGACATAGAGAATGGTTTACGAGCAGTATGAAGGCTGCCTGGGCAATAGACACCAAAACTTAGCATGCACATACTCTTTGACTTGCCAATTCCACTTCAGGGTACACACGTGTGCAATGGTGTGTGAACATAAAGGTCATTACTGAGGCACTGAAATGTAAAAGACTGCAAAGCAAGCCAAAACCCATCAATAAGAAAATGAGTTAAATAAGTCATTGTATATCCATATAATAGAATCTGTGTAGTAAAAAAGAATGAGGAAATGCCTTATATACTACCAGGGAAAGCTTCCCACAAGACATGTTCACAAGTTAAAAAAAAAAAAAGTGCATCACAGTGGGAATAACTTACTATTTTTTGTGTTTTTTAACCAATTTTTATATTTATTTTTTAGTTGTAGTTGGACACAATACTTTTATTTTATTTATTTATATGTGGTGCTGTAGATCGAATCCAGGGCCTCATACCTGATAGGCGAGCACTCTACCGCTGAGCCACAATCCCAGCCCCATATTTTTTGTGTTTTAAAGAGGGAAAAAAATAAGAAAATATATACATTTGAACTTTTGGGGGAATGCATAAAGCAAATGAAATTACACATAAAAAAATAAACCCAATTGCTATGTTAGGGACAAGTTGAGAAATGGGCAGATGGGGGACAGATTTTTGGAGGTAGATTTTTCACCATATCCTACAAGCTATATAAATACTAGCTGTTAGTAAATAGAGAAGAGGTTACCAGTTCAGCAACTAGTAAATTCTTGTTCTTTTTCCCTTGGGGGGGGGGGGAAGCTGTGACCCTTTAAAAGATATATCATTATCCCTATTTACAGTAGGTCTAGAGGCTTTCTAAAATGTGACTACAGACTTCCCTTACAGACACAACTCCTTGTCAAAAAAATTTTCCCTCCTCTGTCATGTGTGTTAAAGACTGGGTGTGACGGACCAGGCTGCGGACTGGTAAGCACTCCCTATCTTTTCTTCTGCATGCAGAATCTTAGGAATGCCCTGTTTTAAATTCTGAGTCTATGGAATATCCATGAGAATGATACTTTTTGAAACAATTTGAACCAAGTGAGAATTACCTATCAAAAACCTTTTTTTAGCTGGATGCAGTGGTGCTCACCTGTAATCCCAGTGGCTCGGGCTGAGGCAGGAGGATTGTGAGTTCAAAGCCAGCCTCAGCAATTTAGCAAGGTACTAAGAAACTCAGTGAGGCTCTGTCTCTAAATAAAATACAATAGCTTGTGTACACACATGTGCAATGGTGTGTAAACATAAAGGTCATTACTGAGGCATCTGAAATGGTAAAAGACTGCAAAAGACTGGCTCAGTGATCGAGTACCCTTGAGTTCAATCCCTAGTACCCCAAAAAACAAAAACAAAATCAAACACTTTTTTTAAAAAACTTGGTGATAAAACTCATCACCAGGAAAATTGTAAACTCTACATCTAACTCCAGTTACTATCCAGAAATAGTTTCTCTTCTATATAAAAACTAAAAGGGAGAATTTCTTGGGTATATAGGGTTATGCTAATTAGCAACTTGCTGCTAATAATATTTGTACTATATATAATAGCTATTTTATCTCTAAATTGTTATTTATGTCAAGAAGTTGCCCCAAATGATCTATAGTCATGTGGGAAAGAGTTAAAATCTCCAAAGGAAAAAAATCTGGCACAGTCTTTTCATATGAAGCAACCCTTGAATGTCACAAGAATATGTTCAAGATTGCTCCCAGTCTATATGAACCTTGGTGCAAAATGGAAATCCTTTCTTTAAATATTTTATATCTAGCAACTGGAAAACTATCCTATAATATTTACCTTGTTGGACCAAGATACTTTAAGATCACCTACAGAACTTTTTATAATAAGTTTCTAAATCCTTGATGAGATGGCATGCCCTAGGGTCGTGCAATGCACTATCTGCCCAACCATACTGAGCAGCCCTGAATAGGTTGTGTTGAGTGGCCAAGCATTCCACAAGCAGCAGCACAGTGACAAAATGGCCATAAGGATCACTATTACAGCTGAGGGTTGTTTGGCACACTTTCAGAGTCAGCTGGTAAGGAGACCAACAATGCAACTGAAATAGATAGATTGTTCATTACCTATACAGACCCAAGGTCATCATTGGATCAGTTCCCCCATGTCCTTATCCCATAAGATGAGACGAAATCAGAGAGAACCGGATGACAGGTATCATGGGCATTTGGTTCTGCTGCTGAGGATACAATTCTAAAGCCAAGCAGTTTTATAACCTGCAGCTCAATTTTTCAGGGAACTGAAGTGGAAAGTCCTGTGCTTAATGAAAAATGGGGGAGGAGATGACAAAAGAGCTTGAGGCAATCTCCCTCAAGTTGGGGGTGTCGGCTGAGAAATGTCCTCAGGGTGTTCCTTGCTGGGTGGCTCCTCTCCTTAAGCTTCAGGAGAATCTCAAGGTATCCAACCAAGACTTGGGTTAGACTGAGATTAAGCTTTGCCTCTGTGGCCTATGTGAAGGCATACAGCCACCAGGGTACCCGCTGCAGTCATTCTCCTATGTTGATTAAACTTGGCTGAGTTCAGGAATTCTTGGTAACCCAAGAAAGACCAGGGGGAGGAAATAAAGACCCCAAAATATATAAAACTTATCGACACACTAACTGCAAGGAACAGGAACTGGTCAGGACAGGAATTTGTGCAACTGGTTGCACAAATGTTCTAGCTTTCCACATTGCTCCTTGGAAGGTGTCAGGGAGAAGGTGGCTTTGACTAGAAAGAGAATGGAAGGCAGGCACCAAAACAGCAGCCTGACTCAATCCCTTCTGCTTGTTCCTTAAGGGTCATCCTCTTCAGCACAATGATATTGCTCAAAAAAATGAGGCTCCTGCTGTTCCTGGTTTCCCAGGTGGCTGTCTTTGCTCTCTTCTTCCACATGTATAACCACAGCGCCCTGTTTAGAAAGGAGGAGCCCAAGCCTGTGCATGTGCTGATCCTGTCTTCCTGGCGCTCTGGCTCTTCTTTTGTGGGGCAGGTTTTTGGGCAGCACCCAGATGTCTTCTACCTAATGGAGCCAGCCTGGCACGTGTGGATGACCTTCACCGAGAGCACTGCCTGGAGTCTGCACATGGCCGTGCGGGATCTACTGCGTTCTGTCTTTCTGTGTGACATGAGTGTCTTTGATGCCTACATGAAACCTGGTCCCCTCAAACAGTCCAGTCTCTTCCAGTGGGAGCACAGCCGGGCACTGTGTTCCCCACCTGCCTGCAACTTCTTCCCCAGGGAGGAGATCACCTTCCACGCTCACTGCAAGATCCTGTGCAACAAACAGCCCTTCACCGTGGTGGAGAAGGCCTGCCGCTCCTACAGCCACGTAGTACTCAAGGAGGTGCGCTTCCTCAACCTGCAGCCCCTCTACCAGCTGCTGATAGACCCTTCCCTCAACCTGCACATCGTGCACCTGGTCCGGGACCCGCGGGCTGTGTTCCGTTCCCGAGAACACACCACAGCAGAACTCATGATTGACAGTCATATTGTGATGGGGCAGAATTGGCAGAAACTCAAAAAGGAAGATTATCCATACTACACGATGCAAATCATCTGCAAAAGCCAGATGGACATATACAAGGCCATCCAGTCCTTGCCCAAAGCTCTGCAGAAGCGCTACTTGCTCATCCGCTATGAAGACCTAGTCCGGGCTCCACTGGCTCAGACTTCCCGGATGTATGAATATGTGGGGTTGAAATTCTTGCCCCATCTCCAGAACTGGGTGTATAACATCACCCGGGGCAAGGGCATGGGAGAGCATGCCTTCCACACCAATGCCAGGAATGCCCTCAACGTTTCCCAGGCTTGGCGCTGGTCCTTGCCTTATGAAAAGGTTTCTCGACTTCAGGAAGTCTGTGGTGATACTATGGATGTGCTGGGCTACCTCCAGGTCAGATCCAAACAAGAGCAGAGCAACCTCTCCCTGGATCTTCTGTCTACCTGGAAACCCTCTGAGCGAGTCTACCAGGGGGGAGAAGGCTCTGTCCCCACTTGGTTCTAACCTCAGCCACATTCTCTGAATGCTTCTGAGCCTTAACTGTGTCTGCAGTTGTGCACATTGGTGTGAGTTGTGCCCACATGTGCTCCAGCAGAGGAATTGTGCTATTTTCCTGTCCAGAAAAGAGACTCAGGGACCTGGTGTGAGCAGCATATCCCATCAATTACATGGGGGATTGCCTCTCTTCTTGATCTTCCTATCTGTGAATACCTCAGAGACTTGGTGGCCTGGAGGCCCATTAGACACCAAACAATATCAGTGGAGTAAGTCCATAAACATCCCTGTTCTCATTTTACCCACTGGGAAGGGGAGAGAAAGTAAAAGCCAGGGAAGTGGGTCTTTCACTGAAGAGTTCAGAAGCACATTCCACAGAGAGACAGTTCCCAGCGGATTCAAAGAGGGAATCAGAAACAGGGTTGGGTGCTTACCTATGTATGGGTTTGGCCAGAACAACTAGCAGCCATCACAAACCCTAAACAGACTCTGTACAACAGGGCAAGTTCTGAAGTGCAGTGGATAGCTGGGCTCTGTTTGGATGTCATTTTCCCACAGCATTTCCTATCACATGAAGACTTTGATCCAAGAAACTGCCATCCATTAATACTAAAATTCTAAAATAAGATTCTGTTTGGAATTTTCCCTTTCTACCTGTAGTAAATGTTCATCCTTACAGGAGCCTAACCTAAGAACATAATCATCTTTATAGATTTTTATGTTTGTTATTATCTATCAACCATATATATAAAAAATTGCCACAATAATATTTGGTGTCAGATGATGAACTAAGCCTACATCCTCTTCAGCCACTTAGCCCTTTCCTGTGTAAGGCATAAGTTATAATAAAGCCAAATGCATCACCCTAGGATCTGAGCAAATAATTCTTTTACTCTGATCCTTCAGCCAGAAGTCCTCAGTATCAATATATGCCTCACCTGACTTTTTTAATGTCTTAATTGTCCAAATCTGAGAGACCTTTTCATTTCATCTTTCTTTTTGTTTCTAACGTCTTCTTTTTGAACACTGGGGAATTGAACCTCGGTGATCTACCATTGCTACCACTGAACTACACTCCCAGCCCTTTAAAAATATTTTTCGAGAGAGGGTCTTGCTAAGTTGTCCAGGCTGGCCTGAAACTTGCAATCCCTCTGCCTCAGCCTCCCAAGTACCTGGGATTATAGGTGTGAACCACCACACCCAACTTATTTCCACCTTTTGATGTGTTTCTCACTACATAAGTTTCCTTAATGTCAGAACTGAATTTCCCCATTCCCTTGAGCTGAGTGGTGCCTGTGTGGCTCCATCATCTAAGATACTCGAGCAATTATCTTTGTCAGTTGGATTGGCTGAAGTCAGTATATATGTGACTTTAAAGGAGTGAATTTATTCTATTGTCCAAACCCAAGCCACTCTAGGGACTCCTCAAGAGTGTAGGAGCTCCCATGAAAAGGCTTGCCTCTGTAAACTTCCAAAACAGTGTCAATCTTCCAAGACAGCAGATGTGCACAGAAGGATGTGGGCCAGTGAGGGAACAGGCTGTGAGAGACCCACCATTTCTGATTTTCCCTCTGAAAGTCCAGTCCCTGCCTAACTGTTTTAAAGTTAATAACTTCCTTGGAAACCATTTCTATGTGATGCTAAAGTACAGAGCTGTCTGCTGTCCCTCTCCAAAAGGATCCCCCCATCCTGAGACAAGGAAAGATACTAGCCATGTGGAAGCCTAAGGGTCTTATTCAAGATCCACTTTAACACAGCTTTAAATTTCCTATATACCAAGTAGTAGACGTCCTTTAAGGCTCAGACATCTAGGCACAGATGTAGATCATTTCAATCACTGCAAAAGTTCTCCTGGACAGCTCTGTCTAAATTCATTTTTTGTGTGTAGCATTCTATCCCACCTCCAAAAGTTTAAACAATATATAATAATACTATCATGGCATTTTATATACCATAAAACTGTGTGCAATATAAAATCATGCTCTATGACCTCTTTAAAACCTCACCCAGTGTTGAAAGAGACTTTTGGAGAGCAAAGGGACAGTTTCCCATGATGTCTTCAGGTGGTGGCACTAGGAATCAGAGGTTAGGGAGGTAGTGTGCTCCCTGTGGGGCGTGGGGTACGTATGGACTGAACACTGGTGATGAGTATAGCGGATAATATCCTCCAGGTGCATCCTTTCTAACTCGGAGGTCTCTGTACCATCCCAAACCCCAACGGTGGAGAGGCTTTTCTTTGCCTTCTTAGACTATTCACCTGTACAGGATCTAAAGATGAGTTTAAACCTAGATGAGGATGAACCAGATCTAAATTTTTCAGGCCCAATTGTCAGGGTTTAGGGAATGAGCTCTCTCAAATCTGAGAGAAATGCCTAACTGCAGGATGGCAATCTACATCTTTGTAAAAGGGAAACTGAGCAAGCTCTCCCGAGTCCTACAGTTTCAGGGGTAGAATGGAGAATGGGGTCCCAAAACTTCAAAGTAATTTTGTGGAGAGTGAGAAAGTCATAGTTTTGAGACACAGAGGCTTTGACTCTCTGTATTTCCCTTTTTTTTTGGGGGGGGGGAGGGGTTGGTACACCATTCCTAGAAGAGCTGCAAAAGCAGGTCATAATGTGTCTGCATTCCTACCTGTAATTACTATGTGGCTTCTTTTTCAATATAATGAGAGCAATTGTTAAATTCTTAGTACACGTTAATTAAAATTATATTCTTTTCAACATATGAATAATAGTCTTAGAGCTATACAGAGAGGTATAACTGACTAATTTTTGTAAAAAAAAAATATAGCCTTGTATTATCTGTTAATTTTTCTCTAAAATAGTTTAGAATTACTACATGATTTATATACAAGCCTAAAAAATTAATTCCACTATCTATATTATCATGACTCTATTGAATTACTATAGACCCATGAAGCAAAATTTTAAAAATGGACATATGAGAGTGCCACAGCCAGTTAACAATAAATCTCTGATAGTCATTAATCTGGGATCCCCAAGATGCCAGCCCTTCTGTTGACCCTCCTGTCTGGCCCCAATATTATGCTCCTCTTCTGCACAAATTTCCCTGGTCATTCAGAGGAGAGTTATCTTTTTATAAGAATACTGAGGAAAAGTGGTAACCAATAACCAGAGTATGAATGTAGCGTTCAGCTAACGTGTATTTTCATTCATTCACATGCTTAATGGACATCTGTTCTATGTCAAGGATTGTTCTAGATGTTGTGGTTATAGCAGTGAACACAGCAGGCAAAGCCCCTCCTTTCATTTTTTTTCCCGATTTTTAAAATTTGTTCCAATCAGTCACATATGGCAGCAGAATGCATCTCAACACATTGTACACAGATGGAGCATAACTTCCCATTCCTCTGGCTGTACACAGTGCAGAGTCACACCAGTAGTGCAACCATACATACATAGATAGGGTAAAAATGGCCTTCTCACTCCACTATCCTTCCCATCCCCACCGCCCGACCCCTCCCCTCATTCCCCTCTCCAAAATACAAAGTTCCTTCATTCCTCCCTCCCTTCTCCACCCTGTCCCACTATGGATCAGCATCCACTTATCAGAGAAAACATTAATCATTTGTTTTTGGGGGGATTGGTTTATTTCACTTAGCACAATATTCTCTAGTTCCATCCATTTACCTACAAATGCCATGATTTCATTCTTCTTTAAGGCTGAGTAATATTCCATTGTTTATATGGACCATAATTTCTATATCCTTCCATCTGTTGAAGGGAATCTAGGTTGGTTTCAAAGGTTAGCTATTGTGAATTGAGCTACTATAAACACTGATGTGGCTGTGTCCCTGTAGTATGCTGTTTTTAAGTTCCTTGGGTATAAACTGAGGGGTGGGATAGCTAGGTTAAAATGGTGGTTCCATTCCAAGTTTTCTGAGGTATCTCCAAACTGCTTTCCATATTGGCTGCACCAATTTGCAGTCCCAACACAATGTATGAGTGTACCTTTCCCCCCACAGCCTCACCAACACTTATTATTGCTTGTATTCTTGATAATTGCCATTCCAACTGGAGTGAGATGAACTCTTAGAGTAGTTTTTATTTGTATTTCTCTAATTGATAGAAATGATGAACATTTTTCATATATTTGTGGATCAATTATATTTCTTCTTCTGTGAAGTGTTTGTTTAGTTCCTTAGACCATTTATTGATTGGATTATTTGTTTTTTGTATCTTAAGTTTTTTGAGTTCTTTATATATGCTGGAGATTAGTGCTCTATCTGAGGTGCATGTGGTAAAGATTTTTTCCCATTCTGTAGGCTCTCATCACATTACTGATTGTTTTCTTTGCTGAGAAGAAGCTTTTTAGTTTGAGTCCATCCCATTTATTTATTCTTTATTTTACTTCTTGAACTTTAGGAGTCTTGTTAAGAAAGTCAGGTCCTAAGCCAACATGATGAAGATTTGGACCTACATTTTATTCTGTTAGGTGCAGGGTCTTTGTTCCAGTGCCTAAGTCTTTGACCTACTTTGAGTTGATTTTTGGGCAGGGTGAGACATAGAGGTTTAATTTCATTTTGCAACATATGAATTTCCAGTTTTCTTTTTTTTTTTGAGAATTTTAATATTTTTTTTTTTTTTTAGTTTTCGGCAGACAACATCTTTGTTTGTATGTGGTGCTGAGGCTTGAACCCCGGCCGCACGCATGCCAGGCGAGCACACTACCGCTTGAGCCACATCCCCAGCCCCCGAATTTCCAGTTTTCCTAGTACCATTTGTTAAATAGGTTATCTTTTCTCCAATGTATGTTTCTGGCGCCTTTGTCTAGTATAAGATAACCGTATTTATATGGATTTGTCTCTGCATCTTCTATTTTGTATCAGTGGTGTACATGTCTATTATGGTACCAATACCCATGCCATTTTTTTTTTTAAAGAGAGAGGGGAGGGGGGGAGGGAGGGAGGGAGAGAGAATCTTTTTTTTTGGTAGATGGACACAACACAATGCCTTTATTTATTTATTTTTTTATGTGATGCTGAGAATCAAACCCGGGTCCCACCCGTGCTAGTCTAGTGCTCAACCGCTGAGCCAAATCCCAGCCGAACCATGCCATTTTTGATCCGATTGCTCAGTAGTATAGTTTAAGGTCTAGTATTGTGATACCTCCTGCTTCACTCTTCTTGCTTAGGACTGCCTTGGCTATTTTGAGTCTCTTATTTTTCCAAATGAATTTCATGATTGCTTTTTCTAGTTCTATGAAGAATGTCACTAGGATTTAATAGGAATTGCATTAAATCTGTATAATAGTTTTGGTAGAATAAAGCCCCTCCTTTCATTCAAGAGATATTTTAGTCTGTTGAAGAGCAAGGGAACAAACAATAAGTACTAAGAGGAGGCTAAGTACTGTGCTAAGTACTCTTGGGATGGCTAAAACGGGGTAAAGGGCTAGAAAATGAAGGAGAGTGCTGTTTTATAGACACATAAGAGACGTTATCACCAAGGGAAGAATGGTTGAACAGGGACCCTCTGGAAACAGGGGTGTGTGCCCCAGTAAATGCCAATGTCAAAACAGACAAAAGCCAATTGGTTGTCATGACAAGCTATTATGTGCTCAGTACCGTGCTGGTCTGTGAAGGATAAAGTACGGACTTTACAGGAAAGACAGCAGGACAGAGATATCATGCACTCATGAATGCTTGAGCACTAACTCTGCCACCTGGGTGACTCTGCTGTTACCAGCCAGGTGACCTCAGGCAGGTCCCCATGTCTCAGTTCCTCAGCTGTAGGGTGGGTAGAATAAAATGGCACTGATTATCTAGAGTTGTTGGGAAGACTAATAGTTAACATGTGGAACATCCTCAGCAAGTTCTCACCCAGTGATTGTTGTGAATGTTGTGGTCACAATACTTTCATCCACCATTTCTGATAATACTGTGTTCTCATCAAGGCCATGCTTAACAACAAACCTCAAACCCTTTGTGGCAAAATTTCTGATCAGACCAATATGATGAAGAGACTGATACTTTATGACCATCTGGGTTCTCCACATCAGTGGCTCTCAACCAGAGGGGACTTTGTCCCCCAGGGGACATTTGGCTCTGTCTTTTAGTATCTTATTTTAACTGGTGTAAATAATCGTACTTATTTACCTAAAGGCATTTTTGGGTTATCATAACTTGGTGAGGGTGGGGTCTGCTGTAATCTAGTGAGTAGGGGACTGGGATGCTGAGAAAGGACAGGACAGTTTCCACAACATCAACAACAACAACAACAAAATGTGATCCAAATGATAGCGTAGCTGCTGGGAAACCTAACTCCACATTAACCATGAATAAAGACAAAGATCTGATGATTCAAGTGAATCTCTCTTCCATCACATTCACTCTTGTTCAAATGGATGAGCCCCTGTGCCCAAGTGTCGTGACTGGAAAGATGCCATAACCAAGGCTTTTTTGGTACCCACTCTTTTGGCAGCCACTTCAAAAGTAAAGTGGTAGAGCAGGCATCCAGAAATACAGAGCTGCATCTCAGGAGATGGAGAAGAGCCTGAGGAGAGAACGTGATGCGCAGCCAGGCTTCCAGGGACCAGTCACTCACGGGCTGCTCTCTGCCCTACCTGGCTGTGGCTCACATCCACCCTAATTCAGGCACTGTGTTCAAAGGATGAAAGGGGCTTTAAACATGGTTATTTAGGGCCTCAGTGAGCAGGACCAGTGCAGCCAGCTGCAGATGTGCAAAGACAAATTTGTCTAACATGTCTGAGAACAGAGGAATCGGTCATGAATGTCAAAAAGTTCTCTAGGCACCAGAGGATGTCGTCAGTGTTTCTCCACCTTTTTTTTATTATTGACTCAGTGAGCATTTTAGATATTTTTTCTTAATCATCACCCCCAATGAAATTTTAATAATCACAGGTATATCTTTCCATCTGTTCATGTACTAGAGCCCATTGAAGGATTATAAGCCATTATAATATCTAAGTTTATCCCCCCCAGAGCCATTTTTCATTCCTTGGCAATAATATCACTTTCAATGAGAATACATGGCTTAAGGGCTAAGGACGTAGCTCAGTGGCAGAGTGTTTGCCTATCACACACATGACCCTGATTTAATCCCCAGCATTGAGAGGCAGGCAGAGAATGGCTCACTCCACCACCCACCAATACTTTTTAGCTCCTTCCCCAGGCCCTCACTTTCTTTTTTAACATGTCTTTTCATTGTCATCCCCCCAATCTATATACCTTGTTCAACAATAATTGTCATTAAGTCAACATGCATATAAGTAATTTTTAAACTGTAAAGATCTATAAAAATGTTGGACATTACTAATAGTAAAAAAAAAAAAAAAACAATTAACTGATTGCTGCCCCATCCAAACCCAGCCCTGCCAACTCTAACCCTCACCATTGGGGATAGCCTTTGGCCCCATCTTCCTGGACAGTTTTCAAGTTGACTTCTTCTGCAACTGGAAGAACCAATAGGAAGCTATTTAATTTTTTGTTTTTTAAATATTTTGACAGGAGTTGATAAGTGCAATAGGCACATGGAGCTACCATTCATTAAATGAGGTACGTTTCAGAAAGTTAGTATTGTTCCACCCAAAACCAATACTGACTTAAGTGGATAACTGCAGAGAATGTAATGTTGAACAAGAAGGAATAAACGTTTCTGTTCTTCTATGTCAGGCTGAGCTGCAGGAAGAGAAGTCCATTATTTGATTCATCATTAACCAAACTATGACCTTAGCATTCTGCATGCAAATAGCTCAAGTTAATTAAATTTAATTGAAGTTTCTCTATCAAAGACCCTCAGAACCTCAGACTCAAGGTCCAAATTGCATTCAAGATTTTCCCCTCCTCCACCCCACACTATTCTGCATCCTTCTGGTTCTCTTTTCCACTTTCAACATGCTGCCAAATCAAAAACCTAGATTTTATCCTTAACTTCTTCCACCGATCATCCATCAACTATTTTATCTAGTTAGCTTTTTACCTTTTCAGTACTAAACTAAGGGGCACTTCACCTCTGAGATACATCCTCAGACCTTTTTTAAAACTTTTGAGACAAGGTCTCACTGAGTTGCTGAGGCTGGTCTTGAACTTGCAATCCTCCTGCCTCAGCCTCCTGAGTCACTGGAATTATAGGCGTGCACGACAGCATCCAGCCCTGGTTAGCATTTTTTAAGTTCATCATTGAAACCAAATTTGGTTTTTGAAAAGATCAACAAAATTGACAAAGCTTTACCTAGATTGATCAACAAAATAAGAGACAAGACTAGGTACTGAATGAAAGAGGGACATTAATCTTGAACTTAAAAAAATAAAGAGGGTTATAAGAGATCATTACAAACAAACATGTCAAAAAATGAGATAATTTAGATTAAATGGACAAATTTCTAGAAAGACCCAAACTACCAAACCCAACTCAAGAAGAAACTGAAAACTCCTATGATAGTAAAGATATTGAATTAGTAATTTACACTTTCTCATTAAGAAAATCCCCCAAAACATATGGCTTCACAGATAAATTCTACCAAACATTTAAACAATTATTATTAATTCTCTCAACTTCTCTCCAAATATAGGAAAAGATAAAACACTTCCTAATACATTCCATAAGATCAATATTACCCTGATAGAAAAACCAGACAAACCAATCACCCCCACACAAAAAACTATATATTACCCAGGTGTGGTGGCATGATCCTGTAATTCCAGCACTCAGAAGGCCAAGGAGGTAGCATTAATTGAGTCTAGGAATTTTAGACCCCTCCGGGCAACATAGCAAGATCTGTCTCAAAAATAACTGTATATTAATATCTCTTATGAATGTCAATGCAAAAAGCCTAACAAAACTAGCCAACTGACTCATATAACATATCAAAAGGTCTATATATCACAACCAAGTGGGAATTATTCCAGGAATGTAAAGTTGGTCTTACATTGGAAAATTTATTAGTATAATATGCCATGTTAAGAGAATAAAGAAAATAAAGGATAAAAATCGTTTGATTATCTCAGTAGATGCAGAAAACACAACAAAATTCAACAACTTTTCTTGATTAAAAAAATCCACACTTATTGCTACTTGTACTCTTGATAATTGTTATTCTGACTGGAGTGAGATGAAATCTTACAGTAGTTTTGATTTGCATTTCTCTAATTGTCAGAGATGATGGATTGTATTTCTTCTTCTGTGAAGTGCCTGTTCAGTTCCTTAACCCATTTATAGATTGGGTGATTTATTTTCTGGTGTTAAGTTTTTGTGTTTTTTTAAATTTTTGTTGTTGGTTGTTCAAAACATTACATAGTTCTTGATATATCATATTTCACACTTTGATTCAAGTGGGTTATGAACTCCCATTTTTACCCCATATACAGATTGCAGAATCACATCAGTTACACATCCATTGATTTATATATTGCCATACTAGTGTCTGTTGTATTCTGCTGCCTTTCCTATCCTCTACTATCCCCCCTCCCCTCCCCTCCCCTCCCCTCTTCTCTCTCTACCCCTTCTACTGTAATTCATTTCTCCCCCTTGTATTTTTTTTCTCTTTCCCCTCACTTCCTCTTGTATGTAATTTTGTATAACCCTGAGGGTCTCCTTCCATTTCCATGCAATTTCCCTTCTCTCTCCCTTTCCCTCCCACCTCTCATCCCTGTTTAATGTTAATCTTCTTCTCATGCTCTTCATCCCTACTCTGTTCTTAGTTACTCTCCTTATATCAAAGAAGACATTTGGCATTTGTTTTTTAGGGATTGGCTAGCTTTACTTAGCATAATCTGCTCTAATGCCATCCATTTCCCTGCAAATTCTATGCAATAGAATCTCTGAGCATGAAGATTACAAGTAGTTAATTTTTATTTACTTATTGAGTTAGTTTTATAGTTGTTACATTTTTCTTTTCTAATTGGACCAAAATTCACATAATATTAACTATTTCAGAATGTACTATTCAATGGCATTTAGCACAAACATTTCTTTCTATTTTCAAAGCATTTTCATCACCCTAGAAGAATATTCTGCACCTATTAAGTACCCACTTATTATTCCCTCTCCCTGCCCAGTCCCTGGCAATCACTAGTTATCTTTCTGTCTCTATGGATTTTCCTATTCTGGATATTCCACAGAGAAGAAATCATACAATATGTGACCTCTGGTTTCTTAGACTATTTTAGAGACTCATCCAAAGCTGAAGCATGTATCAGTACTTCATTTCTTTATTATGACTGAATATTCCATGATATGTATATATCATAATTTGTTTAAATCTATTAATTTACATTTAGGTTGCTTCTACCTTTTGACCAGTGTAAATAGTGTTTATATGAACATTCAGATGAAAGTTTTATTTGGACACCTGCCTTCAATTATTTGGGGTATAAACCTACAAATGGAATTGTTGAGTCATATGGTTATTCTATATTTACTTTTTTGAGGAATCAACAAACTATTTTCCAATTTACATTACAACCAAAAATTAATCAAGGTTTCTTCTTCTCCACATTCTTGCCAGTAATAAATAACAGTAATGTTATTTTCTGACTTGTTTTTTTATTATAGCCTACTTAAAGGGTATGAGGTGGTATCTCATTGAGGCTTTGATTTACATTTATCTAATGACCAATGATGTCAAACATCCTTTTAATATGCTTGTCAATCACTTGTATATTTCCTTTGATGAAATGTTAACTCAAGTGTGTGTTATTTTAAATTATGTAATTGATAATATATTTTATTTTTTTAATATTTATTTTTTAATTGTACACAATATCTTTATTTTGTTTATTTGTTTTTATGTGGTGCTGAGGATCAAACCCAGGGCCTTGCATGTGCTAGGCAGGTGCTCTACTGCTAAGCCACAACGTCAGCCCGATAATGTATTTTAAAACAGAGGAACAAAATATTATATCACTGTTTATACATATAATTTTCTTATTCCTAACAAAAAATAAAATTTAATAATGGTGCTGGGTGCGGTGGTATATGCCTGTAATCCCTAAGGCTCAGAAGGCTGAGGCAGGAGGATTTCGAGTTCAAGGCCAGCCTCAGCAATTTAGCAAGGCATTAAGCAACTCAGTGAGACCCTGTCTCTAAATACAATACAAAAAAGGGCTGGGATGTGGCTCAGTGCTTAAGTGCCCCTGGGTTCAATTCCCACTACAAAAAAAAAAAAAAAATGATATCTGTTTTATTAGTTAAAGTAATGGTTCTGTTTTTAAAAATTCCCAAATGTGTGATGGCTAAAACACAACTAAATTTTCTCTTTTGCTGAAATAAACAACATAGTCAGTAAATGGCTCTTCTCTAGGCTCCTCCCATTATGTGGCTCTGCCACCTCCAATTCACAACTTCCTAGAAAGCACTGTCCAGTACTTGATAATGTATTTTCAAAACAATGCCCATTTGCCTTTTTTTTAAGTATAAAAATGAAGAGCCATCAGGATTACGTTAACCCCAGGTAGAGCTTCGTACAGTGAACACTGTAGGAAGCAAAGAAAGAATGTGAGTGGAATACTGCACCATGGAATGTCCACTGGAAAGGAAAAGAAGTTTTAACAACACAGGGGCACTAATGGACTTCAGAGGAAATATATAAAGAGATTAGAGGGCTTAAAGTGCAAAGTGTAAGGTTGCAAGAAAGCTGAAGGATAAACAGATTATGATCAGCAAATTATATATCAGGATTTAATATTGTGAAAATATTGCAGTCTAGTTTGGATGATGATGAAGAGCAAAGGTATGGCTTTGGGAGTAGAATTCATAGCTCCTCAGGTTCAGAATAGGCAAGAGGCTGCAAAGTTAGGGTGTTGGCCAGATTATTCACAGAGATGTTGAAATTTCCCACATGTCAAGGGCCAAAGTAAACAAAGGATAGGGCCCAGAAAGGATATAAAGTAATGTAGCTGTGTTTTAAAGGAGGAGAATTATAGCATGAGTTCATGGGTGTCAACATCCTAACAGTCCAATAGAGTCAGGACCATGTGAAAACAGCAATTTCATATTAAACCTAAGCCATGTTAAATTTAGATGAAATGATGGATTAAAAAGAAATCGTCCTTGCTCTGGCCTCTGGAGAGAAAAATTAAAACTCTCTTATGAGATTTACAAACATTCCATCTCATGGCTTTGACATTGAATGTATTCTTCCTAAATGGTCTGGGAAACCCCAAATTGAGAAAATCACATGAAAAGTGATCCTGGCCAGTTAGATCAGCAGTTTTTAATACTGGAAAAGAAGAGAGAAGGGTACTGGGGAATATCTAGCAGTCTGTCACATCAGTCCATATTTCTGTTGCAAAGAAAGATAATCAGTAAAATACTTTCAAAGACTAAAACAAACTACATCAACATCAACTAGGGAGCATTAAAATAAAGATACAACATCATAAAAGGAAGACATAAAGTTTCCAGTATCTCCCCTGTTGAAAATGCAAGCTCTAGAGCTAAAATCTATTTAATGGAAGTATGGAGCTAGAGGAACACGTTAAATGACACCACACAGAAGCAAACACACACATCCAGAATATGGGAAATTTTATAGGCCACTCATTTCTGCACCAAGTCAGAGGTATGAGAAGAAAAGAATAAGAAATAAGAGAAGGTTCTTTAGATCAACAAAGACTTAGAGACACAAAACTAAAAAAGGAATGTCTGAACTTTGGATTCTGATTCAAATGAAACCATTAAAAGACATTTTGAAGGCAAGCAGAGATACCTAAATATCTGATGCAATGTGGCATCATGGTTAAGAAATTGGGTTTTAGAGATGTGAACTGCAGTGTGTGGAGGAAATGAATTGATGCTATTTATAATTTTTCAGTAAAGGAAACAAGAGAGGGGCTGGGGTTGTGGCTCAGTGGCAGAGTGCTTACCTAGCATGTGTGAGGCACTGGGTTCAATCCTCAGCACCACATAAAAGATAAATAAATAAAGGTATTGTGTCCAACTACAACTAAATATAAATATTAAAAAAAGAGAGAGAAACAATTTCAGATATAAAATATGGTACAGAGAGGGACTAGAGTTGTGGCTCAGTGGGAGAGCACTTGCCTAGCACGTGTGAGGCATTGGGTTCGATTCTCAGCACCATATAAAAGATAAATAAAATAAAATAAAGGTATTGAGTCCATCTACAACTAAAAAAATATTTAAAAAAGAAAACAAGAAAAGTGAGGAAAGAACAAACATGGCAAAATCCTGATAATCATTAAATCTGGGTGAGGAATATATCAGCGTCAACTATACTCTTATTTTTGTTTTTTTTTTTTGTTTTAGAATTTCATAGTCAAGAATTCAAAACTTTAGGAAACACATGAACAACTAGTCAGGTACACACGATCACTCTGCTATTTACAGAACTATCTCAGTTGTTTTTTTAGAAATATGTTATTCTTCCCAGTGCAGAAGCCCAAATGACACTTTGCCCTGCTTCCATTATGAAACACCAATCAGGAAAAATAAGCACTTTGTACCCTCAAATGAACCAACAATGACAAGGTCACCCCATCTAGCTCTAATTCACAAACTTAAGTACTTCCTGTAAATGTGGACTCCATAATAATATCCCCAACTTTCAAAATGTTAAACCCTGAAATAATGTTGATCTTTTGGATAAAACACAAGAAAAAGTTATGTTTCCCACTGTGAAGAAATGAATGCACACTAATAAGATTGCAGGATTTTTTTCTTTAAAAATTTTTGAGAGACTGGGGATGTAGTTCAGTGGTAGAACACTGGCTGGCATAGCCTAGGCCCTCAGTTTGATCCCTAGTACCACCAAAAAAAAAAAAAAAATTAAATTCCTTTAAATGCTAAACCCATATTTCGGCTGGTCTTCTTTTTCTAACATTATGATTAATTTAACAAACATTTAAAGTATTTATATAAACTTTATAAATTGGCAAGATCAATATGATTTAGAAATGCACACATAGAGTCTGCGAGAGCAAAGCAGCAATGTGCTCGCCTGGATGGCAAGCTGTCTGCTTCTTGAGGGGTGATCTTAGTGAATACCCTGTGGCCTCACGCTGGGCCTTCTGCTTCCAGCATAGACATTCCATTATCCTTTCATCTGATTAGTTCCACAGTATCATAGGTCCTCGCAGTGGCCGTGGAAACCGCTGAGAGAGGGGCTCCAGGTCCTAAGCCACCCCGGCTGCAGGCAGCCGCATTATGTCCTCGTCATAATCTCCAGCCACCGCTGCCTCAGTACCTCTGCTATTTCATTTGCAGAAGCCCAGGTCCAAGTACCTCCTGTTGTTCCTGCAACTCCTTCACCCACAGCAGTACCTGAGGTGGCTTCTGGAAGAACTACAGATATAATCCACGCTGTTGCAGAACAGAGCTTCGCTGAACTGGGACTAGGGTCATACACCCCAGTGGGATTGACCCAGAACCTCCTGGAATTTATGCATGTTAACCTGGGCCTTCCTTGGTGGGGGGCCATTGCAGCATGTACAGTCCTTGCCCGCTGCCTCGTTTTTCCTCTCATCGTGAAGGGCCAGCGAGAGGCAGCCAAGATTCACAACTACTTGCCAGAGATCCAGAAGTTTTCCACTAGAATCAGAGAGGCCAAGTTGGCAGGAGACAATGCTGAGTTTTACAGGGCCTCCAAGGAGATGACACTTTACCAGAAAAAGCAAGATATTAAATTCTTTAAACCCCTCATTCTGGCTCTGACTCAGGCACTAGTCTTCATCTCCTTCTTCATTGCCTTGAGAGAGATGGCCAACCTTCCTGTGCTCAGTATGCAGACAGGTGGCCTCTGGTGGTTCCAGGATCTCACTGTATCTGATCCCATCTACATGTTATGGATAGTAGTCACTGCTACAATGTGGGGTGTCCTAGAGCTAGGTGCTGACACAGGTGTGCAAAGTTCTGACCTTCAGTGGATGAGAAATGTTATCAGAGTGAGCCCCTGGCAGTCTTGCCCATGCCATCCACTTCCCCTCGGCAGTGTTCATGTACTGGCTCTCCTCCAATATGTTTTCCCTGGGCCAAGTAGCCTGCCTCCGGCTACTGTACGCACTGTACTTAAAATACCCCAGCATGTTGTGCATGACCCTGACAAATTACCTCCCCGGGAAGGCTTCATAAAGAGCTTCAAACAAGGCTAGAAGAATGCTGAAATTGCACATCAGCTCCATAAGCGTGAACGACGCATGCAGAACCACTTGGAGCTAGCAGCCAGGGGTCCCTTACAGCAGACCTTTACCCACAACCCTCTACTACAACATGAAAAGAATCACCCTCCCAAAACCCCCAGCAGCAGCAACACCAACAACAGCAACAAACCAAAGTCAAAGCAGCCCTGGCGTGACACACTTGGCTGACTTGTGTTCTCTGCTCATTCTGTCAGGAACTCTGTCTCCTCAAAGAACCATCCTAAAGACAGACTTGAGGCTTTGTCCTTGTATCAGGCCTAGGAACTGTAGGATATGGAAATGTTCATTTTAAAAACTGATTCCACTACAAACTCTTATTCCTGCATATAAAAGTACAGGGGAGCCAAGCAATCTTCCTTTCCATAGGATTAGGAAACCTCTGTACTACATGCTGCTTCCTGATACTTTATTAAACAGAGAAATGGATTGTGTACTTCAGAGAAATGAATAGGTTGGGTCAAGATTGCTTTTGATAGCCCATGCTCTTGGGAAGTATCTGACCGTTTTTACCTGGCATTAAGACCTTACACTTCTACCCTGTGTGTGTGTTCCAGCCACATTTGCATTGTGGTCATAGAGAAATGACTGATAAGATTGTATTTGAGAATTATAACCACATTTCTTGATAACCTATACAATTTCCATTTCCATCAAGAAATAGATTACTCAGATTTTTAGTGAAAATTAAGAATGAAAGGTGATGTTTTTATGCAAAAACTTAAAAGGAAAAAAAAAGAAATGCACACATAGACATTTATTGGGACTTTATACTTGATTAACTTTGGGTAAATGTTCAATTTTTAAATAATGGGCATTCCATTTTGGTTATAGGATTTCATATATACATATAAATACAATACACATACATATATATAATACATATATGTACCACATATAACATATATTGTTAGTTTGCAAGATCTGTGAAGCTGAGAGAGATTTATGTTTAAAAAAAGATTTCCATGATGACTGCATATTGTCAGTTCTTCATTGTAATTCTTTCTTTTTTCTTTGTATTTTTCCAGCTATATGTTAGTTGCATACTTGTTTGTAATTATACTATTTCCTACAGGATTCTTCTTTGTGATATAATAAGAGTCAAATTTTTGTCCTTATTAATGTTACTCAATAAATAATACTTGACAATTAATAGTTCCAAAAAGTTGTTTGATTTATAATTCGTGTAGTATGTCTTTTTCTTTTTTTTTATTTTCTATACTTTAGTTGTTTAGTTTTAAATATTTTAGTAGCTTTAGTCTTAATTGTCTTAGGAATAATAGTATGGCTTGTTAATGAGGTATGTAGCTCACATGTCCTCTCTGTTGGGCTATCTCTTCTCACTGTCTGGATGTGACCTTCAATAAACTTTCTGTGTTTCTGGCATCTCTAAGATCTTGGGATCTTCAATGCAGCTCCAGTTTCACTTTCACAGCTTCATAATTGCCCTCTCAGGGGCCACTCACAGGCATTCCCACCCTGCTCACACATTGCCTGGCCTCCCAGGCCTTCCTTTGAAATCTCAGTGGAAGCCTCCTTGGTCCCCTAACTCCAACATTTTGCATTCCTCTGAAACCAGCACCAATGTGGATGAAGCCAAGGTCCACCACCAACTGGAACAGTAGCAGGCCTGCTTGGACTCTGGCTGTAGTGGTCTCTGAGTGCCTGGATGACTGAGCACAGTGAACCAAATCCTGGGGAAATATCTTTCTAGGTGGCCCTGTGGCAGCAGGGTGCTCCTACAGTCTCTTCTTAAAGCAAAGTTTTTCAAATGAGTCTTCATTTTTACACCTTTGAGCCTGTGAATAATGGGATCTTACTGATTCCTCAGGTGCCCTCAAGGCAACTTTCCTATTATCTCTGTGCAAAGAACTTGGTTTCTCTTTAATGGCTCTAATATGTTTAGCAACCACAGTTTTATATGTACTTTTCTGATTAAACTACAAATATTTTAAATCTTTCTGCTCTGCTTTTTTATCCTAATTCTCACAGTACACCTAGCCAAAAGCTACCAGCAATACTCATGCCACTCCTCAAATGCTATGCTGCCTTGAAATTTCCTCCACCCAATTAATTATCCCATGACTTTAAATTCATCCTCATTGAAATACCCAGGACATGCACAAAATGTACCCAAGTCCTTTGCCAGAATGTAACATGAATGACCTGTAGTCCAGTTTCCAATAGAGTCCTCACAATTCCATCTGAAACCTCATGAGCTGGGCAAAGTGGCACACACTTGTAATCCCAATGACTCAGGAGACTGAGACAAGAGGATCACAAATTCAAGGCCAGTCTCAGAAACTTAGCAAGACCTTGTCGGAAAATAAAATTAAAAGGGCTGGGGACATAGCTCAGTGGTAAAACCCCAGGTTCAATCCCCAGCAATAAAAACAAAAAGTCTGAAACCTATGCACACAATCTTTACCATCCTGTTGGCATTCCGGTCCTTTGAGCTTCCACCGTAATTGCCCACTAAATTCTGCCTACAACATTTTAAGGCCTCTCTAGTCTGCACCTCCAGACTTTTCCAAACTTCTCTCACAAACCAGTTCCAAACACTTCTGAAACACATGGTCAGGTATAGTCACAGCAAAGCCCCCACTTCTGGTACCAAAATCTGTATTAGGTAGGGTTCTCTAGAGGAATGGAACTAATAGGAAATGTATGTGTACCATTACAAAACAGGATTTATTAGGGTGTCTTACATCATCAGAAGCTGGACAGTTACTCAATGACTATCTGCACACTAGAGAACCAGAAGAACCAGTAGCTGCTCAGTCCAAGAAGCTAGAGCCTCGGAATGAGAGGGACCAATGGTGCGGCCTCATCCAAGATTAGAGGAATGGAAACTCCCTCAGGAATAGCTTTACAATGGAAAAGTGAAGAAGCTGGGTCTGACATCCACACACAATGGTATCAGCAATAGACACACCTGCTTAAGAATAACAGAGCTTGAATCTTCTACGACTTCCTCTGTTCACTTTGCTGCTTCTGGGTTTCCTAGCTACAGGACAGTGCTGCCCACATTCAGAGCAAATCTACCCTTCAGTTTACTGTCCCACATGCCAATGTCTCTGGAAACACCCATTAATCTCTTAATCCTAGGTTTATCTCAATCCAATCAAGTTAATAATGCAGATTAACCATCACAGATATATTAACAATACTCTCTTCCAGTCCTCTAGCATAAGCTATTTCTTTGTCTTCTTCAGTTTCTTTCACCAACATTTCATAGTTTTCATTATATTAGTCTTTCATTTTCTTAATTAGATTGATTTATAATTTTTACTGTTTTGATGCTACTATTAACTGTTTTCTTAATTTCATTTGGGGTTGTTATTGTTAGTGTATAAAAATATAACTGATGATATTGCTATGATATCCTTCAACTCTGCTGAATTTAGTTATTTTAACAATTTTTGTGGAATATTTAGGATTTTCTACATACAAGACAATGTCATCTATGAGCAGAAACTATTTCTTCTTTTCTAATTTAGAGAATTTTATTTCTTTTTCTGTCTAATTGCTCTGGTTAGGACTTCCAATACTATACTGAATAGAAGTGTTGAGAGCAGGGATTCTTGCCTTTTCCCTGATATTAGAGGAAAAACTTTCAGTCTTTTCTCATTTAATATGTTAGCTGTGGGCCTTTTGTAGGTAGCCCTTATTCTGTGGACATAATGTCTTCTATTCTTAATCATTCAGTGAAAAGATATTGCATCCTGTCAACTGCTCTTTCTGCATCTGTTGAGATGATTTTATGTGTTTTGTCCTTCATTCCCTTAATGTAGTATATTATACTGAGTGATTTTTATATGTTAAACCATCCTTGCATCCTAGAAATAAAGATCACTTGGTTAGAATGCATACTCATTTTAATGTGCTGTTGAATTTGGTTTGATGAATATTGCTATGATATCCTTTAGTATTAGTACCATACTAATCTTTTTATTGTTCTAAGTTTAGACACTATCAAAGGAACACATTTATGGCTTTATTTTTAAATGCAGCATAACATGAAAATGCTTTGAATATTAATTATCAGGTTACTGTCTCGAGGAATGAGAATTCAATTCTGTGCTTGAAATATTGACAAATATTAAGATAGCCATGTTCTAGTTCTACAGATTGTTTTATTTGAGGAATTGAACATTACCTCCTACATAATATGCTTCAATGTGAATGTCAAACAACAACAAAAAAAAGCTTATTGGGAAGGTACCAAGAAACAGTTTGGCCAATAGCATTGGATTTTCATGTTTATGACATATGAAATGTGTCTATAAACATACAATAAATAAAGAGTATGAGTAAGATGTTCCAGGAACTCCATTCTTCTCCAACGAATACAATAATTCAAACTCTAGGGTAATTAAAATACAGCCCTTTGTATATAGTAATGTGTGAGTACATAGTGTGACAAAGAATCTCTCCTTGATCAAATTCCAGCCAGGTTCTTCTGAGTCCTTTCTCAACTAACCTCCAGGGATTTGAACAAAACACTAATGCAATTTCTAACAGCTCTGTACCACAGCCCCAGGATGACCGAGTGTGTTAGTAGGTGTTCCACTGCTGTGACAAAATTAGTTGAGAAAATCAACTTACAGAAGGAAAGATTCATTTTGGCTCAGAGTTTTGAGGTTTCAGTCCATGGTCAGTTGGTTCCAAGGCAAAAACATCATGGCAGAAGGGCATGGTGAAGGAAAAATCATTACCTCAAGCATCTGAAAAGGAGAGAGGGAGAGACCTTAGAAACAGAGAGGAGGAGGAAGGGGCTAAGAACAAGATATAACCATCCAGGGCATGCCCCAGTGACCTACTTCCTGCAATGAGTCCTCACCTCCTACAGTTTCCATACCTACCCGAATAATACAATCAGATTATTAATCCATCCATGGATTTATCCAAATGAGATCAGAGCCATCATGATCCAATCACTTCCCAAGAGTCCCACTTCTGAGCAAAGCTAAATTGGAGACCAAGCCTTCAACACATTAGTCTTTGGGAGAATTCCAGAGCCAAACTATAACACCCAGGACCTGCTTAAAACATCCGCCTGAGAAATCTCAAGGCTGTCAAAAGAGTTTATTATTTATTCCAGCCACCACCTGAGATTGTGTCCCTGTCTCTCAGCCTCTCTGGGAAGATGGGAGCCAAACTTCCTTAATCTCCATTTAACAGTGAACCTAGATGGATTGCACACGGACCAACCCCTTCCTTCTTATTTTGTAACTTTTCATTGCCCCAATGCTGAACCTCCCAGTTCCCATTCCTTCACTACCACTCCATTCCCCTATTCCTTTACTATCACCTCGGTTCAACCTGAAGTTCAGTTCAGTTCATGCTGGAATCCTCCCTATTATAACAGCATACTACCGATTAAAACCTGTCTTCACTTTAACTAGTGGCTTTATCTTTGACAAGACCAAAAAGGTGGATTTCTTTTTCCCCTCAGAGGCAGAGGCTTCTTTAGAAAAGTAGGCACATATTCAAGGAAGAATGCACGCCATCTCCAGAGGGAGGACAGGCCGGATTCTTTGTTCTGAGTAGAGGTCTTACCATATGGCAGGCACTGGGGACCATGAGAGACGCGATTCTTTAGAGTTAAGTTCCAAAGGTCTTTTACTTTTGGAAACTGACACCAGGTAAATGGAATTCCTACTCGGCTTCTCAATTCATTGGATTTGCAGGGACTGGCCCGAGATTGGAAATAGATTAACAGGTGTGTACAACGCTCAGGGATGATTTGTCAAATTCCTGGAAACCTTCTGCCAGACGAGACCCAAACTGGGAGCACAGGAAGAAGAGAATCTCGCAACAGAACTTAGGACACGAGGAAGCCAAAGGAGGAAACAAAACTGTACCCTCTACCCAAGAAAACCAGGAGCTGCTCAGAGCCAGAAAACCTCACCGCCCGAGGGGATCTGCGCCTGCGCACTGGAGGGCACCCGCCACAACACACGCGCGGTCCCTGGCGACCGCGCATGCGCCATAGCACCGCAGCCCCCCCCTGACGCGCAGCGGTAGTATCTACAACAGGCGTCGAGGGTTGCTAGGGAGAGGAGTGGAACACTTTGTGCTAGCTGTTCTGCGGTTTTCGAAGTGAGTCATCTGATAGGCGGTGTTCGGGCACAGGTGAATTCACAGCAGAGTCCTTGTCTCCGATCTTGTAATGTGTTCTTAGTGTTATCTCATGACACTCAGATGCTAGTATCCGGAAAGCCACTGAAAGTTAAATATCAAAGTTTGTTTGGAAACAGCTCCTGCCTGGGAGGAGGGAGAGTGTTTTTATCTGAAGACACCCACGAAGTGATGAACACTTCAATATGTCATCCCTCCTTCGACCTCCGTAGGGCTCAGAATTCTAAAGCTGAGTGATAGTTGGTTGGAAAAAAGGAAATGGACACACGGAGACCCTTACATATGCCCAGAATATTCTTGGTTATGAACCGGCGACTGATGAGTGTATTCATTCCTTCAAGGGGTGGGAGAATTGGATGGCTAGAGGATGGGATGGAAAAGAAAGAGGGTTTGTTTGTATTGTATGAAATTTGTCCAGTGTGCATGTACTACTTTTTAAATGTTTGAATGTTCACTTGACACATTTATCAAAATGTAGACACCAAGGACATTCAGGAATTTAAGAGGACTGAGCAGAATTCTTTTAGTAATGCGGGATAGAATTATCTATACATGCGAAGCTAAAATGTCTTATGTAAAGCACAGAGTCTTCCTGTTTATTTCTGGACAGAGATCTATGGGGGGTTGGTAGCAGGAGACAGGAAAAGAGGAGCCAGGCATTTTTTGAAAATGTTTGGCAATGCTATCATACAGGAAACTGACATCTTTATCATTTCAATCATTGTGTATTCATTTTGGATCTGCTGAAGAGCATTGAAAGACAAATGTTTGTGTGAACTCCCTGAACTCAAACATGGATCGGAAGGGGAATTTAATCTTTATTTTTGTAAAGGTAATTAATCAGATGTGACTATTAGGGTTAAGGCCCAAAGTTCCTCTTCTAGTTAAGAAAACTTCCTTTGGTGAGAAATGTCCACATTGGTTAAGGTGTAGTCCCATCCCCAACCAACCTTGCAAGATAATTTTGGGCTTCCCTTCTCTAAGGGAAGTGTCAAAAGAAAAAATTAAACAGGCAACTGTACCTAAGAGGATTTGCAGACAAAATGTTCATGCAAATCTGAACACCTCTCATTTGCTAGTCAAGCTGAACTTTGTGTCCCAAAATAATACTGGGTCTAGGCAAGGGTACCAGAGGATGGGAATCCAAAAAATTTGAAAGTATGAAGTTCAAGGATAGAGGTTATAATTTGTTACTTTTGGGTTTCCCTTGTTTATAAGTAGAAAGCCAGAAGTTGAGCTCCCAAATAAAATATTCTAGGAGTTATGTTTCTTAAGTAACTCCAAAAATTAGTACATCTATGAAGAAATAAATCCTACAAAGAAATAAGCCAACTGGCTAATACATCAACAGACAGAGTAGGGCCTGGAGATTCCTCTACAGAGGAGGAAAAACACATCACAGAGAAGCATACTTGATACAATTTATTTTAAAAAAGAAGAAAAATAATTTATGTCCTTGGCAAAATAAAAGATCTAGTAATACAAATATTTCTTAGAAAACATGAAAAGATAATATAACAAATATTAATAAATCAATATTAACATCATAGCAAAAGTGATAATGATTCTGTAACAATGACAAGTGAGGATATTTTTGGCCCATACACAGCAGTATTTCTTGAAGGTCCTCTGATTTCTCTTTTCTCTTAAAACAAGATGTGGTCTCATTTTAAGAAAGCCTGATGCATGTAAAACTAAATTTAGGAAACTGATCAATTAAAGGTATTTATCTGCATCACAAAATAATTCTTTACCAAAATAATCCATGAAAATGTTTCTTTAAATGATCCTTCAAATAGCAAATTTCCAAATGTGTTTAGAATAAAACCAGCCAGATAACTGTTTCTCTGTGGCAAAAGTGAGGTATACCTGAAATGAGGCAGTAACAGAGTTGGGCGTCAGACCTGTCTGGACAGTGTCCTTACTTAGACCATAAGGAAATAGTTGGGGGCACCTGTTCTCACAGTCTTTTGTTTCTCCCATCTTGAAATCTTACTTTTATAGGCTTAACTGCTTTCTGGTAAACTTTGTTCACCTGGTATTCTCAGGAAAAAAAGGAGGAAGCCACATGAGAGGGGGACAAATTAAATAACTAGTGAGTCACTCCAGCCAAGCAGAGCGAGAGGAGAATCTGGGGTTCAGAGTGTGCATGTGGATGTGAACGGGGGAAAGTAGGAACAATCCTGAATCCCTGACATGGTGCTTTTGAGGCTCCTCTCCCTGTGGGGGTGTCTGACTCACTGAGGAGCAGCAGAGCCCAGTCCAACCCTCCTCAGAAGGGACACATCTTCAGGAGAATAGAGGAGGGTCTATTTGTCACACTCCTCCTGGCTCCCTTCAGTACAATGATAGTGCTGTTCACAGAACTCCTGGATCCGGCTACAAGCCTCCAGCATCATCACCTCAGGGACAGTAATTACCACCCGGAAGAAATTCGGGTACTCGAAGCACTGCAAAAATAAGAACCTGTTATTTTCAGAGCAATTAAATCTGGCACTGGACCACCCTAAAACAGCAGGTCTCTCACCAGCAAGAAGTGCTGGCGTTTCACCTGGGGTATCCATCCACCCCGTCCCCATCACTAGGGTGCTGAGTCAGTAACTGAGTTAATTCATCTTGAAATGGACTGTGGGACAAGCTTGAATGTGTCTCGTCTAGCATGTTTGTTATAAACATGGGTTATCTCACCCATTATGGATGAGATAATGACGGGGAGAAACAAACTTTAAATTGAAGTCATGAGACATATAAGTGTGAATCATGACAAATGAGAATATACTTTGTTGGAGGGGAAAAGGTCAGGCTAGCACCTAGCTCAGGGAGAGCTGGGGGGGTGGGGCTCTAGAAACTGTTGAGAGTGCATAAGCACTCACCGTTGCTGGGAGGCAGTGGACAGACTGTTCAGCAACTAACCGCTCTGTGAACTCCACATCGTTTTCAAATTCTGGGAAGTGTTCCATCTCAATTCCAACCTGTACCAATAATAAAAGGGAGAGGACAACTTATCAGAAGGAGGGAAAACAGGCCAATTTCCTATGCCAGAAATTAGGGTAGGAACTGCTTTAAAAGATATCTTGGAACTCTGCTACTGATAACTAAGCGTTCTGGCACTTGTAAATGTGTGGAATTTATCACAGGGAAGAACGGATATATTTATATTCATATTTTAGTTTGTTACAGAGTTCCTTCTTGGGTGTTGATAAATGAAAGGAAACAGAATGCCAGTGTTTCTCAACAGAGGTACGATTAACATTAGCGTCAGGTCCTTCTTTATTGCATGGGACTGTTTCACCCATTGTAAGATCTTTGGAATTCCTGGCCCACAAAATGGCAATAGCACCCTTAAGTCATCCTGAAAACAAACAAAATTCCCATACAGTTCCAAATACCCCTAGAGGACCAGAATCATTCCCAGTTATGAGCTATAAAGTAGCTTGTTTGCATCTTATAACTTCCCTGTACTACATATAAAATGATTATCAGTACCACGTTTTGAGAACTTTGAGATTAAATCTTATAAGTGGAACAATTCAGAACAAGGCAATTCTCAACTGTCTTGTTCAGGGGCCTAGCCTTTGTGAATGCAGCATGCCCTGCACAACCCCATAAGCAGCCCTGCCTACCACCTTCCCATGCTTTACAACATGCATGGACCTACTGCCTCTCCCCGCCCACACACCTACTTACCATGAGATACATGGCCCCAGAAGGGCGCACGGGCTGAAGCCCAGGGATGGCAGCCAATGCCCCATAGCAAAGATCAGCATTGGACTAAAAGAGGAGGTAGAGAGAACATCAAGGATCAAATTTTAAGTAAAAGAAAAACCACATCATTAAAAGACTCCTCAGTGAAAGCTGGAAACTTGGGTTTGATCTTCTGGCATAAGGAGTCAACAAGAAAAACTCTATCACTCAGAGTTCCTGGCCAAGAGCAGAGTGACTTACCAGAAGTGAGAGTATGGGTAAATTCTTACATGATGCCATTTCCTGATATTGAAGTTCCATATTAGAATGGTGCTCCAGAAATGGGATCAATCATTCCTAATTCCACTGCTGGTATTCTCCGACTCCCAAACTCCCCAAGTAGAAGTCCATAGGCTGCCCTTACCTTGAGGAAGCTTAGTGTGTTGTGGTAGAACTCTTGAGGGGTACGGCGCAGGATGCTTTTCAGAGCTCCCTGGACAATGGTACAGGGTCCCAAGATCCGCTGACTCAGCTTCACCAGCCCATCTCGAATCTAGAAGTCCCCCCAAGAAATGCATTATTCATCTTACTTACGCATCCCTGTTTGGGGGATTCTTATTCTGACCTATCAGGTTTTTAATGCTAGGAAGTAATGTGGCCTAATGACATCTTAGATCAGGTCACTAGGTCTATAGCATAGCTCTGTCATACACCTGCTGGATGACTAGGCAAATAATGTAACTTCTCTGTACCTTTCTCAACTGTAAAATGGAGTGAATACTAATACTAGCCTCATAAGGTTGTTGTGAGAATTAAATTAAAACTGTTCATAAAGCATAGGTACATGGTTCACCCTCCAGCACTATTAGCTGTCATTACTGTCATTGTTTCCCTTTCCTGTAGTCCTAAAACTGGAGGTGGATGGAACTTCTTCACAAAGCCAGATATGTGAAAACTGAACTTGGGAGAGCTATAACTATTCCCATCTTTATCTAGTGTTTCCAGACACCATGAACTATAAGGCCAAGAAGAAAGGGGAAGGGTCCTACCTTCTCATTACTATGCATATATATCCTAAATCACACATCCTATTGCACCACATTGCCCTCACCTCATTGCCAAAAATGTCTCTTCTGTCATGGATAAGGATCCAGCCCAGCCTCCAGCCAGGAACCAGCCAGCGCTTAGCCAGCCCTCCACAGGACAGGATGGGGACATTGGTGCTGAGGGTGGCCAATGGCTCATATTTGCAATCTGAAAACACCTAAGGAGAAGAGATCTTCTTGTTTACTTCTCTCTGTACCCCATACCTCCACCCTTTTCCTTCTATCTAGAGGAACAGGGATTCAGATTTACAGGTTCATTTCTACCCTAAAGCATGATCAGATTTCCAAGAGGCTTCAAAGGGAATTATTTAAAACATTTAATTCCAGGTCTAGTCTGGATGAAAGGAAGCCTAAAGTGGGGAAACGGACTCTATCCCAGTAGTGCGTACAACTTCATGAAGCCAGCCTTATGGAATTAGTGACTATTAGAGTTCTAGATTTAAAAATAAAACATGGGTCCATAATCCCTTATCTAAAATTCCTGGGCCCAGATGTGTTGCAGAATGCAGAACTGTCTGGATTTTGAAAAGACTATACAACACGTGTACCACACATTATGAAACATGCCCACAGCAGTCTAGGATAATTAAGAATATTAATATTTCTGCCACTTTCCCTGCACTCTTAACAAATATATATCCACACATGGGATAAATAAAAAATCTACAGATATATCAGGTCAGCTCAGAATTTGCAACCAAATAAATTTCAAGTATCTTTGGATTTTCAAGGCTTATGGATAAAAAAAAAAAAACTGACCAAGGAGTCATGGATCTATACATTTGTTAAGTTTCCAAGGATGCTGAATTGCTACAGGGAAATGACTAGGAGTTGCTTCTGATTGTTTCACTTGCCAATTTAAGAATTCCCATGAAACAATTTGGGATAGAGATTATTGTAGTTTTATATCCTGACCCAGACTCACCATGTCTCCATAGATCTCATCAGCGAGGATGGGGACACACTGCCTTGCGGCCACTGAAAATAAGAAAATCATGCTGAAATCATTTTTAAAGCAAATTTCCCTCTCATTTAATATTCACCTACTCTTATTATTGCTAATTTCATGTCTCTTTGTGCGGTCTTCCTCTTCAAGAACTGTAAATCTTTCTGATACTCTTCCAGGCTGTGGGGCCTAAATTTGCCATTTAATTAACTAGATATTTCAAACTCTCACTTCCACATGATGGGATTGGTGATGAAGTGAGTACAGGTAAAGTACCTGTCCAAGATTTTCAGGACCAGAAGTGTTTCAGATTTTGTATTTTTAAAATTTTGAATATTTACATAGATTTTTCCAGTTCAACTTTCCTAATCCAAAATCTGACTAATCCAAAGTGCTCCAGGGATTTGGGGATGAGTGATGCTCAACCCATAAGTATTTCCTTTTTATCCTCCTTTCGGCAGGTCCTACCATTCCAATGCCACACAATGGACTAGAGACATCAATGGAGTCCTCTACCTTCATCACAGGCTTGGAATATAGGAAAGAATATTAATATTCTTTTTCATCATTCCAGGAAACTGCTAAATGACCCCATTCCTACCTCCTCCTCTGGACTTACCTGCCAGAATCTTCTGAAGATGACTCTTACTGAACACTGACCCACAGGGATTTGACGGGTTGTTAACAATGACACAAGCTGTCTTTTCATCAATCAGAGATTCCAGTTGTTTCAGGTCAATTTCCCAAGACTTCTCTGGCTGGGGAGAAAGAAAGAGGGAGACCAAGATGATTGCAGGGGGAATACTCAACCCAAGGGTGCAGTGTAAATAACAAAATTTGTCTTTGGCCTCAACCACCCACTGCCAGAACCTTTTCTTTTCTTCTTTTTTTAAGAGCTTTATTGTTATACATAATAGTCGGGTTCATTCTGACAAACTCACACGTGCATGGAAATTGATTTTATTCATGGTCCCTTCTTTTCTCCTCCCCCTTTTCTCTCCTGTTCTCCCTGCCCTCTCCCATTCTCCTTCCTCTACTCTATTAGACTTCCTTTCACCTATTAATTTAAATCCAATTGGTTCTTTATGTTATCCTTTCCTTCCATCCCCCTTTCCTTTATTTTACGCTAGCTTCCACATATGAGAGAAAACATTTTTTCACCTTTGTGTTTGAGTTTGGCTTATTCCACTTAGCATGATATTCTCCATTTCCATTTACCAACAAATGCCATTATTTCATTCATTTTATGGCTGAGTAGAACTCCAGTGTATGTATATACCACAATTTCTTAATTCATTCATCTATTGACAGGCATCTGGTTTGATTTCATAATTTAGCTATTGTGAATTGGGCTGCTATAAACATTGAGATGGACGTGTCTCTGTAGAATGCTGATTTTAGATCTTTGGGGGAAATACCAAGGAATGGGATAGCTGGGTCATATGGTGGTTCTATCCCTAGTTTTTTGAGGAGCCTCCATACTGTTTTCCAGAATGGCCGTGCTAGTCTGCAGTCCCACCAACCATTTAGAAGTGTCCCTTTTCCCCCCACAGCCTCACCAGCATTTTTGTTGTTCACATTCTTGATCATTCCATTCTGCCAGACTCTTGTCTTTGAGGTAAAAGTCATAATTTTATAGGGTAGTAATTGAGCACTTGAATCTAAAATTAAAAAGTCACTTACCAATAGATTATATAGTTTGACCTCAATTCCCATAGATTCAGCCAAAGTCTTGTAGAGAGAAAAACCGGGTCTTGGAATGAGGATGTTTTGTCCTGGATTGGCCAACACAGCTAAACAAAGTTCAATAGCCTGACTGCAGCCACTTGTCAGAATGACATCCTGTGAAGATAAAAAAAAAAAAGGTTTAGTTCTCTTAGGGGTTCCAACAATCACAGAAGAAAAGACCTTGTGAGATGGATATGGGTGAGTTAGGAGCAGTAATGAACCAAAAAGTTTTATGTAAAATAGTAAGAACTATACTAAGCCAAAACCAAACATGTGTCCATACCTAAATGTTGTTGAAAATGTTGGCCACTTGAAAGAAATAAACAAATCATTCTTATAAGGATAAGTTGTGGGGGGAGGATAAGTTGGCTATGACTCAGCCAACTTCCATAAGAGACCTTGGGCTGACCTGGGCATTTTTAGCCTGGCTATTTACTTAATTGTGGCCAGAGACTTGAAATCTGGCTCTTCTCTGAAGCACAGATGAAGGACACCTCTTATGTTAGGAAATGTCTACCCCACACCGCAGACAATAGAGGGAAGGGCGGCATCTAAACTTGGCACTGCCATCAATTTGTATGCTGTTGGAATATCTCTCTTTCTGAATGCCCTAGGTGAATGAAGAAAGCTACAAATTAACATGATCCTATTGGCAAATTTTTTAATTTAATTATTTGGTGTTTGTGAGTTGTGTTTCAAATGGTCTTTTGCATAACATCAAATCTAGGGTGACCTCTGGGTCCTTTGAGACTCCTTGTGATAGACACCCCAGATATTATAAGAGACATCCATATCATACTATGATGACATTAAATATAAGCACTGATTAGTGGTCCCAATTAATAAAAAGTCCTCAAATTGCTAAAGGGAAATTATCCTCAGTGTCCCCCACCCAGACAATTACTCCTATAAAACATAAACAAGGAAAGGGGGTACAGTTTGCCCTAAATTGCTTCCAAGCTGGTACTTTGACTAAGGCTCACCTTAGCTTCCAATGGTGCCTCAGGACAGTGGAAATAAGAAGCAACCTCCTCCCGGCTAGACAGGTATCCTGAAAGAAGAGCAGGGAGAGGAAGCTGGCGATTTCTCCTCCAACTGACAACTGTGCCCTAGAGTGTCAACATGGGCTTCAAGCTGCCTCCTGTCCCTGCTCAAAGCAATCTGTTCAGCTTAGCTCTCAGCCATTGTAGATCAAGGTGATTAACTGATATTTTATATCTTACAATTTTATTATATTCATTGTCAATAAAAGAAACAGATCCCCAAATTATAAAATATTTTATGTAATCTTGATTACTGTGATTATGTTTTGGTCTCTAAAAGATAAAAGATTTAAATTATTCCTAAGTCCATTATAGGAACTACAGTTTTTGAAAAGTTGTCATCAATGCATTGAGTAAGTGTGGTCCATTTTATATTTTTTTATATTATATGTTTATAAGTTTTTGTACAAATTTTTTCTTTGAAACTATATTCTTGTACAATATTTCCACCTTTGGCTTATAAGCCTGAAGTTTTGACAGTTTCATGCCCATTATAATATTTTGTAAAGCTTCTATCCAAAAAGGCAAGTTATCAAGGCCAGGGGCAACATTTCATGTTTCTTCATTTAATAGAAACAATGGATCCCTTGAAATTATATAAATCAGCTCTCCATTATGAGTGAGGAGAAGCAAATTCCTAGTTATACGTTATTGTCTGTATTTCCTTTGGCATGAGATGTTCAGATCCTCCAACTGTTTGTCAAAGGAGATTTGGTTTTGGTTTCTGGGTTGGATTAGTTCCCTAATACTTTGGATATTAAAGTCAGAAACTTAATTACATAACTTTTGTGTTGATTTTTGCTGTATTAAATTGTCTAATGTGGGACTGGAGTTTTGGCTCAGCAGTAGAGCCCTTGTCTAGCATCTGCGAGGCCCTGGGTTCAATCCTCAGCACCACATGAAAATAAATAAATAAAATAAAAGGTATTGTGCCCAACTACAACTAAAAAATAATTTTTTTAAAAAAAATTATCTAATGTGTAAGTAACCCAACTAAAAACACAGTCCTGACACCTGTTTGAAGCACTTTGTTTTGTTTTTGTGGTACTAGATACTTAATTCACACGTGTTAGGCAAGTGTTCTAAAAGTGAGCTGCTACATCCCCAGCCCCTTTTTAAAAAATGTTATTTTGAGACAGTGTGTTGGTAAGTTGCAAAGGCTGACCTCAAACTTGAGATCCTCCTGCCTCAGCCTCCCAAGTATCTGGGATTAAAAGGTGTGCACTAATATACCCAGTGTGAAGCAATTTTAAAATCTGATCTTAACATTTAACTGGATTTTTATTCTATACTAAGAATACGTTCCTATGTACACATAAACACAGGGAAGAAAATGTGCAACACTGACAGTAATCACTTATTTTACCAAAATATTTTGGGCAGAAATTTTTGACAAATGGAGAATGTTAAACCTAAATAGAAAAACTTTCTAACAGAAAAACCTTCTATCCTTCAGTATGGCTGCCTGTTCTGCCATGTGTGTGTGTGTGTGTGTGTGTGTGTGTTGTTTTGACCTTTCTACCTTAAATAGTTACAATTGCATTTCAATGTGATCAGAACCACAATGAAAATAAGCCTTTAATATAAAGAGAAGGAGAAATAAAATGAAGGAACTATTTACATAGGGCGGTAAGTAAATTAATGTAGGATCTAGAGGACTCAGCAAACAAGCAGTTCCAGCCAGACTCAAGGCCTTTCTATTAGAATTAGTAATGATGGGTTGAGAGCATTATTTGAGAAGTAAGTCTGTTTGAGAGTCTAGAGGGGAGGGGCCAGCATGCCAAAGGGAGCCCGGAAAGAAGTTAGACCTTCAACACATTGAAGCATCTGGGGCAAGACTCTTTCCCCCCAAACCAAAGGGCTATTTAATCTAGAGTTGGTAGGAACGATCTCCTGTTAAAAGAGCTAAACATTTGAAAGCCACCAGGTATATTCTCAACAGGAGCCTACCTATGGATGGGGCATAACCATTGTATTTCCCAGAGTCCAGGGCATCTTTCATTGCTTGTGTAACTTCAGGATCGGTAGGTAGGTTTCCAAACACAGTTGGGTCTCCTATTCATAGGAGGGGAAAAAAGCCAAAAAGAGCCCAGAATTACTCTTCCATGTTCAGTACTCAGATTCATTTCTACCACCATCTTCTCCAACCAGCCCATGAGGATTGGAGAGACAATACTACCCCTCCATCAAGTGTCCCCAACTCACCAATGGACAGAGAAATCATGGCTTTGTTTGGATTAGGCTTCACCTTCATGCTGTCCACAATGGCCCGGATGGGATTAAAAGTTTTGTCAGACATGTCAGAGGGCTTCACAGACCACCTGGCCTTCCTGCCTTTCATTTTTCCCAGTCCAGAGCTTTTCCCATTGATATTGACGTGCACATCCAGAACCGGGGAGAGGTTGCCATCGCCATTGGTGTGAATCATGTAGGGGTCCATCACTAGAGAAGCCTATGAGGAAAGAAGGTCTTGTGAGGCAGAGCAGGGGTGGGCAGCTATGTTTGGATCTAAACATCAGGGTGACATCACTGGATGTCTCTTTTCCAAACATTTTTGCTGCCTTCTCTTATAAAGTAGCTTTATTATAAATAATGAAAGTTTTAAGGCTTTTTGCTGAGATGGAAAACAAAACAACCTATTCTACAACATCAACAGGTCACATTTGGTTGAATATTTATCTACTATTCAGTAGGATTTGCTGGGTACAAACATAATCGCGCAAAGGCAGAAGGATTCTCTAAGGAAAACCAAGGGAAAACGATACAAAGAAAAAGTGCTGCCCCATTTCTATGAAAAACCAATTTGAGAAAGAATCTTCTTTAATTCTTCAACACTCTGTGTCTGGCCCTGGGTGGAAAAAGAAGTTAGCACATGGGAGAGAAAAGTGTGAGCGCTCCACTCACCACCACCATATCACCGAGGTTTGAGATTTACCTTCCACATGGGGGAGATGCAACCTCCAAGCAGCCAAAGCTGAAAGCTCACCAGTCCTCTGACAAGTTACCCGTGGCAATGAACTCAGGTACAAATTCCGACTCCTAAAATAGTCTCCACTAATGGGCGTTGGACCTGAAACCTTTATGCTATTGGTTAGGGGTAAGAGCTAAGTTCTCGCCTGGACCTCTCTTCTCCCCTTGACTGTTTCTCACCTGCTGCCACCCTCCAATCATGAATGTGTCCTCACTTCAAACATCTGGAATTCTCTGTTAATCCTTTCCAGGCACTGGGTTAGGTGTTTCAGAAAACTACCAGAGGGCAGTTATGATGTCAGTAGGTAATTTTTATTAAATCTCTTTTGTTACAAAACATTCTATTGAATTTTTAACAGTACAGAAATACATAAAGTGAAAAGGTGAAAGTACTTTCTTGCCCCCCTCTGTGTGCACACACTCCATTCTCCTTCCTGGGGGTAGGGAGTGTAGGCATTTGACTCCTTCTGTCATTCACCAAAAAAAGATGATAGCTGGATTAAGATAGACCCAGATGCATACTTTCACAGAGTTTCAAAACAGAGGGAATCACATTCTACGACTTGCTTGACAAGGTCTTTTTTTATTTCCTACATCTTGTTCCCCTTTCCTTATCAGTCCCCAAAGTTTCAAACTCCAATTAGAAGAAAGGTGGACAGTTGAAATAAATGGTCACTCAACAAATAGCTTAAAAGGTCAGGGTCTCCAAGGCAGCTAAAACTTGTACAATTGTATCCTTCTATGTAGGTAAAGCCTCCTTCATTTATCAGCTGTAGTATTATTGAAAGAATATGATACAGATGACATCTACAAAACAAAAGCAAAGTCACAGTCCTCAGCAGGAACCACAATATTCCTGTGAGTTAATGAAAATATCGGTGACTCCCAGGGCTCAGATCCCATCTGTTTATTTGTTTGGATACAGAGTTATTACATAATTTTTTCTTCTCCATCTACTTTTCAGAGATCTGAGTCAGGAGGTTGGGGGCGGGGGGGTTGAATAACCTTGTGTTTTTCTGGACCTTGTATTCCTTATTACTTTCCAGAATGTGTGCAATGCTTTCTCTTCTCCATTATAATGAAGCAAGCAGTTACCACATCATTTTAGCAGTGGAGATGCAGAAGCAGCAGTGAGGATGGGAAGCCAACACTTTTATTTCAAGGGAATGTGAGTTCTAATACTAGAAGCCCTGAGCTCACCAACCAGGGCTCCTCTGTCTCAAAAGGCAAATGCATAGCCCTGTCTTAGGAATATTCAAAGACACAGAGAAGGAAAGGACTGGTCGGCTCTGGCATTTACTACCCTATGCCCAAAGTGTCCTTGTAGACAGAAGTATACCTCACAGTCTAGACAGGATTGCACTTGGCAGAATCACTGACAGAGTGAGAACATTGCCGCAGCCCAGCTGGCTGGGCAAACTAACCAGGGAGTGACGAGGAACTTGTGTAGATTGATACAGCAGGAGTGGGAGCCGTTTATTGTAGGACAGGAGGGGGTATATATACATTCCACACAGCTTATCTTAATTAACATAAACTAGATACAGCAGTCAACCCATAAGGAATCTCCACACTTAATGGCTCACTGGCATTACTTCACAAACCACTCCCTCTGACAAAATGCCAGGTGCCATCCTGACTTGTTTACAGACCCTAACAAACATGGTATTATTTCCAAAGCACATAGTTGTTTTTTCTTTTTTTTTTGTACAAGGGATTGAACCCAGAGATGCTCAACCACTAAGCCTCTTCCTCAGCCTTTTTTAGTTTTTTATTTTGAGACAGGATCTTCCTAAGTTGCTTAGGGCCTCACTAAGTTGCTAAGACTGGCTTTAGAGTTGCAATCCTCCTGCCTCGGCCTCCCAAACCACTGGGATTACAGGTGTGCACCACCACAACCAGAAGTACACATATTTTGCCAAGAGAGTAAACCATTATTTTCTACAATATTTTACACTCCTGTACATTTTAAATATAAATATGTTGGAGGAAAATTAGAAAAAAACTATAAGAATTTACAATCCCACCACAACTCTTTTTTTTTTTTTAATATTTATTTATTTATTTATTTTAGTTCTCGGCGGACACAACATCTTTGTTTGTATGTGGTGCTGAGGATCGAACCCGGGCCGCACGCATGCCAGGCGAGCGCGCTACTGCTTGAGCCACATCCCCAGCCCCACCCACCACCACTCTTAACATATTGGTGCTTGTATGGTTTTATTTCTCCCCACAAAGCTGGGGTCTTGACTATATAGATATTCTTTAAACTGAAATAAAATTCATGTAACAGAAAATTCACTGTTTTCATCTTTTCTTTCTTTTTTTTTTTTTCCTTTTGGTATCCAAGATTGAACTCAGCACCTAACCACTGAGCACATCCCCACCCCTTTTTATATTTTATTTAGAGACAGGGTCTCACCAAGTTGCTGAGGCTGACTTTTAACTTGTGATTCTCCTGACTCACCCAACTGAGATACTGGGGGATTACGGGCATGTGCCACCACACCCAACTATTTTCATTATTTTAAAGTATAAGATTCAGTTATTTTTAGCACACTTATAACTTTGTGCAATCATCACCACTTATCTAGTTCCAGAACATTCAAATCACCACAAAAAGAAGCCCATACCCATGGAGCAGCGGCTCTCCACCCTGACTCTCCCCCAGCTCCTGAAAACCAACATCCATCTTCTGTCTCTACAGATTTCCCTATTTCTGACATTTCAAATAAATGAAATCATACAATATGTGGTCTTTTATATCTGGTTTCTTTCACTTAGCAGATGTCTTCCAAGCTCAACCACATTACATGTAGCATAGAGTTCTTCATTTCTTTTTATGAATGAATAATATTCTATGAAATGGATACATTACATTTTGTTTACCCATTCACCAGCTGATGGACATTTGAATTGTTTCCATTTTGCCTATTTTGAATAATGCTTCTATTAACATTTGTGTACAAGTTTTTGTGTGAATACCTGTCTTCAATTCTCTTAGGAATATAGCTTGAAGTTACTGGATCATTATATGCTTAGTGTTTTCATCTTGAATTTTTAAATTATATCATAAATATTTTCCCATGTTATAAGAAACATTACACCATAGATAAGCATCAGGATTTATTGAGTAATTTTCTTATTGTTAAACATAACATGGAGTTTAGTTTTTATCATTAAAAATACTACTGCCAAGGGCATCCTTGTTCATAAATGTTGGTTCATATATATTTTATTATTTCTTTAAGATAAATTTCTATGTTGATTTACAACACTGAAGAGAATAAACACTTTTCTGTTACCTTTTTAGTAAAGTATGATATGTTCTTATATAATAAATTTTTAAACAGTTGTAGTTGAACACAATACCTTTATTTTATTTTTATGTGGTGCTGAGGATCGAATCCAGCGCCCCACACATGCTAGGCAAGCACTCTACCACTGAGCCACAATCTGAGCCCCTCTTATATGATAAATTTAAATAGGAATGTTCTAAACCCTGATTATCTTCCCTTCCCACAATTCTACTCTGTCGAGGTAACTACTTTTAGTCACTTCTTATGTATCCTTCTCCAACTATTTTCTATGTTTCTACAACACTTTTGAAACTGTTTGGGGGTTGCTAAAAATAAGTGTATACTATATATTTGTTTATACTTGCACTATCTAGTATTGTAGCCTGTAGTCATAATTGGCTTCTGAGTTCTTGAAATGCATCTGATCTGAATTGAGATGTATGGCTAATGCAAAATATGCATAAAGTTTTAAAAACTTAGTATAAAAAGGCAATGCAAAATATCTTAATTTTATATTGATTACACATTTAAAGAATATATATATTAGATTAAATAAACTCTAAAAATTAATGTCATCTGTTTTTTAGATTTACTTTTTCTTTTTAAAATTATACCTTTTAGAAAATTTGAAATTATTATGTGATTTACATCCTATTTCTATTGGACAAGGCTATTCTATAGCATATTTTCTAAAGCCTTTTAGACATTTTCACATTGTCAAACATAGAAATCAGTTATTCCTTTTTGAGGCTACACAGTGTTACTTTGTCTATTCTACTCTCATTGGGCATGGAGCAGCTTCCATATTTTTCCTATTATAAATAAAGCGGCTAGAGCATCCTTGTACATTTATAATTGCTCAATTTTATGAGTTGATTGTGACTTGTGGGATATTTTCCTAAAAATGGAATCACATTCCAAATTATTGATAGATCTCCCAAATATTGATAGATCTCCCAAATCTGTCAATGATAGACTATAGAAGAGAAGATAATGCCGATATGCCTATTTTGACAGCCTCTTGGAGCTCATGCCATTTGTCAGGACAACATATCCTGCTTGAGGAATAGCACAGGGAATCAGCTAAGTGTTACTATAGGGGTCCTCCACATAGACAGTGTCTCACAGGTATTCAATTTTTAAAAATCTATTCAAAGATACGTGTTAAAGCATGGTAAGACAGACTTTATTCAGCACTGTGGCAATGGTACAGGAACCACTGCAATGGGATTTTGCAGTGGGAAGAGATTAGGCTCAACTCCAAATACAACACAGGCAAGTGGGAATTTGTAGCCAAGGAGCAAGGTAGGTATCAGTGCATGGAAATTTACTAAGAGAAAACATTAGGAGTAAGAAGGATTCTGGTTAAACGACCTAACAGGATTGTTATTAAAGATAGGCCAGTGTGATCACACATAAGATGAAGAGCATAAGAAACCTCATCAGATATCCAAGGAGATCACGTATCAAGGGGTTCTTCATAAAATAATCTTGCAGAGTTCTTGGCTAAAACTGGATTTTGCTAGGAAGTGCACAGATGGGTCTAGAGAAGGTCCAGGAGCCTGACTAAAGTTTGGTCAATCAAAGAATCTTTATCAGAGGTTTAGGCTGTTCTTCTATTGATCTTTAAAAACATTAGACTAAGCAAGAATGGGATTTTCTCAGAGTTAGGCTATAGACATTGATTGCTATCACTGAAGTTTTAGAATTCAAGGATCCCAGTTACCCATGAGACTCAGATCCAACTCCCTCTCCCATGACACATGCAACCTGTTGGCTTGGTGACCAGTTACCATTAAAACAGGAGCCTGAGATTATTTAATTGCTAATCCCTCCTGAAACAACAGCAGTGTTAGCCCACCTTTGTCTTTAGTTTTCAGTTCTTACTGATTGCCTTTTTATCTTAGTTCAAGAAACCATTTTGTTACATTTTGTGCAATATTTCTAGATATTTTGGTAGCTAAAGATCTTCCAGGTTATTCTGTCCTCAAGATTGCCAGAAATGGTAGTCTCCTTACTAATTTTTTAATTTATTTTTATAGTACTTCTTAAAATTTATTTCTTATATACATGACAATAGTGGAGTGCATTACATTCATAATTATCCATTCTCAGCACAATTTTTCGTAACTGTATATATAGAGTAGCCTTACTAATTTTAAATGTCACTTTTATCTTGTACTAAATTCCTATATCCTCAAGAAATTGTTTATGACATCATCATTTCTAGAATATTCTATTCCAAAATGAACATTCTTATAGTTCTTCATATGCATTTCCAGGTTGTTTTCAGAAAGGCCATTTACCTTCCAATCAGTAATTGTTTGCAAACCTTGGGAATTATTTTCTAAGTAATTGTCCAAATTGATTGACAAGGGAAAATGGTATTCAATCAGAACTGCTATTTCTATCCCTGTCATTCTAGTGACAAGGATCATTTTTTCCTGTATATTGGATCTTTGTGTTTTGTGAATTGCCTGATCATGTCCCTTGCCTATTTCTTGCCAGTAGGATCACCTTTTCTTAGTCGAGACCTTGGTCTAGGACGTGGTCACACGGTAACACAACAGCTGCTTTGAGTTACCACTGGTCCAGCGGCCTCTGTCTCAACCTGACTGGCTCAGATAAAGGTTTAAAGATCAAAGGACAATGAGCAGCACAGGGGTTTTGGCAAATGGCCCTGCAAATACTGCCACTGACGCAGAATCTGCAGGACTGAGGGGTGTGTGAATGGAGCAAGGGCTCCTGCATCAGAAGGCCAGCGCCATGCACACACCCTCATGTCCACCTCAGCAGCCAGCAGTGCAGCTGAGATCAGAGGGAAAACAGACAAAGCAAACAAGATTGGGTAACACCACTCTTGGGGAGCTAGTGTTTCCCCTCAATAGAAAGCAGACAAGGCAAAAGGTGAGGACCCAACTCTAAGTAGAGGTCATGGGGTTGGGGCTGTAGCTCAGTGCAGAGCACTTGCTTCGCATGAGCAAAGCCCTGAGTTCAATCCCTAGGACCTAGAAAGAAAAAGAGAGAAGAGAGAGAAAGGAAGGAAGATAGAGAAAAATGAGAGAGAGAGAGAGAGAGAGAGAGAGAGAGAGAGAGAGAGAGAGAGAGAGAAGAAGGAAGGTAGGTAGGTAGAAAAATTTCAGCCAGGTGCAGTAGCAAACACTCAGGAACTAAAGCACAAGGATCTGGGTAACTTAACAAGGCCCTGTCTCAAAATTTGAAAGTGCTGACTCAACCTCCAGCACCAGAGAGAGAGAAAGAGAGAAAGCTTTACTGGAAAAAGGTAAAAATTGATTTTGAATCAAGGGTCAAGGACCCAATAAACTTAGGTACACTCACAAGAAGCTACATCAACAAATGGAGATAAGACCTTTCATTTAAAAAACAAACAACTTCCAGTGACTACATTACTGTGTCTGCCATAAAAAGGTACTTTGAAAATTTCTAGAAATTGTGGTAAAATATAACTATTCTATGTTCATATATGAATACACTACCAGTGTAACTCCAATCTCCATAACTTTTTCTTCTTGCAAAACTGAAACTCTATAACCATTAAACACTTATTTCTCATTCTCCATTTCCCTAGCTCTTGGCAACCACCTTTCTACTTTCAAATAGAAGTATTTTAAAAATAATTCAACTCCCCAGAGATAACCACTGTTAATCTTTTTACCAACAATTAGCTTTTTGAAATTTATTTTTTTCTAGGTAGACATCCATATGTTTTATACATCAGAATTTTTGTATTCTGTGGGTCTCATTTCATGATATATTGTGAACATTTTCCTAAGACTATAAAAATTTTGTAAACTTTATTTTTAATAGTCACCTTCAACCCTGGGTCCCTCATTTTAATAAAAATGTTTCCATACTCTTTTTCCTCTACCCATGCAGACTGGACATCTATCCCATAGCAGAAAGACACACTGTTTTGAACCAACTCATTTAATTTTCACTTCAGTCCCAGAAGGACAGGCTGTATCATCTCCACTTCACTTGGTTAAAAACTAACTCCCCAGATAGTCAGTGGTGAATTGGAGTACAAGTCTTGAAATCTGGCTCCAGATCTCACTACACAAACATATCTGCTTCTCTTTAGAGGACAAAGTGGGTTGAGATGCATAGGGCCCTTTCTTCCCTACAGAATATAAAAACAGAAAACACTAAGGGAGAGGAGAGATCATCAGAAAAAGCCTTAGAAAATAATGAATTCACTATGTGAATTACACATGGACATTCACCTTCTGTGTGTGTGTGCATGTGTGTGTGTGTGTGTGTGTGTGTACTGGGGATTGAACCCAGAGGTAATGTACCACTGAGTTACATTCCCCATCCTTTTTATTTTTGTTCCTTAATTTTGAGACAGGGTCTCCCTAATTGTTGAGGCTGGCCTCAAACTTGCAATTATCCTGCCTCAACCTCTTGAGTCAATGGAATAATAGGTATACATCGTCACCTCTGCTCACTTATTTTCATTGTTCCTTATTAGTTACATACTATCTATCTGTTCTGAATCCTCCTTATTACCTCTTATTTATTGGGTACAAAGGAATGTACATATTTTAACCACCTAGAGACCTGGAACAGTGAGGAGGATTCTTTATACTCTCCTGGCACCATGTTTTTATAGAAGCCACACTCCAAACTTATTCACCAGTTGGCAATGGAGAGCACATAAACCAGAGGGAAAGAAGTGGTGGAGTGGTAAGAGGAAAAAAAAAAAAAGAAAGATAAAAGTCCTTCTGTATTTATAGAAGGTGGAGTGTGGAATTCAGATGGGATAAGGAGGTAGTTTGGATTTTTATAATTTATGATGCCTTGCATTCATAGAGAACCTTGTGATTTGGGTTCACATTCATTATCTACATTATCTCACGTAATAGTCTCTCTGTCTCACTCGTTGTTGGAACAGAAAGATAGGCCTGGTGGAGCTTTCTTTTTTATGATTGAACTTTTTATTTTAGGATAGTTTTAGATGTATAGAAAAGTTGCAAAGATAGTACCAAGTTCCCACATACCCCTCACCCAGTGTCTTCCTATTTTTGATATCCTATTATCCTGATACACTCTTAGTCACAACTAAGAAACAAACATTGGTCCGTAATACCTGTGTTCATATTTCACTAGTTTTTCCACCAGCATCTGTTTCCTGCACCAGGAACCCCATTTTACATTTAGTCATGGCCATGTCTCCTCAGCCTCCTGTGGTCAGAGACAGTTTCTTAGTCTTTCCTTGTTTTCCATGACCTTGGTAGATTTGATGTAGAATGTTCCTCAATCTGCATTTGTTTGGTGTTTTCCTTATGGTTAGAAGGGGCCACCGGGTTTAGAAAGAGCATCTGAGCTTTTTTTTTTTTTTAATTCTTATTAGAAAATTTTACAATATATTTATTTATTTTTATGTGGTGCTGAGGATCAAATCCAGTGCCTCACACGTGCATAGCGGGCGCCCTACCACTGAGCCCCAGCCCCAGCCCCGCATCTGAGATTTTAACGTTATGGCCATTCACTCTCCATCAGAGCTCTAGAGGTTAAAAAAGAAATAGAATCTTCATTTGTTTACTGACTGAGGTGCCTCCTGGCCACCTTTCTCATGGTGCTTAGCAAATAACACCATCCTGTTTGCTCTGTGCTTTGCATAACTGTGTAAACCAAGTCTATTAACTCATCCACTTTTCTTCAGCTGGAACTTGATGTTCCTTCATTTGTGGCTCACTGGATCTCAATCCCACCTCAGCTCTTAACATTCAAGAGATGCCCTGTCACTGCTGTGAGCAATAGAAGTTGGAGGAAGGGACACTGTGACAGTTGTGAATATAGGCCAGTTGACTACTAGATTCTGCTTCCTCCTCTTGGGATCCTGAACTTCCATGTAAGAAATCCAGTTTACTCTTCTGGAAAGAGAGGACACAGAAATCTTGAGGTACCAGACAGGAAAGTGAAGAAGACATCCTGGATGACCAGGCCATCTGAGCCTTCAGATGACACTGGGTCAAGATGACCATGACTGCATAAGAAATCACAAGCAAGATCCACTCAATTATTCCCAGTCAACTCTCAGAATCATAGGAGATCACAAATCAATAATTTTATGAAAAAAACACCTTTGTATGCGGTCCCTTTAATAAACTCTCTCCAATTTCCTTCTTTGCCTGTACCATCTGTTTCCTGTTGAGATGCCATAAACTGCAACCAAAATCCCACTTCTAACCTGGATCACAGAATCCTAAGTAACAGGGCTGGAATAATCTTGAAAAGCCATTGAGTTGAAGTCATCCTTTATGCATGGGTCTCTCTCTCCCCTACCTTAAACAGGACTTCAGTCACGTTTCAGATGCCACTTTCAAGAGAAGATGTAACAGGATAGGCCAATCTGCTGCAGACTGAATTATTCAGACTCTAGAAAAAGCATTTCATTTTATTTTCTTTTCCAGGCTAAGCAAATCAGTTTTTTAAAGCTTCCTCCAAGATCCTACAGTTGGTCAACTGCATTTTATTCCTTGTTTTTCTGGAAATATTTCACAGATGTTGGTACCAAAATAAGAGCCCAGTTTAACTAGCTCTGCAAATAAGGGGAGGATATAGATACAATGTATAACCCAGAGAAAGAGATGGAGATTATCTGCCCATCAAGCCTGACTTCTGAGCTGTCAGAAGAGGATGGTTTAAATACTAATAACATGAAATATGAAATCTTTCTCTTCCCTGCTGATCCTTTTTGGGTCTGTGCACTTAGGAGTCCCATTTAGCTTTTTCTTGAGACCTAAATTTCTTCCTGCAGTAATGGCTGTGAGCTAAGGCACAGATTTTTTTTTTAAGAGAGAGAGAGTGTATGTGTGTGTGTGTGTGTGTGTGTGTGTGTGAGAGAGAGAGAGAGAGAGAGAGAATTTTTTAATGTTTATTTTTTAGTTTTTTCGGCGGGCACAACATCTTTGTTTGTATGTGGTGCTGAGGATCGAACCCGGGCCGCACGCATGCCAGGCGAGCGCGCTACCGCTTGAGCCACATCCCCAGCCCAAGGCACAGATTTTATATGAGAAAGAATATCTTGTGGTACCACAGCACACACTTGAGCATCCCCAGCCCTGTGCCTTAGTGGGATGTACGGAGTCTGTCTTCCACACAAGGCAGGTGCACAAAGTCTCAAGTTGATAACCTGGTCTGCAGTTCTGAAACATTCTCTCCACCAAGAAGCATAGAATGTTCCAAAGATTAAAGGTTTTGCCACTGCCCTCCCACAATGAGGCTTCAAGGCCTATTCTTCCTGGAAACAAATGCCAAAAGTGATGTAACTCAGCAACCTTTATCCAGACTCACTGCTGAGATCTACAAAGGGGAGAGGACCATCGATGGCGGGGGTGGAGGGGGTGGTAAACCACAGAGAATTACCCAAGTCTGGAACACCAAGTTCCCACAGGACCATGAGCAAAAACAAAGATGAGATGCAATGGGGTGGGACACTGAGCACACAGCTTGGAGCGGGAGGACTGGTAGAGAGAATGAAAAACAATGAGCCAGGATGAAGCCAGGGTTGAACCAAGTCAAACTTGGGAAGGCGGGCCTGTGGGCCTACTTGTCACTCAAAGCTCTTCTACAGCAAGAATTCTGCCATCCAGGCTCATCTATGGACTCATCGGACAAGTGTTTCTGGCCCAGGCTCTGTTCTAAGTGAAGAAAGCAAGCCAAGCCCCTGTTTTCATGGAGCTGACGTGCCTTTGGGGGAAGAGAAGCAATGAATTAAGAAGCTGGTGTTAGGAAGTGTTAATGCATTAATGATAAGAAATCCAGGTGTGGGATTGGAAGGGGTTTTATTTTGCGTATGACCGTTAGCATGCCCCCCAACCAAGGCAGTGGCGGTTAATGGAGATGGGAATGAAGGGAGGAGATGGGTCCTATGGATGAAGACAGTCACTTAGGCAGAGGGAACCGCAAGTCTTGCCTTGACCTGGGACTGCGCTAGGCATGTTCATGTACAACCCAGCTAGAGGATGGAGGAACCAAGTGGAGTGTGGTAGGGGATGATGTCAGAGAGAAGGTGCTTCAGTCTGGCTAGGAGAGGGGGAACTATGGCTACTGTTCTAACACAAAAGCATTTATCTCATGGCCTCAGACTGGGCCTCAACTTACCCTCTATGAATGCCTTTCAACATCAGGGGTGGGTGAATATGTCTGAAATTAAAGCAAAACCCATAAAAGGCATGTACTTCTGGTAAGAGGCAGCAGGGTCACCCTGCTATGTGGCAGCGGGGTTCAGACCACTGAGACCAAACAGAAATGCAGATGGGAATTAAGAGACTGTCTCCTGGTTGTGTCTGCACAGAACTGGGACTCAGTACCCCACAGAGAGTTCGAATATCCCTGCTCCATCACGTCCAAGGACCTTCAAATGGGGCCATTCCTTTGGCCCTTGCCTGAGGGTCCCTCAGGGCAACAATTTCAGAGAACAATGGTTTCAGTGGTAAGGTGGTAGGATCCTGATGGGTTCTCTCAGAGGAATTTTAAAGTTTTTAATAAATGAATTTTAATATCCCACTCTTGTTCCTGCAACAGTGAACTGTGGGGTATTGGGACTCCTCTCTTAGGTGAGTATAACAAGGGTGAATTGAGCAGTCGCAGCCTGGGAGCCGGTCATCTCAGGTCAACTGATTCCTGCTGCGGGCATCCCAACTTCTGAGGCTGGGCTTCTCTCTAAGAGGCAGAGACAACCTCCTTCCCTGCTCCTTCTCCCCAACTGAGTTCTGGGCCCACATTCTGTAACCCAGGCCTGGTGTCAGTGGTCATCCAAGAGCTAGGTGTCCACACAGAGAAATTCAATGAGTCTCGCAGTGAGAAGTCATCTGCAGGAGGGTGAGAGAGAAAGCAGGGAACCCCAGGATCCCCATCTCCATAATCCTCCTGCATCCACAGCAGAGTGGTTCTGCCTTTTCCTCCTGTTTTGTCTTCTCAGTTCATTGCATATTGATAAACAATCCCATTCCTTCATTTGACTTGCCAAAATCCCTTTTTTCTTCCTTTCCTAAAGCAAAGAGAATCAGAAACTCTGATTCTCACAGTGATTATTTCTAAAAGAGACTTCAAGAGTCCTTTCTGAGCTGGAAGCAGTACACCAATTACTTAGGAAGCTGAGGTAGGAGGATGGGAAATTTGGAGCCAGTCTCTAAAACTTACCAAGATCCTGTCTCAAAATAAAAAAATAAAAATGGCGGGGATGTGGCTCAGCGGTAAGCACCCCTGGGTTCAATCCCCAGTTGCAAAAAAGAAAAAAGATAAATGAGAAGATATTTTGAGAGAAACCACATTTATATAACTTTTATTACAGTGTATTAATATCTAGTTAATCTATTTTGTGATTAGTGTTGTTAATCTCTTCCTACTCCTAATTTATAAGTTAAACTTCATCATAGGTGTGCATGTATAGGAAAACACATATAAAAGGTTCAGTCCTAAGATTTCAGGCATCCACCAGAGCAGACCTATACATTAAAAATGGTGAATTTTACTGTTTGTAAATTATACCTTCACTTCTAAAAAGGAATGAATAAAAGATCACCTCCAAAAAGAAGAAAAATAAAACACATGTCCTGGAAAAAAAGAAGTGACTTTTTTTTGTTTTAGGAGCCCATTCAGGATACCACATTACATTTAGCACTAATAATGTTTTTAAATTCTGATTTCATTTGATAATTATTTGTCCTTGATTTCTAAGATAGGTCAATGTAAAAAGACTTGGGGATATACCATATTGAAGTTGCAAAGCCTCTCCAAGATTCTATCATTTTTTCTGCTTTATTTTTCCGCATCACTGATTGTATCTAACAGGCTTGTCCTATTACATCAAGTCTAACATGCCATTGATTGACACGTGTACTGTCATTTTTCATACCAAAGAAAAATGCCAGCAATTATAATGGTAAGATGCTACCAGCTTTAAGATGCATTCTAATTCTGAGATATTGACATGTGAAAATGCACTGAAATTAATAAAATGTAGCGTACAGTTCATGTATTCTATTTATTGTCTATTTGTCCCCCTTGGAATGCTGATTCCATGAGAGCAGGATTTTTGTTCCATGATATATGTTGGTGCCTCGAATATAATAGGTGCTCAAAAAATTGGCTGGATGAACAAATGAATAATAATAAAATACTAAAAATATTTGTTGAGCATCTGTGTCTGGCACCATTCAAAGCTCTTTACTGGTATTAACTCTTTGAATTGTGTTAAATATTTTATGAGAATGGGAATTTATTATAAATTAGCAATAATCCAGAGGGTGATACTTTTCAATACCTAGCCTAGACATAAAATTCAACTGAAAGAAGAAAAAAAAGAGAGAATTCTCTTTAACAACTAACTGAAAATTTAAAAACAATAGTATTTTTTCATCAATAAGTATTGACTGAGCATCTCTATATTCTTGTGCTTTTGTAAGTTCTAAACACTTAATATATGTTACTTTATTTAATTCTCACACCACCACGAGGCAGGTGCTATTATAAGTCATGTTTGGTAAATGGGGAAACCCAGGTACAGAAAGGTTAAGGAACTTGTCCAAGGTCACACATTTACTAAATGGCACAGTCAAAACTCAGCCCAAGGAAGGTAATGGGCCATGCTGTCTCATAGCCACTAAAGCATGCTGTCTTGTGTCTACTTAAGTGATATTTAAGAAACCAATAAAGCAACAAATATTATTAACTTTTATGACCAAAGTGACACCATCAACCCCCAGTTAATTGTACTGTTCAGTTTTCTGGCTGATAAACATCAAGAGGCAAAAGGAAGGTAGAGCCAACCTCCCCTGGTTGGATTTGTTTTGTTGATATTAACTGGATGTCCTGGATGTGACTAGCACTGTGCTAGGGGATGGGGACAGAGAAGTGAGACAGGTGCCCCCAGTGCAAAGGTGAGAGGTCAGTAAACCCGTGATCATCCCCATGCAGGCCTGTAGGAAGTTCAGGGTGAGCCTGAAGGAAGAGCAGGGGCTTTATCCACCCTTGACCTGAGACTCGAAGGAGGCATCTCAATTTGCCAAGGGGACAAACAAAGGAAGGCTAGACGTGCTGCCTGGCAAGCCTCCTGCCCTCCAAACCTGAGGCTGGGTCCATTCACTCCCCTGTCTTTGCAAAATGGTTTTCAGTTCCCCGAAACAGGAGATCAGCTCTAGCTCCCTATCTCTGCCAGAGCAAATATTGAGAAATGTCCAGCTTGATGACTTCAGTGTTGCACTTTATTGCATGTGCCACCAGGATGGATCTATTCCCCATCACCTGTCCTCCCTGCCCCGCCACCAAACAAGAATCAGACAGCTGAGGCAAGGTTAAATCCTGGTAAATGAGATGAGGAGGAACCAGGGGTCACCAGGGATGCAGAGGGAAAAAAACAAAAGAGTGGCTCACTTTTGTAATCCCAGGAGCTCTGGAGGCTGAGGCAGGAGGATCCCAAGTTCAAGGCCAGCCTCTGCAAAAGCAAGGTGCTAAGCAACTCAGTGAGACCCTGTCTCTAAATAAAATACAAAATGGGGCAAGGGATGTGGCTCAGTGGTCAAGTGCCCTTAAGTTCAATTCCCAGTAGCCGCCCCCAACACATACACACAAAAAAAACAGTGGCTGGAGATTGATTTTGCAAAGTTTTCTGTATACAGAGTATGTGGAGACAATGAGGGAATACTGCCTGATGTCAGCAATAATCAATAATTTTTACAAGAAATTCAAATGTAGCTGTTCTGGGGTTCCCCAGGAACCCCTGTCTCCTTTCCTTAAAACTAAATAAAATAGTAGTTGTGTTTATACACAAATACCTGTTTCAATGTTTTCTCAAGAAAGTTTACATATTATAAATCTATCAGTGACCAAAAAATTTGCTGATGAGAGGTACTGGATTTTGCTGCTCCATTAATTTATTTTCCATGAAGACCCTACCTTCATGTCAGTGAGCCCTAACACAAAACTCATTAACCATAAAAATTATTAACTATAACGCTTATAAGTCTTGTAAATATTTGATCAATGTGTTCTTGGCTGGTGCTTTTGCCTCTGGGTGGACTCTGGAAAAGTGAATATCTCTGTTTCTTTTCATGTTTGTGCATTTCTGAGAGCAAGGGACAAGTTTGTTTAACTTGTTTTAGAAAGTGTTAAAACAGTGCCATGTACAAGAGGGTACTTAAACAATCCAACTTAATCAAATTTATTTCCAGAAGGGAGTTAAAATACAAGCAAGTTCACAGTCACATTTTTAAAAATCAGAAAACAAATATGTAATGATGTTGCAATATTGATTTGCAAGTGCCAAATAATCCAACCAAAATGTACATCCTAACTGATAAAAATGACAATTTGGACAAACTTGCATATTTTTTTTTTCATTACCTTCAACTCCTGACTGGGGACTGTAACTTGGATCTGATATGGGGAGGGTCAGAAGAAAATTCTAGCATAGTAGAGCTCCAACCTCCAACTGCCCTTCTCTATTAGGATTTTTCCTTCTCTTTAATACATCTGCTTTTGACTTTGTGCGATTGAGAAATAAGCACTAATTGCAGTAAGTAAATTTAAGAAAAAATGCAGTTTTCATGCTTGTGTTTTCTTCTCCTATGAAAAACACAGGAAGTTCAAGATTAAAGTGACACAAGAGAAAATAAAAATCATAGCGAACACTTACATAGAACTTGCATGCCAGTCCAAATTCTAGGTGCTTTGCATATATTAAATCATGCAATTGTATTTTGGTGGCAGGGGGGTGGGTACCAGGGATTGAACTCAAGGGCACTCAACCACTGAGCCACATCCCCAGCCCTTTTGAATGTTTTATTTCGAGATAGGGTCTCACTGAGTTGCTTAGTGCCTTGCTTTTGCTGAGGTTGGCTTTGAACTCTCATTCCTCCTGCCTCAGCTTCCCAAGCCACTGAGATTACTGGCGGGCACTACCACACCCAGTAAATTATCAGTTCTATGATTAAGCTCATTTCAATAAAGGAAAACTTTCCATTTCACTGGAGGAAAATTAGGTCCTTAAAAATTAAATATCATGCTCAAGTGCACAAATGGATCACATAGTTCAAACAAAGGAATCTGGTTCCAGATCCATTCTAACCACTAACACACCATCAGAAAGAAACCTTTCAGGGCTGGGGATGTGGCTCAAGTGGTAACGCGCTCACCTGGCATGCATGGGGTGCTGGGTTCGATCCTCAGCACCACATAAAATAAAATAAAGATGTTGTGTCCACTGAAAAATAAATATTAAAAAATTCTTTCTCTCTCTCTCTTAAAAAAAAAGAAAAAGAAACCCTTCAAGAATTTGTTGAAAGTACATGAAAAAATGCTCACCTTCTCTAGCAGTCAGAGAAATGCAAATCAAAACCACCCTAAGATACCATCTCACTCCAGTTAGATTGGCAGCCATTATGAAGTCAAACAACAACAAGTGCTGGCGAGGATGTGGGGAAAAGGGTACACTTGTACATTGCTGGTGGGACTGCAAATTGGTGCAGCCAATTTGGAAAGCAGTATGGAGATTTCTTGGAAAGCTGGGAATGGAGCCACCATTTGACCCAGCTATTCCCCTTCTCGGTCTATTCCCTAAAGACCTAAAAAGAGCATGCTACAGGGACACTGCTACATCAATGTTCATAGCAGCACAATTCACAATAGCAAGACTATGGAACCAACCTAGATGCCCTTCAATAGATGAATGGATAAAAAAATGTGGCATTTATACACAATGGAGTATTACTCTGCATTAAAAAATGACAAAATCATAGAATTTACAGGGAAGTGGATGGCATTAGAGCAGATTATGCTAAATGAAGCTAGCCAATCCCTAAAAAACAAATGCCAAATGTCTTCTTTGATATAAGGAGAGTAACTAAGAACAGAGTAGGGTCGAAGAGCATGAGAAGAAGATTAACATTAAACAGGGATGAGAGGTGGGAGGGAAAGGGAGAGAGAAGGGAAATTGCATGGTAATGGAAGGAGACCCTCAGAGTTATACAAAAGTACATACAAGAGGAAGTGAGGGGAAAGGGAAAAATAATACAAGGGGGACAAATGAATGTCAGTAGAGGGGGCAGAGAGAGAAGAGGGGAGGGGAGGGGAGGGGAGGGGGGATAGTAGAGGATAGGAAAGGCAGCAGAACACAACAGACACTAGTATGGCAATATGTAAATCAATGGATGTGTAACTGATGTAATTCTGCAATCTGTATATGGGGTAAAAATGGGAGCTTATAACCCACTTGAATCAAAGTGTGAAATATGATATATCAAGAACTATGTAATGTTTTGAACAGCCAACAATAAAAAATTAAAAAAAAAAAAGAATTTGTTGAATTTGTTGCCTTTATTGTGAGTGGTTTTGACCTAGGTGCTTAGTAAATGGTACAATCACTCTCAAACTTCTCAAAAGCCTCAGCAAAACTGTGGACTAGAAAAGAAAACTGTAACCAAAGTTCAAACCTTAGGCTGATTTCCCCACAGCCGTGGAAGTGACTTCCCTGGTCACAACGGCCTGTTGGGATTACCTTCATCTTTTCTATAAGTTGTACCGAATCATCCACTTACGACATTCTTGAATTTGTAATTAATGTTCATTTCTTAATCACACCCAGTTAAAAGCAGGTGCTCACACTTGGGCATTCTCCTGGGAAATTTTCAGGATCTAGGATCTTTTCATGCTGCAGTCTTTCCATTTTTAACACATAGTCTCCAAGATGCCCCAGTCTTGGGGAATAGAGGAGGCAGAGAGTGAATACACAAAAGGACAACCATTTTTATTGAGACAGGGTCTTGTCATGTTTCCTAAGCTGGTCTTGAAGTTGTGCACTCAAAAAATCCTCCTGCCTAAGCCTACTGAGTAGCTGGGATTACAGGTGTGCATATTGTCACCTAGTTGGCCCAACTATCTTTAAAAATCTTGAAAAAAATGGTTCATTTACTTGGTGAGTAATATTCCATTTGATTTATGTATCCACTGCTGAAAAACAAATGGCATCAAAACTTGAAGATTCTAAAACAACAATACACGCTTATTGTCACTCACAGTTTCTGTAGGTCAGGAATTCAGGAGTAGCTTAGTTGGTTGGCTGTGACAGGGTCTCTCACAAGGTTACAGTCAAGATGTCATCTGGGACTACAGTCCACTGAGGCTTGCCCCAAAGTTGGAGGATTCACTTCCAAGATGGTTCATTTACAATAAACTAAATAAATAAAAAGGTGGCTCACTCATAAGGCTGTTGGTAGGAAGCTTCAATTCCTTAGCTGCTGACAGACCTAAGTCATTCCCATGTTGACCTCCGGAGGGATGCTTGAGCATCCTCATAACATGGCAGGTGGGATCCCCAAGAGTGAGTAAGTAAGGCAGTAACTCTTTTTGACCTCTCCTCAGAAGCTATCCTCTCTTATTTCTTTAATATTCTATTGGCTACATAGATCAGCCCTATTCAATAAAGGAGGATAAATCGTGGGGGATTAATATTAGAAAGAAAACCTCATGTGGGCCATCTTTGGATAAATAACTAAGGTCATACTGTCCCTCCATCTTCCTCTTCCATATACATCTATCATTAACGTCTATTTCCTCTTTCAATTCTGCCAGTACTTCATGTACATCAGGATTTTGTTGTTAGGTGTGCATATTTTATAATTGTTTTATCTTCCTAATAAATTGAAGTTTTATTGTCGGAGGCCACCCTGAACGGTAGCTATGCACACACCTTTAAGTCCTGAGTAAAGAGGTACTGGACTGGTATTGCACCCAGCAATGCAAGTGGACTTTACCTCTGCTTGGATAAGAAAGGTGCAGCTCTGGGAGTGGGCATCACCTGACAGGGTTGAATTACACGCACCTGTTTATTGTAATCCTACCCTTTTGCCCTTTTTTGGATAGATTGTTCCATGGATTAGCTCCCCCATTATTAAAACCCAGGTTTGAGGAGTGCTCCCTCTCTTTCTTGCCTGCCTTGTCTTCTTTGTGGGAGCTGAGTCAGAGGGGCCATCACAGAACCCAAAGAAAAAGGTATTTCTCTATGAGTCATTAGTTTGTGCCAGCCTAGTTCTCCTGGAGTGACCCTGACAGGAATAGTTGTGTGTCATGACATTTTATGATTAGGAAATGTCCAGCTTTGTCTTGGATAAATACATTTTAACACAAATGTATTTCACCTAAGGAAAAAAATGTATTTCACCTGATATTAGTATAGCCACTCTAACAACTGTACAGTTAACTCTTGCATATATATTTTCCCATCCTTTTATTATCCATTTTTGTTTCATAGTCTTTGGGGGTTTTTTACTGCCCTATTTTTGTGTTAAATAGTTATTTTTTTTCCTAGTGTTCTATTTTCATTCCATTTGGGCTTTGGAATTTTTTTTTTTTTTTGTACTGGGAATTGAACCCAGCATTGCTGTACCACTTAACTGTGTGAAATTTGTGTCTTTGTATCTAAAATATGTTCCCCATAGATGGCATAAAATTGGATCTTGTTTTTCATCCATTTTGACAATCTGGATGCTTTTTTTTTTTTTTTTTTTTTGGTACCAGGGATTGAACTCAGGAGCACTAGACCACTGAGCCACCTCCCCAGCCCTATTTTGTATTTTAGACACAGGATCTCACTGAGTTGCTCAGCACCTCGCTTTTGTTGAGGCTGGATTTGAACTTATGATCTTCCTGCCTCAGCCTCCTGAGCTGCTGGGATTACAGGTGTGCACCACTGCACCCAGTCTGAATGCTTTTTGATGGGAATATTTAATTTGTTTTTATTTAATGTAAATTTAGATGAAGATGAATTTACATTTACCATTTTAATACCTGTTTTCTACATATTTATGCCATTTTTGTTTCATAGTTTTTTGGGGTTTTTTACTGCCCTATTTTTTTGTGTTAAATAGTTATTTTTTTTTCTAGTGTTCTATTTTCATTCCATTTGGGTTTTGGAATTTTTTTTGTACTGGGAATTGAACCTAGCATTGCTGTACCACTTAACTACATCTCCAGCCCTTTTTAATTTTATTTTTTAAAATTTGAGAGAGGGTCTTGCTAAGTTGCTGAGGTTGGCCTCAAACTTGTAATAGTCCTGCCTCAGTCTCCTGAGTTGCTGTTATTACAGGCATGCACCACCATGCACACCTCTTTATTTTATCTTTGAAGTTATTTTTTAGTGATTGCTCTAGAGATTATAACATGTATCTTAATTTATCACAATCCTTCCCAGATTAATACTAACCTAATTTCAACAAAGTATAGAAACTGCTGCTCCAATATATCTATTTCTTTGCACTTTCCCTATACAGGTATTGCTATTATTATATGTATTAAATAGTCATACAGGGCTGGGGTTGTGGCTCAGCAGTAGAGAGCTCACCTAGCACGTGCGAGGCGCTGATTTGATCCATAGCACCACATAAAAATAAATAAATATATTGTGTCCACCTACAACTAACTATATATATATATATATATATATATATATATATATATATATATGAAAATAGTTATACAAGTATCACAACACTTTTATAATTTTGATTTTCTCTCTTAAATAAATTCATGAAATAAAAGAAAAAATACATTTTATATAGCCTTTTATGTTTACCTAAGTTACTGTTTCCAGCACTTCTCCTTATAGATTCAAATTACTATCAGATACAATTTCCTTTTAGTCTGAAGAGTTTTATTTGGCATTTTTTGTAAAGAAAAATGGCTAGCAGTCATCACTTACCTATAACATTATTTGACTTTGACTTTTGAAGATTAATTTTGCCAGATATAGAATTCTTGATTGACTGTCTTTTCATTTAGTACTTTGAATATGGCATTCCATTGCCTTATGACCTTCATTGATCCTAATGAGAAGTCAGTTGTTAACTTTATGATTGTTCCCTGTACTTGATAAGTCATTTTCCTCTACCTGCTTTCCAGATTTTCTGATTGGCTTTCAAAAGTTGACTATGATGTGTCTATGTGTTTATGTTACTTAGCATTCAACAGTATAGATTAATATTCTTAATCAGATTTGAGATGTCTTTGACCATTATTTTGTCAAAAATTTTCCTACCCAACTTTCTCTCTCTCCTCTTCATGATTCCCACTGAATGTATATTGATATGCTCAATATTGTCTCAAATGTCTCTGTCATTTTTCTCCATTCTTTTCTCTTCTTTCTTTCTGTACTTCAGATTGGATAATATCTAATAACCTGTCAACAAGATTGCTGATTATTCAACCATCTCAAATATGCTGTTGAGAGACCTTCTAATGAATTTTTCATTTCAATTGTACTCTTAAACTCCAGAATCTACCATTTGGTTCTTTTTTATTATTTCCATATCTTTATTCATTTTCTTTATTCAATCAGTCATTGCATTAGCCATGGTTTTTCAGAGGAACCAATAGGAAATGTAAATATGCATATATACATATAAAGATATTTTATTATAAGAGATTGGTATACACAATAATGAAGGTTAATAAGTTCCAAAATCTGTCAGGAAGTTAGAGACCCAGGAGAGCTGGAAAGGCAGTTCCAGTCCAAAGGAGTCAAATACAAGATCCAAGACAGTTGATGTGTCAGTTTGAGTCAAAAGCAGGGGGGAAAAGAAAAAGACTGATGTGCCAGCTCAAAACATTCAGGTGAGAGGAATTCCACCCTACTTGAAGAGGGTCAGTCTTTTTGGTTCTATTCATGCTTTCAACTGTTTGGCTAAGCCCCACCCACATTGGGGAGGGCAGTCAGTTTTACTAAGTCTACTAACTCAAATATTAATATAATTCAGAAACTCCCCCAAAGACACACCCAGAATAATTCTGAACAAATGTCTGGCACTCTGTCAAGTTGACAGAAAAAATTAACCATTATCATCATATTTTCCTTTAATTCTTTAAGCATGGTTTTCTTTAGGTTTTGATTTTCAACATACTTAAAACAGTTTCTTTGAAGCCTTTGTCTGCTGAGTCTAACATCCATGTCCCTCTGAGATAGCTTCCATTAACTGAATTTATTTATGTTTGTGGATCATACTTGTCTCTTTATATACATATCTTATAAACTCTTGTTATAAAATGGACATTTTAGACACTATATTGTAGCAACACCTAATTTTTATTTTCTATTATTTTTATTGTTTTGTTGTTGTTGTTGTTTAGTGTCTTGGTTGAACTAATTAATTATGTAGAATGTGTCTACCTTGCAGAGTCAGCCACTAAAATCTATGTCAGTATTTTCCTCTATTTTTAAATCTGGCTTCCTATGGGTTGTTTCTAGATCAGCATAGCTTCATGTTCCAATAATGATTGGTCTGAAGTTGCACTCAAACATCTTGAACCTTCCATCCTTTACCAATGAACTTCTGTTGAATTGGGGAACACATTCAAAATTCATGTGGTTTATAAATTTGACCCAACTTTCACTTTCTCCCAGGCCTTTCATGTCTCTTCTATAATGGGCACAAACTTTGCATTCAACCAGGAACATATAAGTTGTTTCTCATACTCCTTCTAAGACAACCAGTGACAAATGGGAGCTCCTCAAGACCCACTGTGACTGCCTCATTTCCTGACCTCCCAGTTAAATTTGGACTACTCTGTTGGCCTGTTGCTTGCCCCAGTACTCAAGATAGTTATGACATTGGCCTTCCTCCTTTGTTTGCCACATGGTCATTACAGTTTTTTATCACACTCCAAGGCATGGGATTTTCCCCATGCTCTGCTCCAAATCACATTAGCCCCCCTCCAGCAGGGGATCTGATGTTTGTGGATCTTGACCCACTCTGGTGGAGTTTAGCCAAGAGAACTGGGTGAAGGAGTGAGAATAGCCTTAATAACAATGCCACAATCTTCCATGACTCATATCTGAGGTTCAGTCATTTTTTTCCCAAATAAACATTTTGATGTATGTATTTGGTTAATTTTTGGAATCCTGAAATTGTTTCTTTGATAATTTTGTTCAGTATTATCATTGTCTTTTGGGAAGGGATTTGCTAAGCTCCTCACTCTGCCATTTCAAAAGTCCTACCCCTTTTGACCTTCACCCAGTTCCGTCAAATTGACTTCCTACATATCTCTGAAATCCATTCTTTTATCTTTATCTCCATTACCACCTCTTAGCCCTAGCCTCTTAGCCCTAGATTGGTTTTATCTCTTGGCTGAACTATTTATAATTGTTTCCTTAATAATCTTCCCTCATCCTAAACTGTTTTCCATATTAAATCCAGAGTAATGTTGACCAAAGGCATTTTCTGATTATGTTACACTCCTCTCCCTCATCTTTGTTTAAAACTTTTCACTGAGTTCCCATTGCTCTTAAGATAAAGATCTTTTTAAATCCCTGACCTTTTCTAAGAGGACCTGTGTTTTCTGGATGCCCTCTCTTGACCCACTGTCTTTCTCTCTGTTCTGGAATTGTCCCATTTCCCTTCCTTCCTTAGGGCCTTGCCCATGCTTTTTCTTTTGTTGTAAACTTCTCAATCCTTCATCTGATTACCTAACTCACTTATCCTACAGATCTCTGTGCAAACATCACTTCCTTGGAGAAAGTATCCCTGATTTAACCCTGTGACTGATCCAAGTATAGTTTACTTCTTAGCACTAATTGTAAGTGTAATTTCACATTTATGGAGTGATTTTCCCCTCTCCCTGAATTGTAAGTTCCATGAGAACAACAGCCATGTTTTTCCTCTGTACTCCCAGTCTTTATCCCATAGTATATGCTCAAAATTGATGTGGTGCACAAACAAATAATGAATGCATGTGTGCATTAACTAACATACAGTACCTTATGACAATTCAGTATTATTATCAAAATAGGTATAAAAGCAAAGTTCTAAACCTAACATGGTTGAGAAAAATATGTTTAAAATATGTAACCTAAAGGACATTTTTATGAAAAAAAACTTAGCATATATAAAAACCAACTATTTTATCATACAAATATCATTCATCTTTTCCTTTGTCCATACACATAGATACAATATTTGTGCATGTATACACATATAAACACAAAAATATAATTTAAGATCCTTTGAATATGTGAATATAGTTTTTATATAGATAGTCTGATGGTATGCTGTACTTACCAACTTTTTTTTTTTTATTTTTATTTTTTAGAGAGAGAGTACTTTAATATTTATTTTTTAGTTTTCGGCAGACACAACATCTTTTATTTGTATGTGGTGCTGAGGATCGAACCTGGGCCGCACGCATGCCAGGCGGGCGCACTACTGCTTGAGCCACATCCCCAGCCCTATTTACCAACTTTTAAAAATCACATATGGGGCTGGGGTTGTGGCTCAGTTATAAAGTGCTTGCCTTTCATGCGTGAGGCACTGGGTTCAATCCCCAGCACCACATTAAAAAAAAAAAAAAGAACTAAATAAACAAAATAAAGGTATTGTGTCCATCTGCAACTAAAAAAATATTTTAAAAATTCATTTATGTTCATATTTCATCTTCATCTGAATAGTCATGAATATAATAACACCACATTATTGAAAATATACTTAGAAAATTTCAGCTTTGTCTGAGTACTACCATTTTCCAAAGTGGTAGAATGGAAATTAGAATGACTAACAAGACCCCAAATATGAAAATCTCTAATTTACCAAGATTCTATGAATTCTCGAGGTCATACAAAAGGGAGTATATTAGTTTCCTATGGCTGCCATAACAGAAGTACTTAAAACTGATTGGCTTAAACAATAGAAATATATTATCTCATAGCTCTGGAGGCTAGAAGCCCAAGATTAAGGGTTGGTTTCTTCTGAGGACTATGAGGAAGAATCTGTTCCATATGTCTTCCCAAGTTTCTGGTGGTTTTCTGATGTTTCTTTGCTAATAAGTGTATCACCTTTACCACTGCCTTCATGTTAACAGGGAGCTTACCCTGGCTGGGTAGGTGTGTCTGTGTCCAAATTTCCCATGTAATAAGGACATTAGTCATATCGTATTTGGGGCCAAATCTACTTCAGTAGGACCTCGTCTTAATTAATTACAACTGCTATGACGCTATTTCCAAATAAGGTTCCATTCTGAGGTATAGAGAGTTAAGATTCCAACAAATGAACTTGAGGAAACACAATCTAACCCATAATGGGGAGCAAATATCAGTGCTGATGTGATGAAATGGAAAGATTCATCAGAGAATTTGTTTTCCAGTCCCAATCTGTTGAAATTGAGACAAAGAAGGGGGCTTCTACAATGATGTCAAAGCATTGCTGAGAAATGACTTAAAACATGAAGTTTTAAATTAGGTTCTTGATTGTTAAAAAAAAAAAAAAAAAAAAAACTTTTCAAAACTCAAAAGAGAGCCCTTGCTATAGGTTTTAGATATGGTTTGAGTAAGTCCTATAAAAGTTCATATGCTAAAAGCTTGGTCGCCTGTGTGGTGGTGTTGAGGTGGTAGAACTTCCAAGAGTTGGGGCCTAGTAGAAGGTACTTAGGTTATGGGCCACCACCCCAGAGAGGCCTGATGTAGTTCTCACAGGACTGAATTTGTTCTCAGGAGACCAGTTGGTTATAAAGCCGGACATCTCACATGCTTGGCCCCTTCCACCTATGATTGTATCCCTTTCTGCTTCTCTACCATGTTGTGATGAAGCTGAAGGTGGGGGACAGTTCACCAGAGCTGGCTTGTCAACCACAGAATCATGATCCACATAGATCTCTTTATACATTACTCAGAATCAGGTATTACCCAGAATCAGGTATTGTTATAGCAGCACAAAACAGTAAGACAGACATTTTAGTAGGACTACAGTGTAAAGAGGCTCAACACATCTTATTTGCTATAACATAGCGTTATAGGACTACTGTCTCAGGGCTGGGATCCCTCTCAGCCTTTTTGAAGTTGCAAAACCCAACACACCATGCTTGTTTATTTGATGTTGTAATACCGCCATTATCTCCTTTCCCCATCCCAAACCCAGAGGAACTGCCAAAAATAGATTTACTTTTAAAGACTGATTTGGTTTTTCAAATTTCACCACATCTAAGATCCCATTACACTCTCCGACAAGGAGGTAAGCAAGAGCCGATGGCCACTAGGAACCAGAAGGGCTGAAGGACAGAATACATAGGGACATACCATAAAGACAACCATAATGAAATTATGAACTATTATTTTTTATTCCAACCTTGCACTATCTTAGATCACTTTCACAATAGCAAACCTAGAGAACTGGAAGTCAGAGTTACTGAAAATAAAATCAACACTATTTGGAATAAGGGATGGTAGGTTTATGGGTGGCTATTTTTATAGGTGATATTAATTTATTCTCTACACTTTTTTCTATTTTCATCATTTTCTACTATAAGGCCACTGTTAATCCAAAATAGTAATAATAGATTTGAAAGATGAGTAAGTTCATTCCTTTGCTCAATACATATTCATGAGTACTTACCACATGCCAGGCATGACATAGTGGTGAAAACAAGATAGTCCTGTCCTATGGCAGTTCCACTGGGGAGGTAATAAACCATTTGTCCTTCAATGTCAAAAATTTACTTTGGGCAGTTGTTTTGTTTTGTTTTGAGAAGGGAAGATGGAGGTAGAAATTGCACTGTGCTGGGGATAACATGTGCCCCCCAAAACAAAACAAGGCTGAATCGAGAGGTTTGAGGGTCCATTCAAGCCCACTTGGTCGGTGCCTAGATTTTATTACAAGCTGGCTCTTGGAGTCAGCTGCATCTTCTTTGGGCCAAGCCTGCCTCTTGCATTTAATTACCTCCCCCTGGGACAATTGTGAGAATTACCAACAGCAGAGTACTCCTGGTAGAGGTGGGACTGAGAACAGCACAGGTCATACCGCTGACGTCAGGACTTCAACATATCTTTTTGTGAGGGAAAACACAAGTCAATCCATATTGTCTTGTATTGTATGATACAATACTAAGAAAACTAATAATAATGGCAAACTCTTCTTTGTCCCTCTCCAAGTCAGGCAGTGTTTTAGATGTGTTGCATATTTTAACAAATTATTTCCCTCATTTTGCTGACAAGGAAATCAAGGCAAAGCAAATTTAAGCTATTTCCTTAAGTTTACACAGCTAATGAGTGGTGGAGCCAGGCTTTAAACTCAGGCAACTTGGATCCAGAGATTCAATCTTCGTTTTACACTGCAAAATTTTATGTATATTGTGATGCCATCAATATTAAAATACATTAAAAAATTATAGAACAAAAACCCACTGAATAATTTACAAAAATGAAAATAGTTTGTTTTTAGGAGAGGGGTTGTTTTTTACAGTGTTACATTACTAGTGCTGTATAAATACACACATATATGCATGCTTTTATGGACATTTTTGAAAACAGAAAATGTTTTGAAAAAGTCTGCAATTTAGAAAAAATTGTAAGGATCCCATAATCAGAAAAGAGTGATTATTAACCTTAGGGACAGCCAGTCTTCAACATGGTCTCAATGATTCCAGTCTTCTGGGACTCTTAGGTGCTGTTCCCAATATTCAGTAAGGCTGACTTGTGTGACCAATAGAACTATTGTGGAAGTGATGGCATGTGGCTTTTCAGACAAAGATCAGAGACTTTAAAGCTTTCACCTTGACCTCTTAGATCTTTTGACCTGGGAAAAACCAGCTACCATGTCGTGAGGACACTTGGCACCAGCATCCCCTTGCCCTCTGTGTAAGTGTGTCACCTTAGAAGCAAACTCTTAAGCCGCTGCCAACCTCTTGGTTGCAACCTCAAGGGAGACACACATACATGACCATGAGCGAAGGAATGTGGACAGCTTCTAGAAGTTCCTCCAGAGGAAAAATGTTTGACTTTAGCCCATAAACCCATTTCAGACTTCTGATCTCACAAACTCTTAATTTTTTAAGCCAGTACATTTTTGGTAATTTGTTACAGCAGCAATAGGAAACTAATACACTCAAAAACTCTGAGGGTAATAAATAATTATTGTTTTTTAAAGACTCTAAGTTTGGGGGCAATTTGTTATACAGCAAGAGATACCACTATACAATCCATCATTCACAGTAACTTGAAATTACAGGTCAAATGATAAGAGAGCTGTCCTTGATCTCTCCATCAGATCTGTTCAATTACATCGATTCATTGATTCTTCTGGATTCATCTTTCTCAATCAACCCACCTCAACATTCCAGAGTAAAAATCTTCTAGTCTTTAACTTGATATCAGTTAAGGGCAGAGAGGAAGAACTCTCTTCAGAGGGACTTCCTATTTCCCAAGGACTTCAGGACAGCCTATTTCCCAAGCCTCCAACTCCAAAACCTCCTTCTTTGGCTCTCTCTGGGCAAAAGAGGCAGCTGTTGGCAAGGCTACCTGCAAGACATAAATCAGTTTTGGAAGTGCTTTGTCCATGTTAGTGCTTAGCCTTTCCTACTTGAGTGTCTCCCAAATGCCTTTGAGCCATTTACCATACTGCTCTGCCCCCAATAAGGAGCTATAAATCCCTGACACCTGCTCACTACATTCTTGTAGAAAAGTTCTTCTTTCAACAGTTCTAAATGAATGTTTTGACAAGAAAAAGGGTTTTAATTTATCCTCTTCATCACGAGCCTATAGTTACGCTGAAGTCTCTTCATTCCAGAAAAATAACCTCTCTCCATGTTCCATTCCTCCTGGCAATGGCCCTTCCTTCCTAGCAATCCTCTGAAATTGACCTGGCCAAGGTCATTGGCAATCTCCAAACATAACTGACACTTTCCAGTGTTGAACTTACTTAGCTTTTCTGTAATAAAAATTGCGTAGTTACCAGTACATGACATTCACTGAGTATTCTAAGTTTTTGACATCTAGTGACTCACTGCTCTTGGACATTTGATGCTGTTGATCACTTGCTCCTTCTCACATAAGTAATTACATTCATTAAGATCTCTCGAGGGGCTGGGATTGTGGTTCATGGGTAGAGCACTTGCCTGGCATATGCGAGGCCCTGGGTTCGATCCTCAGCACCACATAAAAATAAATAAATGAAATAAAGGTATTGTGCCCAACTACAATTAAAAAAAAAAAAAGATCTCTCAAGTCTACTTTCTTTCCATCCACAATTCCAGACCCTTGACTAGGGGCTACTATCCCTCCAGAACATTCTGGATTGTTATTTCTATAACAAATGTGACTGAGATACTTCCCTGATTGCAAGTCACATCTGGTGGATCCACACAGCCTGTAGTCTCAAACCTGAAATGTACTCCAATATGCAAGCATTTGTATACACATTATGTGTCTACAAGCCACTAATAGATCATTTACACTATCATTCAGATTCAGAAAAAGAAATTCCCCAAAAGATAGCAGTCATAGATTGAGTAGAAGTTCTAAGACTTTTCCCCTATACCACAGTGGAGGTGTGTACACTTACTTGCTTGGAGACCTCAGACCCTCCATGGTAAGTCCAAGGGCAAATCCTGGCTTTCCAGGCTTATAATGATCTGGCTCCTACCTGCCTTTTCGGTCTCTTTCTCTCCCCTTTGTCCTTGCTCCCACTGCTGTGGTCCAAATGGAAGAATTTGAACGTAAATGTCCCAAACCTACCTGCTTTCTGTCTGCTGTTGTCTTCATTTAGAATGTTCTTTTCCTTTTTTTAATATTTATTTTTTAGGTGCAGATGGACACAACACAATGCCTTTATTTTTATGGGGTGCTGAGGATTGAACCTGGGTCCCGCCCATGCTAAGCGAGCACTCTACCGCTGAGCCACAATCCCAGCCCTAGAATGTTTTTTTCTGCCTTGACTCTCCAGGTCCCAGGTCTGTCTGTCTCACTCATTCCTAAAAGTGCTCTTTATCCACCTGCTTCTTCTTAAAGCTGCTTTTGGTTACTTCTGTCTCCATACCCTGTCCATCCACCACATACATCTTTTTCTTCTATTAGGCAGTATTTGCTTATTTGCCTCCCTCATGACACTTTGAGCTTTCTGAGGTCAGGACTATTTTATTATCACAATTATATCCATAGTGCACAATAACAGTAACAATGGCAAGAATAGTAGCTAATGCATTTAGAGTATTCACATGTGCCAGGCACTGCTCTGACTTGTACACACTCTTGCTTATTTAATCCTGTGTGGTAGGTGCAATTATCCCTGTTTTGTAAATGAGGACACTTGGGCACTGAGGGTGGAGTGACTTCCTAAGCTCACCTATATAGCATGTGAGGTTCAGAAAATTTGGAACTACCTTGAACTCCAGGCAGAGAAGGTCGAGGAAATGCTCAGGCTGAGGAGAGCGGCAGGTGTGGCCCTGGGGCCTCCTGCCTGCCAGGCTGAGCTGTCCTAGCCTGGCCTGCACTGCTCCCTGCTGGCCAGCTCTCTCTCCCTGTAGCTCTCCTCTCTCTGCGAGGGCCCCTACAGGGGAACTAACCTTGCCTTAAATCCCCTCTGCCACCAGAGGTTGTGTCTGGGGTCTGGCAGCAAGTACAAAATATTCGGGGAGGGGAAGAGAGTCAGAAGATCACACAGGGAATATGCAAGGACTTCCCTACATTCACGTCTGAAGGAAAATACTCAAACACTCAAATTGGTAAACTGTCTGCCCCCCAAATTCCATAGGATATGCCAAAACTAATAGAAACTTTCATTTTCTAAAAAGAAAGTAGTTACATATTTAATTCTTCTTACGCTAGGCTCTTCTTTAGGACAAAATTGAATGCTAACTTATTGCTATGATTTGGATATGATCTGTCCCCCAGAGGTTCATATGTTGGAAGTATGGTCCCCAGCATGGTAGTGTTTAAGAGGTGGGACCTAGAGGAAGATAGCTAGGTCATGAGGCTCTACCCTCATGAATGAATGAATACACGTCTGGTAGAAGTGCCTAAGTTCCCATGAGAGTAGGTCTTTATAAAAAGAGCAAGCCTGGCCCCTCTCTGATCTCTTGCTTCCTGTCTCACTATGTGATCTCCTCCACATGCACTCCCACCATTGTAATGTCATCTCCATGAGACCCTCACCAGAGCCTAACAGATGCTGGCAGTGTGTTCTTGAGCCTCTGGTGGGTGGAATAACACTCTTTTCTTTTGCAAAGTACCCAGCTTCTGGTATTTTGTTACAGCAATACAAAAAGACTGAGACACTTGAAAAATATACTTACTGGTTCTCAAATAGGGTGCCTAATGAAACTATTCAAAAATACAAATGTGTTGGCTCTGTTCCAAATGGATTCAGTTAGAACCACTCACGGATACTATTTCACTTCAGGATTAAACTCAAGCAACACTTTCCCAAATCCAAAACCTTTATGACCACTTAGCATCTTGTTTTTTCCAGCTAAAGGAAATTCAATGCCTTTATGTTGGAACTTCAGGGGGAAAGTACGCATTGTCTAGAGGACACCCCTCCAAGTTTCCTGATTCAAGTCTGTCATTGTGTTTGAGATGTTCTTCCGTTCTGTAAATTGTAGGTGACTGATGGCAATACAAAAAAACTTCTTTCTTTATACATTCAAATTATATCCTGACTTGTAGAAGTTGAATTGATTTTCCTTTCCCTCTTTGGAAAAAAGCAGTTTTGCTTCCATTTGTACATTCATTTCATCACACTTGACCTATAAGTGGGTCTCTCTTCTTGCAATTGTTTGTGACCTTGTTGTAATATCTGCCTGACTCCCTCAATGAGTATTGAGATGAATAAAATCTTAAACATGGGTTTGTTTCTCTCTCTCTCTCTCTCTCTTTGGTTTTTGTCATTGTTACTGGATTGTTACTGGGGATTGAACCCATAGCTACTTCACCACTGAGCTTTTTATCCCCAGTCCTTTTTATTTTTTAACACAGTCTCCCTAAATTTCTAAGGCCTCAAACTTGTGATCCACCTGCCTCAGCCTCCTGAGCTGCTGGGATTACAGGCCTGTACTACTGCACCTGCCTCATTTTTCTTGTTCTGGGAAAATTATCTTCAACATGCAAATAGCAAGTACTTTCCTTTTCTCTGCTCTGGCCATCTGCTACTTTGCTTTGGTTGGAATTTACTCAAGGGAATTTCTCAGAAGAGAACTCCTGCCCTTGTTGTGCCCTTCCTCCATATGCATAATATCTACCATGGATTCCTGGAAGAACAGTGGAATAGCCAAAAATCTTTTATTTTTAATTAAAGGCAAAGAGAGATCGGGGCATTGACTCATCACCATCTCTTTTACAAATAAAATAGCATAAGCTAAACCAAAATTAAGTAAACCCAAGAGATTTTCACTGGACTCCCTCAGTGTTCTTTCTTGATCCTTTCTCACTTGTGTGGTTGACATTTCATCAACATTTACATGTACTAGAATTGTTTTATTTATAATACCTTTGCATGACGCTGTGGAAAATAAAAAGTACCTGTGATCTTCCTGAGTACAATTAGTCTATAAAAACTATTATCACCTTAACTGGAGCTATTGGCCAGAACACATACACAACAAGTTTTCACGTCACTTGGGATTCCTTATACCATTGTGGCTGGGTTCCAAGGAGGAGCATCCTCAGAGACAGCCAGGAAGAAACTGTGCCACCTTCCATGGTGAGCCTCAGAAGTCACTAAGTACATTCTGCTGCATTCTGTTCAGGTCCACCTTTGAGAGGATGAGACCTGGGTAGCCCCTCAGGGCCTCGTCATTTAAAAGGGCCTCTTGTTTCTTTAACACCTTGCTGTCGCCACCTTGAAATTCTTTAATGATATCTGGACCGGAGCCCTTCATTTTCATTTTGCACTGGGCCCCCAAAACTGGGTTGCCAGTTCTGATTTTTTTTTTGTCCATGAAGCCACAAAGACCTGCCCAGACTCATAGGGTGGGAATATCAAGTTAGTCTCCTTTTTTAATTGGTGCATTATAATAATACATAACTGTGGGACTCATTATGCCATATTTGACTACCTTTTTGATGAAGCAGCAGATTTCTTGGACTGTTCTTGGAAATACTGTTGTGGCCTTTTTTTAGAAAATGCTACCTGCCACAGAGGATTGATTTATGGAGAAGTTAAGACAAAACAGGACATTTAAAAAACTTTCCTCCAATTTATAAACTTCCCAGCCTCTGCAAAGACACCTTTGGGTCCTCCCTGCTCCACAAAACCCTCCTAAAGAGAAGCAAAGGCAGCTGAGCCCAGTAGCACATGCCTGTAATCTCAGAGACTCGGAAGGTGGGAGGAGAATCACAAGTTCAGGGCCAGCCTTAGCATTTAGTGAGACGCCGTCTCAAATTTTTTTAAAAAAGGCTGAGGATGTAGCTCAGTGGCAAAGCACCCATAGATCAATCCCAATACCAAAGAAAGAGAGACAAAGGTGATATCAAAGTGTCCATATATCCATTCAACAAATCCTGATTGAGTGCACACTGGGGGAGCATTTATAAATGACTCAGAGACCTTGTCCTCAATAGGCTGGGGCAAGAGTTCCAGCAATGGCTGGCCCAAATGAAAGGAGAAGAGAAAACAGAAGGTAAAGGACCAAGAACCCTGAGAACAAAGTCCTAGGGATGTCCAAGAGAGCCAGCTTCCTGGAGACATGGCATCTGTGTGGCCCCTCCCATTCATTCAACAACATCATTCATTCATTCACTGAACAAGTATCATGTACGCCATTTGTAAGTTCCCACCCTGGTGGAGCTTGCTTTACAAGGTACACACCTGTTTGTCTCATCTATATCTGATTTAAATGACTTTTGGCTTTAGACTTTTGAATTTGGGCTGGAACAAGAACTTGGGGATTATTGAGATGGAGTGGCTATATTTTGCTTGTGCAAGGGACATGAATTTGGGGAAGGGATGTCATGGTCTGGATGTTGGTATCCCTAACAAAATTTATGTTGAAATTAATATCCAATGTGTTAGTATTAAGAGATAAGATCTCAGGCTGGGGGTGTGGCTCAGTGATAGCACACTCGCCTGGCATGTGTAAGGCACTGGGTTCGATTCTCAGCACTACGTATAAATAAATAAAGGTCTATCAACAGCTAAAAAAAATTTTTATTAAAAAGACATAGGGTCTCTGGGGGAGTGATTAAGTCATGAGGCTCCACCCTCATGAATGGGATCAGCGCCCCTGTAAAAGAGGTCGGAGGTGGCTGCCTTTCCCCATCTGCCCTGGAAGGACCAGGGAAGGCAGCACCTAGGATATGGAACTGGAGGGTATTATGCTCAGTGACATAAGCCAGACACAGAAAGATAAATGCCGCATGTTGACTCATATGTTAGAATAAAATCGATCTCAAAGGCAAGAGCAGAATAGTGATTATAAGAGGCTGGAAAGGTTAGGGAGGCAGAGGATAGAGGATAATGGGATAATGGTACCAACATTCAGTTAGATCAAAGTAAGTTCTAGCATCCTACAGCACAGTAGGGAGACTGCAGTCCACTACCAGATACTGTATAAAAACTAGAAGAGAGGAATTTAAAGATTTCAGACACAAAGAAATAATGGAAGTGTTAATTATCCTGATTTAATTTTCCTGATTGCATCTTATAACATTACTCCATGGATACATACAATTATTATGTATTATTTTTAGGAATTTTGAGCCAGTCTTTAAACCAATTTTTCTCGAAATTGGACATGGGAGAGCATTTATGCCATGACAACGGAATACTGAGCTTAGGATTTTAGAGCTGTTTTATGTCAAAATAAATGACATTTATTTATTTTTTATCATTGTTGCTTTGTTTATTATTTATTACTGGAATATTTTAACAATTTAAGTTTTTCAGTGCATCTTAATTATACAAAACAATGGGGTTTTGTGGCACATTCATGAATGCAAATAACACATGTGATCATATATGATCCCCTCTCCCTGATCGTCTCTCCCTGATCCCCTTCCACTTCTCTAATGGTCTCCTTGCTTCTTTCACAACATCTTTTCCTCCCCCTAGATTCCACATATGAAGGAAAACAAAACCCTTGTCTTTCTGTGTCTGGCTTATCTTGCTTAACATTATGATCTCCACCCCCGCCGATTTTCCTACAAATGACATAATTTCATTCTTCTTTATGACTAACACTGGGTTGTGTATATGTTCACCGCATTTTCTTTATCTATGCATCTATTGCCGGCATCTAGGCTGATTCCACAAGATGTCTATTGTGAATTCTGCTGCAGTAAGCATGGGTATGCTGACTGTAATTCTTTTGAGTATATAACCAGGAGTGGCCTAGCTAGATCTTGTGATGGTTCTATTTTTAGATTTCTGAGGCACCTCTGTACTGATTGACTAATGTATTAATCTACATTCCCTCCATAGGTATATAGGGTTCTTTTCCCCCCTGCATCCTCTCCAGCTTTTATTGTTTTGTTGTTGGTGGTTTTGTATTCTTAGGTGAAAGCCATTCTGACTGAGGGGAAACAGAATCACAAAGTAATTCTGATTTGCATTTCCTAGATGGCTAAAATCTGGAACGTTTTTTTTTCATATAATTATTGACCATTCTTACTTATTTTGAGAAGCGTCTGAAGAAAAGATATTTCTGATGGGCTCAACAAACCTTTGGAGGTACATTTGCAGCATGAGGAATTTAGTCATTGCTGTCTGTCACCTTCGGACAAGTATCAGGATGGTCAGGATACGTTTTGCGCTTCTCTGCATTGTAAGACGTTTTTGTATATTTTAAAAATCGAATGAAAAAATACTTCGGAGATGGAAAGTCCTGCGTGGTGATAACCACCCACACGGTGACGGCCGCAGCTGGCTGACCAGGGGAGGACGCTCAGTCCTTGGGGCACGCGCACAGGTGAGCGCTCCCAGGCCAGCTGCGCGTGCGCACAGGTGTGCTGCCGCCCTCCCTGCCGCTGAGTTTGGCCACCTGCCCGGGAAACTTGTCGCTCTCGGGCGGGGACACGGAACCGGGCCATGGAAGATTCGCTGGGGACTCGCGAGCCCCGGGTTCGACCGAGAGAACGGGACCCGGACCGGCGCCCCCGCCCGGACCGAGACCACCACCCTGAGCGACTGCGGGACAGAGCCGGGGACCGGCGCAGGGAAAGGAATGGGGACGACGCGCGGAGGGACAGGGACCGGCGAGAGGATCGGGACAGAGGGAGGGACCGAGACCCCCACCAGGACAGACACAGGGACGCGGGCCGTCGCTCAAGTGAGCAAAGAGGTTGGGAAAAGTCTCGCCAAAGCCGGACGCGGGACACAGCCCCGAGACCGACCTGGGACACAACTCGGGGACCGACCTGGGAGGCAGCCCCACCCCCTTGGCCCGGGCCTTGGGAAACCCCGGAGCCTCCCGCCCAGAGGAAGGAGAACTTCGGTCGCCATGCACCACAAAGGTGAGGGGACTGCTGGGGACACGGGGCCCTGCGACCACGGCCAAGGCCAATCTGCGCTGCCCTGGCTTCCTAGAAAGCCCATTTAAAAGAGGAAATACCATTTCTCTCTTTTGTGCCCTCGGAAGTGACCCTGGAGAGAAAGGAAAGCGTAGGGTGTCCCCACCAATCCCAGATAAAGCAGAAAGCACTCCTCTTGGCAGTGGCAGGGCTGGGACCAGGTAAAGAGGAAGAGGGCCCCAGGACAGGAAAAGCCAGGTTCACCTGAAGCTCTTCCCTGACACCATTCCCTACCCTATCAGGACCGCCCCCTTAGGGCTTCAGACCCTGACTCTTCTAACTCTCCTCTTCCTTCTTCCCTTCCTCCTTTAATTCTTCTTCCTCATCCTCTTGTTCTGGGGATTGAACCCAGGGGCATTTTTCCCCTGGGCCACATTCCCAGTCTGCCGTTTTAAAAAAAATGTTTGAGACAAGGCCTTGCCAAGTTCCTAAGACTAGCCTTGAACTTGCCACCTTTCTGTCAGCCTCCTGAGTTTCTGGGCTTACAGTCAAGCACCACCATACAGCTCCTCCTCAACTTTCAAAGTCCTGGTCCCTGGTGTCCAGGACCAAATAAAGTCAGCCCCATGAAGAGTTAATAATTTAACATGTTACCCCTTTAGGGCTATATGCATTTCAAAAACAGCTGGGAGAGAAGCTACACTTTTAACCAAGGAACTAAATCTACCTAAACTTTGTTCACGGAAGGACATAGATTTGTTTCCTTCTAGTCAGTGAGGTCTTCAAGGAAGCCTCTTTCAAATCTCACATTGAGACCCCACCTTCCTTAATGAACAAACTTTGCTATCCCTACCTTGAAGAACAAGGAATTCCCATAAGCTCCGGTAGAACAAAGATCATGATGTTCTGGAAGATCATGTGCACTAGGGGAGAGTGGAGATGGAAGAACCAGGCCACCCGTTGTCCTCATGTGCCCTTCTAGGAAGCTAACATTTCATCCAAGTTCACAAATGTTACTGAATGTGCAAATAATGTGACCAGTGCTGTGGACTGAATAGATAGGATATTGTTCCTGCCATCCCCAACAAGGAGGCACACAGATCCTGTGGCAATGATTGCCTCCTGCTTTTTCATACACAGCTTCCACTGAGGGACTCAAAAGCTGAGCCCAGTCTCTCGCAGTTGTGTCCACACAGCTGTAAAGCTACTATCCTGAGTTTATGTTACATTATCTAAAACCAACTAGTATGACAAAGGTTGAGCCCAGATTGGCACTAGCTATTGTTTCTCTGACTAAAGCCACATTGTACAGCAACTGCACGACTAGGAAAATTGAGGGCCGCCTTTTTAAGTTTCCTTATAAACTAGAGTCCCAGTTCCCTCACCCCAAAGTGAGTGAAGGAAATACTTTCATTTTTCGCTTCTTTTGCTCACCACCAATTGGAGATTTGAAACCAAAGGGCAATTTATTCCTGTCTATTTTCTACTTAAGCATTTATTTAATGGATAGGTTGGCGGGACAGGGCTGCAGAGATCTACCCTCTTAGTGTTCACAGCCTGGTATACGAGAATGACAGGTCAGCAGGTCAGATGCAGCACAGTGTGAAATGGGCTGCAGGAGAAACTTGGATTAGGAAAGAACAGAGCTGGGCTCCTGAGCAGGCTCAGGCAGGCTTTCCAGAGGAAGGACCACAAGCTGAGTTCTAGAGAAGCAATAAGAAGGGGAAGGCTGAAGGAGGAAGGTGGAAGGTGTTTTAAGCAGAGGAAATGTCTGCAGTGACCCAGAGGCATGGGAGAGCACGTCATCTTTTGGGGCGAAGGTCAGTTTCACTGAGTCTGGGTCTGTGAGCCTGAGGCTATAAGTGTAGAGAAATAAGCAAAGGCCTACTGTGCAGTACTAAATGTTTAAGGATTTCAAATCTAAGGTAAGTTCTGTGTTCTAGAAAGATCCCTGGAGCCTAGCAAGTAGAATGCAGCCTCCTATTGAATCTTAGAACCCAGAATGTGTTAGATAAATGTGGGAGAAAGAAGATAGAAAGTGCCAGGATTGGTGGAGGAAGAGAAGATAGGAAGATCTCAAAAGTTGTTTGTAGCTCCCATCTTCTTGGAGAATTTCCACAGTAACCACAGACAGAAGAGCATGCCAACCTGGACTCCACAGTCTTGTAAATACACACTAGTTCTGAGAGGCCTAGTCCTTGCCGAACTGAGAACCTCAACTCTTAGAGGCAGCTCCCAGCTCCCTCCCTGGTTAGGCAGCTTCCACAGGCAGATGACCTAGCATCCAAGGCAGCACTTAGGTGTTCAGGATTACAGGATCGGTCTTGGGGTTAACTAGCCGTGTTGGGTCACATGTTTAGATGTTTGGTGGTGTCACTAAACCAAAGAAGCCTCTGGAGTCTGAAATACTGTGGCAGAGCTTGTTTCTGTTCTGCACATTCTGTAACTTTCAGGCCCATGGCGAAGAGTCAAGAGTTCTAATACCGACTGAGCCACTGAATTGGAGGCCCATTCCTAATGGCTGTGTGTGCTTTTCAGTTATAGTGAACGCACCTCGGGGAGATATGTGCCCTCGCACCCCAGGCCTGGACTAGAGGAAGTGGAATATTACCAGTCGGAGGCGGAGGGGCTCCTGGAATGTCACAAATGCAGATACCTGTGCACAGGGAGAGGTGAGCCTTTATGGAATCTGTGTACTGTTTGCTGTTGCAAGTGGTCTGAAAGTGGGGGACAGACTTTCCTTTGGGGTTCTAGTGTTTTCATTTCCATACCTATCTGAGGTTCTTGCTTTCCAAAAAGAAAGAAATAGAAACTATTTTATGAGCTATCATTCTCCAGACAAGAAACCAGAGAAAAAAGTGATTTTTAAGAATACCCATAGCACTTATATAAATATGCCCTGTGCAGAGAAACGTTGGACCCCTCGCATTTTCATCTCCATACCTGCATGAGGTTCTGTCTCTCTGAGCAAAGGAAAGTGTAGAACAGGCTGCTCTCCTGGAGCACTGAGCAGCCATGTTTGCAGTTTCCAGACTCCAGGTGGAGCCCCAAGGGCTGCAGGTGCAACTGGCCATGAGCTGCCAGGTGTTGGTGGGGGCTTCTCTGACAATGTAGCCGAGTTTGGAGAGAAGAAAAATCACCCCAGTGGGCCATCAGGTTGCAGCCCAGACCACATAGACAGGAGCAAATGGTCTTCTTGGAGCCCTGACGCCCAAATACTTCATCAATAGCTTTTGATCACGCCATTGGCTGAGATGCACTGTAAGAAATACATTTTACATTAAGACCAAGTTCTCATGCACAAACAAAAATGCCGTGAAACTCCACTTGCCTTACTACATATCAAACACACTGGTATTTTCTGTTTTATTGGAAGCAAAAACCAAAAAACCTATTTATTGAGTACATGAAGTCTGCAAAACACTGAGCTAATATTAAGTGTCAGCTCTCAGGGTTCTCATCTTAGCATGGGTCCTGCCTGAGCCAGCAATGAAGAAAATCTGGTTCATCAGGGTGAGCCCTAATGGCATGTGGGATTTGTAAGCAATCTTCCTGGGCTACATATAAATTAGGGAGAAAACAGCCCAGCCTAAGGGAAGAGATCATGGAGCTCCTAACTGAAAATGTATCTTAGGGTGATTACGAAGATGTACATGATTATAGGATTATAAGGAACTTTAATGAAAGGCCTCTAGGCAATCCCAGTTAGGGATCATTATCTTAATTTACATATGTTGGTGCAGCCTCCTTGCCTTTTAAGTCTCTCAACAACTCCTGAGGCTCAGAGAGGTACAACAAGTCATCCAAAGTCACACAGCTGTTACGTGAAGGAGCTATGATGGAAATTTAGAACCTGACCCTAAGTCCTCAAGTAGTTTACTTGCTTAGTTTCTTCTTTTCTTGATCATGTAAATAACAGGAACAAGCCAGAGGCTGGCTAACAGGTTTCTCCCTAGAGACATTTTTCTTTTGAGATTGATTTACCAAGAGGAAAGGGCAGGGCTTAGGGCCTCAGACTGAAACAGACCCTGTGGTTTAGGCTTCATTGCTTCTGGCACTTTGGCTTTGAGCCTGAAGGTTGGGTTTCTAAGTCAAGGTAGTGAAAGAATAGTTCAGCCTCCAGAAACTAACAAATGAGGGCTTGAAAGGAACTCTGGATGGACAGAGACCCATAGAAATACACAATACAGCATTGTGTTGAGAGAAACAACCATTGAACACCGGGAACTTGACTCAAGCAGGAAATACATGCCTGGATAAAGGTCAGCTGAAGCTCTTTAGACCCACCTTAGAGTAGATCCTCTGTGACTTCCTTATCAGTGAAGTCATGCCCCACCCCCAACAGACTTGCAAAAATTGGGAACAATTGTAGCCCTCCTTCTCTTTCTAGGGAGACTGGGCTGAAATCTGGGCTGTGATCTAACTCAGAAAGCTCCATGGATTACTAGGAGGCCAACAAAAAGAGGCAGGCCCCAGATTTACTTTTACAAGCAAGAATTCTCTGATACTAAAAGCTTTTAGTATAGAGATCAGACTGAAGCCAAGTCACATGCACATATCAGGCCACCAGAGAATCCTGTGCATGTGTAGGTTGTGCTCCTTTATTATTGAGAGGGATGGGTAAGCCCGGCAGGAAGGTGCATTTCCCGGCTCCTGTTTGCACCCCGCAGCTTCTCCTTTCCCTTTTGTTTTTTCCCTTGTGCTCAAATCATGGGGTTTGTATTCAGCCTCTGCCTTAACTGCAAAGCACGTTTCAAAGGTTAATCTTCAGCCAGGCACTGGTGGTGCCCACCTGTAGTCCCAGCTACTTGACGGCTGCGCAGGAAGATTGTTTGAGCCCACAAGTTCAACAGCCTGGGCAGCTTAGTGAGAGTTACCCGCCCCGCCCCCCCCCCAAAAAAGGGTTATTTACTCCACGACAGTTGTCATTTCTAGAGTCAGTAGTGCTGATCTCTCATTCAGAGTCTTGAGGTGTAGGTGCTGAGTGTTCCGAGTTTGTTTTTCAGAGGAGCGATTTCCTGACAAGGAACCTGAGCTGGAGGAGTTGCCAGCACAGTCCATCCTGGGCAGGAGGGGAAGGACAGGGGGCCCTAAAACTTTGTGATGGCCCTAAAAAGGTTCAGGGTAGAAGTTGTGGTCGTTTTCTAGTTTATGCTCACACTCCCTTCTTTTTGGAGTTCCTTTTTGGAGTTCGGAGCTCCTGGAGTCCCCTTTATCCTAATGCTTATTGAACACCCTGTGCAGAACCTGTCTGCACTGAGATCAGATCAAGATTTCAAACTGCAGCTGACTTTAACAGTGTTAACTGATTAACAGATCTGAATGCCATGGCCAGAGTCCAAGTAAGGAGTGACCCTAGGCGAACTGCCGAGGTTTTTTTTTTTTTTTTTTTCTGGTTTTATTTTGTCTTTTGTGCTGTATTGGGGACTGCATCCAGGTACCCTACACTGAGCTACATCTCTGACCCCTTTCATTTTGAGACAGCGTCTCACTAACTTGCAATCCTCCTGCCTCAGCCTCCCAAGTCACTGGAATTACAGGCACGTGCCACCCTGCCAGCTGAACCTCTGGTTCTTAGGGCAGAGAAAGGTGCTGGCTCAGAACCATATTCCCTGGAGTTCTGAGAGGGCCCTCTACCCCAAGGAAAGCCTGGGAGCCTCTGGGCTTTATTTTAAGGGTGCCATTGGCCATTTCCACAGCCCGAGGCATTCTTTTGTGGTTACACAAAAGTTTTGTTTTGTTTTTTTTTAAGAGAGAGTGAGAGAGAGAGAATTTTTTAATATTTATTTTTTAGTTTTCAGCGGACACAACATCTTTGTTTGTATGTGGTGCTGGGGATCGAACCTGGGCCGCACGCATGCCAGGCAAGCACGCTACCACTTGAGCCACATCCCCAGCCCTACACAAAAGTTTAAAAGAGGAATAAAGGGTTTGGTGGGGGCTGTAGTCCTTCTAACATTCTGTTAAGAAATTCCTTTCATACAGCAACATGCTGGGAAAGCCTAAATGTCCCTTACATTGCAATGATTCAATTGTGGCCATCATATTTTTTTTTCTTTTTTTTTAAGAGAGAGAGAGAGCGAGAGTTACTGCTTGAGCCACATCCCCAGCCCATCATATGTTTTTTAAAGTTATGAAGTAGATTTATATTTACTGAGATAGAAAAATATTCATACTATATTCTTAAGTGGAAAAATAGGTCATACAATAGTAGATAAAAGCAAACAAACAACAATAAAAATTATGAACATGTGGTACAAAAGTCTAGAAACTAAATTGTCCACCAGGCACTATGGCATACACATATAATACCAAAGGATTGCAAGTTCAAGGCCAGCCTCAGAAACTTAGTGAGACCCTGTCTCCAAATGAAAAAGGCCAAGTGGGGTGGTATGCATATCTGTAATCCCAGTGGCTCGGAAGGCTGAGGCAGGAGGATCTAAAGTTCAAAACCAGCCTCAGCAACTTAGTGAGGCCCTAAGCAACTTAGTGAGACCCTGTCTCTAAATAAAATATAAAAAAGGGGCTGGGGAGGTGGCTCAGTGGTTAAGTGCCCCTGGGTTCAATTCCAGTACCAAAGTAAATAGCTAGTTAGCTACATAGATAGATAGATAATAAAAATAAAAAATACTGGGAGGTAGCTCAGTGGTGGAATGCTTGCCTAGCATGCTCAAGAGGCCCTGGGTTCAATCCCCAGTACCATACACACCCACACATACATACTCACCACATATATATGTATGTGTGTGTGTGTGTGTGTATAAATATACACACACATGTGTATAATTAAAAAATCAATATATATTATATATAATGTTCACAGTGGTTAATTTATTTCTCTTATTTACATTTCCTTTCTTGCAATAAGTTTTATAATTAAAGAAAAACAGTGACATTATTTGCATTTGGACAGAGAGTTACAAGTGAAGATGGCATTTCAATTAAAGAGTACCATCATTTCAATTAAAGAGTACATTGATGTCACACAGGAAATAGGCCAGCTGGAAGCAGGCCTATTTCCCTTGCAGCCAGGGAAAGGCCACTGGGCTGATCCCAGAGCGTACAGTGCCAGCTCAGAAATACCAACTTTCTATTGTGCTGAGCAAAAGAAGCCAGAGTTCATGAAAGTACATTACTGTATAATTCCAGGTACATGACATTTAAGATAAACCAACTTCTAATCAGAGGAAGCAGGTCAGAGGCTGCCCAGGGAGGAGGAGAGGAGTTGACCACAAAGTGCTCCTAGGGAAATTCATGTGCTCTGTATCTTGATTATGGTTACACTTGTCAAGACTCATCAAGCCAGTACACTGAAAATGAGACATTTTATTGTGTGTAAGTTGTATCTCAATAAAGTTGATTTTAAGGAGAGCGGATACCTTCCCTAGTCCAAGATAAAGAAGCCATGGGCACTGAAGGAATTGAACTCTGGGGAAATATTCCAGCCCAAATGATTACTCTTTAGGAAAACTAAATAAAATTAAATTAAACTTTAAGACATATTTATGGAGTTGAAATCTAGAAGTAGTTTCTTTAATCCAGTAAGTATCCTAGAATCAATTAACTTAATCTTTGATATTTTTAATAAGCGAAAAACCACAGTCAACATTTTTTTTACTGCTTACCACTGAGCTCACTCCCAGGCCCAGACATTTTTTTTTTTCCTAGTTGTTGATGGATCTTTATTTCATTTATTTATATGCGATGCTGAGAATTGAACCCAGTGCCTCATACATGCTAGGCAAGTGGTCTACCACTGAGCCACACCCCCAGCTGCCACATTCAATGTTTTGATGTATAATTTTCATGCTTTTTTTAAAACTTTATTGCATATTTTTAACTGCTATGATCTTCTTCAAACTTGGAGAAATCTCTTTCAAATTGAAGAGACCGTAGAGCACACATAAAGAGATGACGTTTTTTTTTAGTGTTTTAGGTGGTGGTATGGAATGTTCTCGCCCTCCCTGCAGGATGCCTTTCTTTCTAATGGGCACGACTTCTCTCCCCTCTTTCTGACCTCTCCTGGGCAGGCCGCTTTGCTCTTGAGGAGTTACTTTTTTCAATGCAAAGTATTTCCAACACCATTTCTAGAGACCATGGTTCCGTGCTACCACCTAATGCTAAATTACACAGTTTTGATTGCCCCAGGGAGCAGAATGAAGAGCCAGGGGTCTGAGCTTCCTTGGGGAAGATGAGCCTGGAGGTGGAAGAGCCTCCATTTGCAAAAAGCATCTCTTAAAATGGTAATGCACCCTTTTTTTGCAGCCTGCTGTCAGATGCTGGAGGTTCTGCTGAACTTGCTGATCCTGGCCTGCAGCTCTGTATCTTACAATTCCACAGGGGGCTACACAGGCATCACCAGCCTGGGGGGTATTTACTACTACCAGTATGGGGGGGCTTACAGTGGTTTTGAGGGTCCAGATGGAGAGAAAGCCCAGCAGTTGGATATCCAGTTCTACCAGCTCAAGCTGCCCATGGTCACTGCAACAATGGCCTATAGTGGAGCCCTCATGGCCTTCTCCTGCCTGGTCATTGCCATGGGTGTCCTGCGGGTCCCATGGCACTGTCCTCTGTGGCTGGTGATCGAAGGCCTATTGGACATGCTCATTGCTGGGGCATACATCCCAGCCTTGTACTACTTCTTCCACTACCTCTCCGCTGCCTATGGCTCGCCTGTGTGTAAAGAGAGGGAAGCACTGTACCAAAGCAAAGGGTACAGTGGCTTCAGCTGCAGTTTCCATGGTGGAGATATAGGAGCTGGGGTCTTCGCAGCCCTGGGTATTGGGGTCTTTGCCGTGGGAGCTGTCTTAGCCATCAGGGGTTACCTAAAAGTCAAGAAACTGAAAGAGAAGCCTCCAGAAATGTTGGTGTTTTAGGCTTCTTAAAACATTCTACCAAATATAAGTGATGGAAATTACTCTGAACTACCATCTTTTGTAAGAATTCTTTGTTGTAAAACTTGCCAGAACTTCAAAAGTAGCAAGCCAACTTCAGTAGAGGTGGGCTTAGCTCCCAGTTGTGTGAAGCAGCATTCTTTGGCACAACCAACTTTGGATTTTGGAATCCTGTTATTGAGGGAGTAACCAAAAGAAAATTTTTTTTTAAGATGTTGATGGATCTTTATTTTATTCATTTATTTTTATATGTTGTGTTGAGAATCAAACCCAGTGCCTTGCATATGTTAGGCAAGCGCTCTACCACTGAGCCACAACCCCAGCCCCCTAACCAAAATTATTTTTTTAAATAAATAAATAAATAAAGCCTGGAATCCAGGACTCACAGGGGAAAGGCATGTGGTACATAGTGGCACACACTGTAATCCCGGCAACTCTGGAGGCTGAGGCAGGAGGATTGCAAATTCAAAGCCAGTCTCACAACTTAGTGAGACCCTGTCTCAAAATAAAAGAAAAAGGACCAAGGATGTAGCTCAGTGGTAAAACACCCCTGGGTTCATTCCCCGGTACTAAAAGAGACAGAGAAAGAAGTATAGTTCTTGATTAAATGAGGGAAAATAACCAAGCAAATTGAAAGTACCTTATCTTCAGAGTTCATCAGAAGTCACAGAGGCAGGAGACAACTTTAGCCTGAACTGTTCTGGACACAGCTGTCTTCAGCAGATAGCCCATAGTCCTTCCGCTGCCACAGTTCACCGGGAAAAGGGGGCAGGGCTTCCAGAAGAGCTACCCCTGGAAAATTTAAGTTGCAAGTGGGCGTGGGCTGGGCAAAGAGGAGTCAGTTAACTCACTGGGTTGCAAAGAAGCTATTCTGTAAGCCCCTCACAATGGCTGGAAAACTCAATAAGTGTTTTGTACCTCTCCTAAATGTATCATTGTATGAAGAATTAAACCTGAGGTCTGGAATTCAGGATCCATCCAGAAGAAAAGAATGTATAATCCTTCCCAACAGGAGAATGTCACTTTTGGCCAGACAACTTCATGGGTTTTTACTGCACATGGAATAATGACTTATGGAACATTACAATATATTTTTGGTACAAGTCCATTCTTTGCTTATGTGAATCCAAACAAAAAAAATCCAAAGAAAAATTTGAATTTCAAAATGATGGTTCTCTTTAAAATATGTTTATATCATTCTCTTGAATAAGGTCAGTTTATTGCATTTAGAAGATAAGTTTGAGTTTAGAAAAGGAAGTTCAGATACATGTATGTGTATGATTGTCAAATTTCTTGAATAATACATAAGAAAGTATTAACAGTTTTGTAGAGAGAAGGGGATTTTTTAAAATTTTTAATTTTATACATGACTGAACATGTATTCATTTTAGAAAAATAAAAAAAAATTAAAAATTGGATTTGGTTTCCTCTGTTTTTGTTTTTTTAAGAATTAAATTTATAGTGCAAAGGCAGAAGTAGATGTATGATTAAGGGGTATTAAATGGCCAGCCACAAAAACAGCCTTACCCAGAAAGATGCTATTTATAGCAAAGATCTGTGAGTTTTTGAGTCTACACTTCTACAGAGTTCTTTGCTGTCTTCCTGAACACTTGTTCCATCCCAACTTGGATATAAGTGACAGCTATCTCTGGTGGTCATCCCTATCATATTTCTCTGGTGCCTGTGTCTCTTTCTGCACTAGCAGCTTGCTTAAAAATACTTGAACCTGTTTGATATTGGTAGCTAAGCCAGCTCAGGCTTGGCTGGTTCCTGGAACAAAAATACATGATCATATTCCTTCAACAGACCCAATATCATTAGACCCAGAAGTCAGCTGTTATCCCTCTCAGTTGTTGCTGTCAGTAGGGTGATTCACAAGAGCTAGATTTATTCCATTTCAGCCCAGCAGATGTGTGCTACATGGGTCAGGACTCCACTGGTTTGGAAGAATCTGTCCCAGAAAGAAAATGGTCATATTTCCTGTATCTTGGGCAGTCTGGGTCTGATGTTACTTGGATTTTTAAATTAAAAGAATGCAGCTTCTCAAGTGAGAGCCCATGACTGCTGTGTCTCTTGGTCCTTCAGGAATTTGTGTGGGCCCACAGGAGATAGGAATAGCAAGCCCACTGTCGCCTGTGTCCTTTAGCTGCCCAGATTATAGACTTCACTGTGCCACCTATGTCATTGATGGTTGTCTTAATTCTGGAAACAACACTCTTAATAAATCTGTCCCATTTCTTAAGCCTCTCACCAATTTACATTTTAGAAACAATAACCTGTGATTTTCAGAGACAGTCATCCCTTGGTATGCACAGGGGAGCTGGTTCCAGAATCCCCCGTGGACACCAAAATCTAAGGATGTACCAGTCCCTTGTATAAAATGGCATAGTATTTGTAACTAATCTATGCATATTCTCTGTATACTTTAAATCATCTCTAGACTAATTACAATCCAGGGGCTGGGGTTGTGGCTCAGCGGTAGAGTGCTTACCTAGCATGGTCCAGGCCCTGGGTTCGATCCTCAGCACCACATGAAAATAAATAAATAAAAGGCATTGTGTCCAACTACAACTAAAAAATAAGTATTTTTAAAAAATTACAATCCCCAATCCCATGCAAATGCCATGGGAATTGTCATTTTTGCTGTATTGTTCAGGAAATAATGACAAGAAAAGAGTCTACGTGTTCTGTACAGTTAAATTTTTTTTCAAATATTTTCAATCCTTGGTTTAATCTGTAGATGCAGAACCTGCAGGTATGGAGGGCCAGCTGTGCTTGGCCCTCACCACAGCCTTGTGGGATAAGACTGGAAACCTTGTCTTCATTGGTCAGATAAAGTGTCTGAGGCTTAGAAAGACTGAATGACATGGGCAATATCACAAGGCAGGAAACAGTGGGGAAATATCACAAGGCAGGAAACAGTGTTTCCACTCCAGGTCCATTTGCATTTCCCTTCTTTCTCACCTCTGAATCCCAAGGAAATGATAACAGACATTCTCCTCAGAAGGGTCTGGGACCTCTGTTGGTACCAGATGAAAGCTAAGCTCGGACAAGAAGATATTCAGTCTCTGTTGGCTCTTACTATCTTGCAGCATTTGTGGATTCCTTAAACTTAAAAGAACACTGTCCCGGGCTGGGGATGTGGCTCAAGCCGTGGCGTGCTCGCCTGGCATGCGCAGGACGCTGGGTTCGATCCTCAGCACCACATAAAAATAAAATAAAGATGTTGTGTCCACCGAAAATTAAAGGGTAAATATTAAAAAAAAAAAAAAAAGAACACTGTCCCCACTCTGCACCACTAAGTGAACAGTCCAAGTATCCATCAGGATCCATCTGGTTGAACAGACTGGTCCATCCATACAATGAAGTTGGAGGCCATGCACAAAGAATGTGGTCATTCTGTAGAAACTGATGTGGAGAGAGCGGTAGGGTATAGTAAATGCAAAATGCAAATACAGACCTGCGAATATGGTACACTTTTGTGAAAAAAGCCAGAGAAGGGATGAAATGCAGACTTGTGTATGCTTTTATTTGTATAAAGGAACACTGGACAATTGTAATGGAAACTTAAGTGGTTAAGGATAGAGAACCATGTGTAGAGACTTGAATGGACTTTCTCAGTTTATGTGTAAGTTTTGTTTTTTGTTTTTGTTTTTTGAGGGGGTTTTGGTAGTGAGGATTGAATCTAGGAGTGCTTAACCACTGAGCCACATCTCTAGCCTCCCCCACCTTTTTTTTTTTTAACAGTCTCACTAATTTGCTGAAAGTAGCTTTGAACTTGAGATCCTCCTGCCCTAGCCTCCCAAGCCACTGGGATTACAGGTGTGCACCACTGTGCCCAGCTAATTCTTATGTTGTTTTTTAAAACTTTTTATGTTGGGCTAAAGATGCAGCTCAGTGGTGAAGTTGCTTGTCTAGCATGCAAAAGGCTCTGGTTTATATCCCCAGCACCACACACACACAAAAAAAAATCATTTTGATATATTCACAAGTCACAAAAATGGTACAGAGAAATGCCTGTGTGCCCTTAACCTGATTTTCCCCAATGTTACATCTTGCATAACTATAAACAATGTGTGTAGTCTATGCAGTTTTTTCACGTGTAGGTTCTGGTTACCGCCACCACCATCCAGAGCTGCCGGATCATCACAGACATCCCTGGTGTTTTTATAGCCACACCCATCTCCTTTTCCTCTCACTCAGTATGTAACCTTTTGAGCCTGGCTTTTTTTCTATCATCATAATTCCCTTGAGATTCGTCCACGTTGTTGTCTATGTCAACAGCTCATTCCTTTTTATTGCTCATCAGTGCATTCTGTGGCATGAGTGTACCTGTGTAATCGTTCACCCACTGAAGGACATTGGGGTTGTTCCCAGTATTGGGCTATTATGAATAAACCTACTGTGGGCTGCGGATATAGCTCAGTTGGTAGAGTGCCTGCCTCACATGCACAAGGCCCTGGGTTCAATCCCCAGCACCAATAAATAATAAATAAACCTACTATGAACACTACTGTATGTGTTCTTTTGTGGACAAAAGTTTTCATTTCTTTAGGATAAATCTCTTAATCTCATTATCAGTCACAGGGTTACATGGTAAATGTGTATGGAGTATTTATAAGAACAGCCTAAAATTTCTCAAAGTGGCATTCTGATATTTCAAACATATTTTTAAAACAACCACCCACCACAAGCAATTCAAGAATGTTGATGTTGAATGTGACCATGTTCTTACAATCGGGTCAGCAGATCCGCTAGTCTGACCTGGTGAGTGATGTCAGTGTTTACCTTGACTCTCTCTTCCTCTAGGTGTGGTACAGATAGTGGAGGTGATTTTGAACGGGATGGTTCTCATGTGTATCGTGGCCTCCTACTTTGTCCTTGCTGGATTCAGCGCCAGCTTTGCCAGCGGTGGTGGCTTCGGAAACAACTACTACTCACCATTTGAGGGCACTGAGCTGGAGGAGGTTCGGCAACTGGACCAGAAGTATACAGTCCTCCGGGCGCCTCTGATATATGGCGGTGTGGCTGTTTCTCTGGGGCTGGGTGCCCTCACCATGGGCGTTTTACTCCAAGGAGCCAAGAGCCTAACAAAACTGCCTAGAAAGTGGCTCCTCTTGGAGGCCGCCTTCAGCCTCCTGGCAGCAGTGGGCTACTGCGTAGGCATTGGCGTTTACCTCCACGTGGCATTGCAGATCAACTCCACGGACACCTGCAAAACAAGAGAGAGGCTCTACGCCCGCAAGGGTCTCACCTGGATGAACTGCCAGCTGGCAGGCACTGACGGAGCAGCAGCCACCTTTGCTTGTCTCCTGGTGATTATGTACAGTGCCAGTGTGGTACTGGCCCTGCGGAGCTACCGGGAACAGAAGTTCTACAAAGACAGCCAAGAAGAGCAGAGAAATGGCAGGGATGTCCCAGAATACCTGTGGTCTGGGACGCTCTAAGGGAGACCTTCTGGAACATAATTGTCAACCCAACCCCATTGTCTCTCTCAAGAGTCAAGTCTTTCACAGCCACTGCAAACAACTGGTTTTCACATACTCAATTTTATAAGTGCTTCTTTTGGTACGAATGCAGAGTTAATTGTCTCATTTTTCTGTTGTAAAGGGAGATCAGTATGTCCTTGTTGGCTGACCCGATGATCACTTGAGAAAACTAGTACAAAAAGCAACATCAGAAGTCAGGCTATCCCCTGATGGTGATGCTATCTTACCATATGATAATGGTAGAAATAGCCAACTAGCCAGAGAAATTTCAGAAGCTGAGAACAACACATCCGAGGGTAACTCGTCCAGCGTTACAGTAGAAATCTCACCTGTCATAACTATCTTGAGTCGTCAAAAGGAATAAGCAATCCTTGCTTGGTTCCAGGGAAAGACTGTAAAGCAGTGCTGTGAGTGAATTCTAAATGGGTAAATCTCCCCTGTCCCCAGAGGGGAAGAATTCTTCTGTTTGAGTGCCACTAGTGTCCCCTGCACCTGCATACTGCCAAGCAGCCCCCTTCTTTAAGAGTTGGGAGTTGGGTTTCTGGGAAAGAGATGTTTTCAGCAAGCTTGATCGTCCTCAGGACCCCTGCCTCGGGGCTCACGGAAAATATTTCCTACCAGCTATTCCAAGAGGGTTTCTATTCCCATCCACTGGAATTCATTTTGAAGTATTTAGAATTTTTTTAAACATGAGGTTTCCAAATAGTGAGAAAACTCACAAGCTTCTTAAAGATGTCATTCAACTAATTTCAAAGATAAAGCAGTTAATTTTACTAGACTCCAAAGGCTAATTGGAGAACTTCTCACTTCTGCATTCCCCTACTTGCAGGCCTTCCAAGGAAGATAGTGACCCTCATCCCCCGCACCATCTTCATAATGTAAGAGATTTCTGACATGGAATCTTAAACGTCTTTTCAGTAATTGCCATCTGAAGTGTTATACCTGTTCTTGTACTTTACAGTTAGTCTCAAATGTTTCCGTTTGTGTCAGATCCAACTAGAAATATTCACATTCTCTTTATCTGGGTCTTTTTTGCATTCTCTTGCTTTTCCATAGCTAATTCTTATGGAACCTATCCAAGACAAAAAAAAGTCAGAAGTAAAATTCACAAAGAAATGAGAGAACAAAGCTTGGAAGAAAACAACCAACTGGAAATCTCTATTGCTCAGTTGGAATAAAGTCCACTATGCCACAGAAAGGTGCTTCCTGTCACCCTTAGCTTGGGGCAGTGACTAGAGTCCACACAAATTTCTCGAGTGGCAGAGATTTTAACAGCAGTAAAAAACAAACACCCACTCCTCAAGAGAACAATGCACACATACACTGGTCTCAACTAGCATTTATTCTCAAAGATCATATCCCTGTTAAATGATCTTTGCCCATGCTGGGCCTTTTGCTAGATAAAATGGGGACTTTGGACTACTTGACTTCAGCTTTGTGCCCAGGCCCAGCTGGGATACTGCTCCTGAGATGCAGCTCTCTTCACTGATAGGAGCCTATGGGTGACTTTAACAATACTCATGCATGTCCACAGTTTTATAAGGTTCAAAAGCTTTAGCACTTATTCACCACTTGTCAAGATTTGTTATTCAAGAAGAGAATAACAAGGTTCAAGAAGACCAAGTGTTTTACCCAATAATTAACATTTCATTGAAAGCTATGGGCCAAGTACATCACTGTGCTCAAGTACTTTGGGTCCTCTTATTTAAGTTCATGACTGATGACAGATACTATCTTAACAAATAAGAACCTCTGGGTGGGGATGCAGCTCAGTGGCAGAGTGTTTGCCTAGCATGCATGAGGCACTCAGTTCAATTCTCAGCACTAGAGAAAGAGAATTGAGAGCACATGAGCGTGCAAGCCTTAGGAAAGTGCCATAACTTGCCTAAATGACAAAACTTTCAAGTAACAGACAGAACTCAGACCTACTGAATCACCTGATGGTGACTAACATGCTTTTGCCTTCAGTGTCCTAGGGAGTGCAGAACATATCCAAAGAAATGTGTTTCTGCCACCCTGGACCAGGGAGGCATATCTTATGGAACTAGGGTATTAAAGTAGATGGTGGTGTAGTAACCAGTAATCAGGTGTTGAGGCAACAGTTGTCAAACCTAAGTTTTCAAAATGTTCATTCTCTAGATGAGGAAATCTGCAAAATGCCTTTAACATGGCCTTTATTTGGAGCAAGGTAGCTAATCTTCCTTGGAAGTCAGGAGACAACAGTGGGGGCAAGGATGGCGGCACCCATTTGTAGGCTCTAAGTAGATTAAAAGTATGTTGGAAGCAAAAACCACTAAACTGAAGTTCTACCATGAAGCCATTATGTTATGGAACATGTGACGGCCCACTCTGCACACAGCCTGTCATCACCCACTTTGTGATTATTTAAAGAAAAGCTGCAGATCATTTATAATCGAGTTTCTTCTGATCAGCTAATAACCTTCATGTAAATAAGGACTGCTTCCCATCATTGGGAACATATGAACCAAGTCAGGATATGATGTTTCTTAAAAACCTTTATTGCTATTTCACTTGAAATGGTGCTGTTTGTGTGTAGTTGGAGTGTCCCCCAAGAGTCCACTGTGATCGAAGGCTTGATACACAGGGTGGCGCTAATGGGAGATGAGGTCTTGTGGGAGGAGGACCTTAGGTCACTGGGTACAAGGCCTCAGAAAATGGGTCTCCTGGGATCCTCTGGTAGTTCTGAGGGGATTATTATATAAAAGCCTAAGTTGGGTCCCACACAGCTCTCTCTGCTCCTTGATGTGAGATGTAATTGCTGGCTCCCAAACATGCTTCTGCCATTGCTATCCACCATGACATGACACGGCTGAGACCTGAACCAATGCCAGTGCCATGCCCCTAAGGCTCCCAAACTCTTCTTCAAAAGTAACCTGTGTCAGATATTTTGTTACAGTGATATAAAGCTAATACAAAAGGTGATCAAGAATATAAGGTCCTTGCTTAGCATCTAGATGGCCATCTTAAGTGACAGCTGCCATATTAAGGAAAAAGTTTTGCTTTCCTGCCCAAGGGCCTTTCTGAGAAAGGCTCACCTTTCCCTCATACCAACCCAACCCTTAACCACCCGCATTAGGGACCAACTCTGATTCCTGAGCCTGCCCTATAAAAGTCCTGGAACCCAAGCCTGTTTTGCCCCTCTCTCCGCTATAGAGAGATGACTTTTATTTGTCAGTTCTGATAAATAAATTCTCGTGTGTATCTCTGCCTGGTCTCCGCCTTTCATTTCTTGTTTACCTGTCTCTTGTTTCTTGCTTTCCCTTCAAAGAATATTTTGCCTTAACTCATATAGCCTCAAAGTGTCATGGAATATACTCCATGTATTTGTTCTTGCTTATCTTCCTGAAGCAGGAAAGAGAAGAAAGGGGCTGGGGTTGTGGCTTAGTGGTAGAGTGCGAGGCCCTGGGTTCGATCCTCAGCATGATGTAAAAATAAATTATAAAATAAAGGCATTGTGTCCAACTACAACTAAAAAATAAATATTTTTAAAAAGAGAAAGAGAAAGAAAGATCTTAAAACTACTTTTGGTTAAGAACCTAATTCTATAATAAAAGTTAGGGAGAAAATTCTAGATTCATGCTAAAATATTTGTAAAATAACAAGCATTCCATTTTAAAACAAAGGCATGAAAAAGATATTCCATTTTATTTTATTTATTATTGTTATTATTTTTTACAAACAATAGATTTGCTGCAACATGCTCTGGCTCATATTATTGAATTAAAAAATTTAACACATTTCAAAAATATCAAAAATACACTATAATGAGTCTTAGGACTACAATACAACGATGATTGCACAAAACCATAGATATGAGCCCACTGTCTGGCTGACATCCAGTGGCAACAGTTAGAGAAACCCTACAGCATCTGGGAGAGGTGCATGAGATTTAGAATACAAGGAGCTTATGCTGATTAATCACCAAATGAGGGAAACAGAGCAGGTTTGACTGCAGCCACTTTTCTCAGTCTAGGAAGTACTTACCCAACCACGGGGAAAAGTCACTAACTGGAAAGAAAGAATAACTTGTGTCCATGATTGGGGAGTCTGGAAGGCTCCACCCAGAGGGAAGTAAAAAGTGACAAGACAGTTCTACAGTGATGCTGTGGACATCACTGGATGGCTTGGAGACTAATTCTTTAGTAATTGATACATTTATCATTAACAGCCATATGCTCCCTTATGGAGGTCTCTTCATTGATAGTTATTAAATAGATAAAGAAGGTGAGCCTGTGGCTTCCAAGTACCTGCTTTTGTTGAAGGTCTACATAGAAAGAAGAGCATCATTTAATAGATCTGCCAAACGCAACTGGCTCCATCTCCTGGAAAACAGCACTCGCTACAAGCAATTGTAATAGCACCCAGTGATGCCATGTTGCTTGTGTTGGCTCTTCTGTACGCCAGGAAAATGGGTTCAATGACTTATTGCACATATACACTCTACAGTAGTATAATAAAGCCCTCACTACGTCAGAAATGGTAATTCAATGATTTGACTATGGTAGCACTAGAGCTTTATGTCATACCAACATTGAAAATTTCGGGTGTATTTCCAATCCATTTGGATAAATATATCAAGCCACATGTATTTTCCTTTCCCCATGGGACTCCTGAATTGCACCCATAACCAGAAGTTGTTTTTTTTTTTTTTTTCCAGAAATTATCTTAAACTCTGTTAAGTGGGAGGTACATGCAGAGACCCAAGAATCAGGCAGAGACCAGGCTCTCCATGCTAGGGATCACCTGTACTCTGCCCACCCGGGGAACATACCCTCTGAGTTAAGGTATCGAGAAAAATGACACTCATTTGCAGACAGATTACTGGCTTTCATTTGACAGCCTACTCAGATAACAACATCTGTCAATTACCTCATAGGGCAAATGGGGTATGTATTTTTGGTAATGAACTATGGCCTTTTAACCTTCTGTTTTAATACAGAACAACTGTAGAAGGACATGAATGAAAGGAAATTGCAAAAAAAAAAAAAAAAAAGAATAATCAGTTTTGGTATATCCTATAATAGAGGTTTTCATCAGACCTAATGGTACCTGAAAATAACTCCACCACATCAAAATACATGTGGAATTTCAGAGTTTTGTTGACCAAAAAGCAAACACACTACTTTTGGAAAGGTCAATATGGACCTGGGTTTTGAGGTGGTTCCAATAAGTAGGACAGGAAACAAATAGAAGAAAAGTAGTCACAGATAAACGACAATTTTTATAAGACTATACTACTAAAGTGGTATTTTCCCAAAATAGCTTTAATTTTTAGACAACATCACTCACTAGTCTATTCAGAACCCAAAGGTTCTGCTGTCTGAGTAGGAAGATGTTTGATATCACCCATCACTAACATCTTGGGTTTTTCCTTCATTTTCTTTTTTCATTCCCATATAAAAATAAGGTGGCAACATACTATTGTACCCATCTTTCTAACAGCACCTAAACTTTGTATGAGCCACCATATTCCCCACTTCAAATCAAAGACCTGAGTTCTAAAGTTTTTCAGTAGCTGATCAGTAGTTTGACGGAAGGAAGTCAAGTGTTCCTGATGATTTGGGGACTCAAGTTCAAATTCTTGAGAGTTGAACATTAGGTAGCCAATGGGGTATACAGAATGGGGTACTTTCCCTAAGAATGTACCCTAATGACACATGCACATGGGTATGGAGCCTCTGAGAGAATGAAGAGACATAACTATTTGTGGACAGGTCATCTAATTTTTGACTATTGCTTTGAACAAAAACTCCCCCCAAACTCTCCCAAAAAGAACCCACAAAGAAATTAACATATACTTCCAACATTATATTTAACATTTTGTTTCTGATGAAACAAATTAAAAATGGTCACTCTGTTTTCTTGTTTTCCAACTATGAAATGTCTTAAAACTTCAAAGCACATTTCTCAATGGGTAAAATCAAGCAATGCCAAAATTTTGTAGGACTAGAAGTAGGAATTAGTTTGCTTAAGAAAATCTTTTAATGGAAAAAGCAACAAACATACAGAAGGAATTGCATTTTGCTAGAGTTATGTGGAATGTGCCCCAAAAAAAGGAAAAATCAAGTTAAGAATTTCTCGAGTCTGTCTTATATTGGTATTGAGTCCAGTACTCTGAAACCACATGAAGCGAGTTAGCAGTTTTCAGATAGGTACATTGTCAAACCTTTAGTGCAAGGTTTGACAACTCACTTCCAACATTCTAGAAAACCATTTCTCACTTTGGAGAAAGAAGGAACACATCTAACCTGTGAGCTCCATCCACCCATCTGTTCTCACATAGCCTCCATCTGTTTGGGAATCATCTGCTCTAATTCAAGATTCCTGGATGCCAGCAGTGCTGGTGTTGGCCCTGCCTGTCAGGAAGCTGGCTGCCAATTCTACCACATGGTAAGGGAAAGAGGCCAATCCCCAAGTGCCTACCTTGTGATCTGCTCAAATCACATTCCTAGTGGGTATCACATCTGTTAAGGAATGACTCTTTTTCTGATATGGGGAAGGAAGTCTTTGCTCCTTCCCCAGCTTTATCCCCAAAAGAAGATTCCTCTCTACCCCATGTTCCTCAGGAGCTTTCACACTTTGACATCCAATAGCTCAATCCAGGGCCTTTCCAAGTACCCTCACAGAAGGCTCCAATACTCAATTATCTCTCTGCCTATGGACAAAGGTGTTGGGCTGCCTCTAAGAAGATTGGCTCGAGTGCAGATTCAAAAATAAAAAGTTCACAGTCAATGAAAAGTGCTCTCATTACATTACTTACATAAATTATCTGTTTGATTGGTTCTACATCTCCAATAAACATCATTTTGATAGGCTATATTCTCGTAGAGAAGAATGAAAAGCCATGTGACTAGTCACATCACACCCCATTAGTTAGTCTGAAAGATAAGGTGATTTCTCTGTCACGGAGATCCATCAGCAGCAATTAGTAAAGGGAATCAACCTTCAGTTATTTCCTCCACAGAAATAGTCCCTTTCCTGCCCAGGCAGGCAAATTCTCAAAATGATCCTAGGAGAGAAAGGGTTAATGGCAGGTGGTAGGACTGACAGAGAACGACTTCTGCTTTCCTCCCAGTAACTCTGGGAATTCCAATGCAGGTTAAATGCAAAACTTAACACTGATGGTGGTACTGGCTCATCCAGGGTCAGGCCCTGATAGCTCTCACCTTTTTGGGCTCTTCAGTTTTACCCCACACATTTCTGGTTAGAAACACAAAGGCAAAATGCCTCTGGAAGGGTCCCTCCCCAACACCACAAAAGCCTTTTCTCACACTGTGCCCGCAACAGTGGCAGAATCATAGCGCTGTGTCAAACTCCTCTGGGGGCTCGGTCCGATCCTCTTCACTGGGCTCGGGCTCAGGCCTGCTTTCCTGATGCTGTTTCATTTGCTCCTTCACTTCTTCCTCCAGGTCACGAGGTACAACAAACTGATCCTCTGGCTCCAGCTGAGTAGGGGCAGCAAAATAGCCAGTTTTCCTCTTGGGTGCTTCTGTGGCCACTTCAATGAGGTTCAGGCTATCTTCTAGGGGCACAATTGAGCCATTGGAGAGCTTCTTGCCATAGAGACAGGAAGTAGAAGGAGACTTCTGTAACTCCATTTTGTCCCTACACATTGGCAGAAGTATGCCACTATTTACACTGTTCTGTCTCCGGATCCCAAAAAACAACCCTCTAGCATGTTCCTCAGGACATGGGGTGGAAGAATTCTCTGTAAGGGTAGGACAGCTCTCAAGATCTCTTCCTCGGCAGCAGTGGATATCTACTTCTACTTCTACCTTGCTGCCATTGATTATGACCCCTTCAACAGGCTGGTCATCATCACTGTCAAGGCCATTGTCAGACTGATTACTGGAGAAGGTTGCACAAGAAGGCTGGCGCTGAAACACCCCAGAGGTGGGTGCTGGGTGGAGGCTGCAGCGCCTCTCTGGCCGTGGAAGCAAACCAGCCTCCAGGCCCACAGTGTTATGTTCATCAGAAGCAGTGGAGCCCACTTCACTGCTCACCTCCGAGGTGGACATCTCACTGCTGAACTCAGAGGCAATGCCACTACTGGAAGAAGGAGTGGTTGGTTTAGGAGCATCCTTGATGGTGCTGGTGGAAGCAAATCCCACAGGTCCTGGGAGGGTGAGTCCATTCATTTCACAAGTGCAGCCTTCCTCACCAATGTTCAAATAAACCACCATGGCCCCCACATTATCCTGACAGCCATAGCTCTGTGCTAATGTGCACAGTTTCTTAGCAGCTGCTAATGGATCTTGTACATGACGCACTGCGTTAATAGCTTCTGTGTATGACAAGTGTTCCCATAATGCTCTGTTTCCCAGAATCAGCAATTCATCTTGAATAGTAAGTGGTGTGGAAGATATATGGGGCTTGGGGAGGATCCAAGGATAAAGGTAGGTACAGCCCAGCATCCGGGTACAACAGGTTACCCCATTCACTTTGTTATCCTAGAGATGAGCAGAATAAAAATTTTGAGAAAGCAACAAAAACATGCAACATTTTCATTCTCCAAAACATTTTAAAATAAATAAAATAAAACTATTTATGTTATTATATGATGTGCCCCTAGGATCAGTACAATTTTAAGTGAACTCCAGGAACCACCTTCTTCTTCTTCTTTTTTTTTTTCTTAGAGAGGAGAGAGAGAGAGAGAGAGAGAGAGAGAGAGAGAGAGAGAGAGAGAGAGAATTTTTTTTTTTTAATATTGTGTATTTTTTAGTTTTCGGTGGACACAACATCTTTATTTTTATTTTTTTTATATGGTGCTGAGGATCGAACCCAGCGCCCTGTGCATGCCAGGCGAGCACGTTACCACTTGAGCCACATCCCCAGCTCAGGAACCATCTTCTTAAAAGATATTTGTTCTAACATGAAGGATATGCTGCGAGGAACATGTTAGACATATAATGAGCAAAACTGTCTTTAATTCTCCCATCCCTAGTACTCTTAGGTCAAAACTCAGATATATCACTAAAAATAATTTCTCATTTAAAGGCAGTTGGTAACTGAAAAGACTTCCAATGGATAAAACTCTAAGTAGCTAAAGTCCTAAATGATCTCTATGGTTATTTGGCCTAAAGGGAAAGTCTGAAATATGTAGCATAATTTACCTACTCTGTAGGGCTGCACCAAGAATGAACAGCAGATTAAATAGGATCCCCTATCATTCTAAACTTAGATGAAAAGGAAATCCCTGGGTGCAGGTTGGGAATTTCATATGCTGGAAATTGATTTTATTGATTTTTCTCCAAAAAAAAAAAAAAAAAAACTCTGAAATCATCAATAAATTAATTTGACACTTGCAGTCACTCTCTGGCTTTTATTTATCAGAATTTGCCACAAACTAAACTATTTTCATCAACTGGAAAATGAAAATAAAATGGGGGTTATTGTAATATTAAACAAAACTCTGAAGGAACAGTACTTGGCAAATAATAGATAAAAATTATTCATGGTTAAAATAACATAAAAATGCAGTGGTGCACACCTGTAACCCCAGATACTTGGGAGGCTGAAACAGGAGGAGCTAAGGTTAAAGGCGAGCTTTGGCAGCTTAGTGACCCTGTCTAAAACAAAGTGGGGTAGGAAAGATGTAGCTCAGTGGTAGAGTCTACACAAATAACAGCCAACTGATCTTTGAAAAAGGAGCAAAGGCAATACAGTGGAGAAAGAATAATCTTTTTAAAAAATGGTGCCAGCACAGCTGGACATACACATGCCAAAAAAAAAAAAAAAAAAATCTAGATACAGACCTTACGCTTTTCACAAAAATTAATTCACAACAGACCAAGACCTAAGTGTAAAAATCAAAACTTTTATAAAATACCTAGAAGATAACACAGAAGAAAATATGAGTATCTTGAGTTTGCCAACGAGGTTTTAGATCTAACACCAAAAGCACAACAATCCATTAAAAAAAAAAAAAAATAGATTAAGTAGAGCCAGCCATGGGGGTGCACACCTGTAATTCCAGAGAATTAGAAGGCTAGGCAGGAGAATCACAAGTTCGAGGTCAGGCCTCGGCAATTTAGTGAGACCCTAAGCAACTCAAAGAGACCCAGTTTCAAAATAAAAAATATTTTAAAAGTGGGGGACTGGGGATGTAGCTCGATGGTTAAGTGCCCCTGGGTTCAATCCCTGGTACCAAAAAATAAAAATAAAAAAAAACCAAATAGAAGTCTTTTGTCTTGTTTGGAATAGCAAAGTAGATAAGCTGGGAACTAAATGAGACACAACATTCATTTTACTTGTTAGCTATTCATTTAAAAGTCCTAATTGCAAATTAGGACTTTTGTAATTAATTTTGCCTCTTCTTTTTGCTAGTCCTTAACTGCTCAGATTTTCTTCTAGCGCTCTTACTGAAACCATCTGAAATGAACATTTATTGAATACAATTTACAAGGTATGACAGGAAGAAAATGGACCTTCACTGCCTCCATTCAAAGCACTCTTCACTAGAATTGGGAAGCAAAAGTGACTGGCAGAAAGCGAGATGCACCTCTGTAATGATGGCTTTTTGATCCTTCACCCTTCGTGCCTCCTCCAGGTCCTGTTCCAGGCTGAAAACTTTCGAAAGGGGCACTGGCTTCCCACCTCGGCACAGGACTGCTTGGCACGTGCCAACATTAGCCACAGTCAAGCTAAAACTACTTGTTGGATCAGCAGTGTCAGGGCGGATGTAGCACAGAAGAGCAGAGGAACCCAGCTTCTGGCCAGCCATTCCTAATTTCCTGTTTAAAAAGAAAGAAAAATGAGGACACAGTGGCTAGTTTAAAAGTGGCAGTCTTTCATACCCATCCTTCCCTCATTCTTCTGCCATGGGATTGTGAAGCAGCCTCACCCCTATCCACCTGAAGGCTGACTCTTGCTATGGGTGATACTGCCTTTGACTCTCAGCTGATGGGAAAAACAGAACTTTACAGAGAGAGTGGGGGATGGGCAGTGCAGGTGCATCTTTCTCTATTGCATGTCTGTCTGATCAAAGTCTTCCTATATCAGGGGTTTTCAAACTTCAGCATATCAGAATCATCTGGAGAGTCTGATGATTATTAGACCATAGGTTGCTGGACCTAGCCCTGGAGCTTCTGATTCACTGGGCAAGGGGCTGGCCTAATAAGTTTCTGAAGATGGTCAGGATACCAGTCCTGGAAAAATACATTGAGAACTGCCTGCCCTTAGGACACAATACTAACACAGAGCAGACACTACCAGAAGAATCTAGTTTCAAATTCCAGCTCTGTCATTTATTGGCTACATATCCTCATCAAGTTATTTCTCTAAGAAATTTCTCTGATAAAATATCTACCTGTTTGCTTTGTTTTGATAATTAAAGATATAGGATGAAGCTGGGCACAGGGCACAGGCCTCTAATCTCAGCAACTTGGGAGGCTGAGGCAGGAGGATACCAAGTTCAAGGCCAGCCTCAGCAACTTAATGAGACTCTCAGAAACTTAGTGAGACCCTGTCTCAAAATAAAAAATAAAAAGGACTGAGATGTAATTCATTGGTAAAGCATCCCTGGGTTCAATCCCCAGTATTAAAAAAAAAAAAAAAAAATAGAGGATGAAAAATGCATGGTACCTTGCCTGGTTCTTCGAAGGTACTTCTTAATTGAGTTCCAAAACCCTTAATTTTGTCAAGTATCCAGCTCAGTTCTATAGAAAAGTGGACTCCTTTTCCAACAGGATGCTTTGTGTAAATCACAGTTAAAAACTGGCCCGAGCTCCAGACTGTTCCATTTCAGCCTTGAGTATACAAGTTTACAACCTCTTAGTTGTTCATATCCTTTTATGCAGCCCACCAGATGTGCAAGACACTCCATTACCTACTAAGATTTTCAGTAGTTGGAGGTTTTGCCCTTAAGTGGCTTAGACTTTTTTGTGGGGGACACCAGGGAAATGAACCCAGGGGTACTAAACCACTGAGTCACATCCTCAGCCCTTTTTTTGTTTTGAGACAGAGTCTAAGTTACTTAGGGCCTTGCTAAATATCTGAGACTGGCTTTGAACTTGTCTTGCCTCAGCCTCCCAAACCGCTGGGATTACAGGAATGTGCCACCATATCTGGTTCAGTGGTTTAGACTTGAATGAAAACCTTAGTTGGGTAAATACCCAGTACAAAGTATTCTAAACAAATGAATCTAACCAGTGCATGTTAACCTTTTGTAGGCTTTTGACTCTTTGGAGAACCATAAAATCTTACCATCATTCTCCCTAAAATGTACAAATACATCTATAAAAACACAATCTTCTAAACATAAAGAGCAGTCTTTGGGTTCAACAGAGAAGGCACATGACTCCAAAGGCTCTATGACATGCCAATGTTCCCACAATCCTGCTGATACTGAGATGTATAATCATGGAAGGAGCAGGTCTCTCCTTGATCTGGCACCCATAATTTAGATCTTCACCTTCTGACTCAGATTTATTTTCCAAAGGTAGAGCTGAGTTAGGGATTATTCAACCCACCTGCTTACCTGTGAGATACCAAAAAAGTGTTGGTCATGAAAACTGTGTCATTTGTTGACTGCTGTACCTCTTCCAAAAGCACATCTGCCATTGTACATTGCAGCAGGCGTGGGAGCTCCTCATTTCGGTCCCCATCAAACATGCCATATACAGCTCCAACCCCCTCTGCAAAGTTATCCATAGCTAGGGCAGACACACATAGCCTAGAATAGAAAGATAAGAAATACAATCATCAAAGCAAGCTTCTGGGTAAACAATTATTCCTCAGGGAGCATCCTTTTAAAAACTGGTTATTAGCTGGGCACAGTGATGCATGACTATTATCCAAGCCAACTCAGGAGGCTGAGGCAGGGGGATTGGAAGTTCAAGGCCAGCCCAGGCAACTTAGCGAGGCCCTAAGCAACTTATCAAGACCCTGTCTCAAAATAAAGCAGGGTGGGGGGGAGGGATGTGGTAGTATCTCAGTAGTAAATGCACCACTGAATTCAAACCCCAGGACCAAAAGTAAATAAGCAATTATTAACTGAAGGTAGAGAAGAATGTGGTAAATCTTAAATTTATACATGAAAAATGTCCCCAGAAGTAAGCAGCATTTGTAAGACCTGATGTCCTAAGGAAAGGTGAAATTCAGTCCCATTCATGGGCAATTTATACAGCTTTGCAAGGCCGTTAAAGGCTGGCAAGGTGAGATATGTTCCTGTAGAAGTGATTAGAGACTGGCTTCATCGATGTTGTCTGTCAATTCCAAAGACCATCACAGCATACCTATGGTTGAAGTTGGGTTTAGTATTCCTTGCAGGAAGGAAGAATGCACACCATGGAATCCTGGACTGTATAAAAAGAGGGTGCTGGAAAGAACCTAGTATAGGATGTGGGCTTTGGATGGGTCACTTTTGGGAGAGTCTGAGAAATGGAGGATCATATCACATTGTAGGCTATCAGAAATCGGGGCAATTACAGAGTTGAGTCCCTCAATAAATCTTATCAACAGAGAAGGAAAATTAGCATGAGGAAAGAGCTGTGAGGGGGCTGCTGGTTATTCTGTGGCCTGCACATTCATTTTGTTTACTTTACTTGAGTCTCAGGGATCTTATCTGATGGTGACATTCTGTGATTTGTTTATGCACAACAGAACTACTGTGGCCCAGCTGTGAGCATCAGCCTAGTCCTAAGATGGCAGGAGCTGCTTTTTTTCTTTCTTAGCCTCTATGGCTGACATACTCACTTATTTCTCTGTCCTGCCATCTCAGCCAGTCCATGGCTCCAGAAGGTTGATGTAACGGTAGAATCTGTGGTTGGCAATGGTTTTTGATCAATTTTCAAGGTTGTGATGTGGCTGTAGAAGGAAAGAAGGTTATACCATATTGTCATTATATTTTTTAAAAACTATCCAAACAATAACATGTTTTTATAAAACAATCTCTTGAAAGACTAAGATGTATTTCCAGACAGTCTAAAAGAAAGTAGTATGATGAACCCGCTGGCTTGGATGCAGAATAAAGGAAAGGGATAGGAGGAAAAACAGAGAAAAATATCATTACAATTAATGGGACATGTAAGTTTCAGCCAACCATCTACTTATTTTAAGTATTGTAATACAATAAAGCTTTGGTGCATGAATTAACATATATTGTCTCTCAGATGTTGTAATGTGACCTGTGCCACCTAAAATATCTGTGCCTTCCATGTAAAAATATTCCACATGGGGCTTAGTTGTACATAAATAGACTGACTATGAAATAGAACATCCATTTATAGCTGAATCAAAATCAAAGAAGAGAACCTAGGGTCTTTCTGATCTAATTCATTCTGTTCCTTTAATAGAGAGTCCACAGTCCTAAAGAAGATCCACAGATGATTGGTGGGCCTCTAGACACATGTGGATTTAATTTCAGATTGTTTTCCCCACCTAAACATGTCCAGTGTCTTGTGTTCCAGAACCAGATTTGTGTTTCCAGTTAGGTCAAGGTCTTGTAACGTAGCAGGCAGAGCCTCTGGAATTAGAATTTCTGTCAAGTCGTTGCAACTTAGGTCTACAAACTGAGAAGAAACAGAAATCAAAATAAAATAAATTCTAGTTTAGTTCTTTATTCCCAATACTCAATCTCCTACTATATCTTCTAAGGATAACTTAGTTTATTCCCAGGAATGAATTAAGCACACTTGAATTCCAATCTGAGTATGTTAAAATATTATTTCTTCCTTATAAAAGAACAATCTCATTCACACTCCTTTCTTCTTCCTTCTAAGAAGTCCATCTCTGGACTGGGGACGTGGCCCACAGTTGCCTGACAAGTGTGAGGTGGGTTCTAACCCAGCACACACACCCCCACCCTGCTTCAAAAAAAGGCATCTCATTCACATGCTGGCTATTTCCCCCACCAGGACTTCTTCCAGCACATCAAATTACCTGGATCTGAGGCAACTGCAATATTTCTGGGAAAATGCTGATGTTGTTAGAGTGTGCAACAAGGGTGTGCAGCCTTCTGCAGTTGGCTATGGTTGTAGGAATGGTTTTAAGCTTGTTGCCACTTAAGTTCAGTTCCTCCAATTGCTCCAATTTATTTAGTTTACTGAAAAAGAAATATCAAAATACCACATTACACCAAAACAACAACAGCTGCCAAGTAAGTGCTATTTTACAGACCCTGAGCATGGAAGGCCAGCTTGGTGTACTTAAGAGGACTGGACCTCAGAGGACTAGTGATAGGAAACAACTGGACACCAGTCAGGCATAGGCTGTCCACCATAACTGGCCCTGCTATCTTTGTACCTGATCTCCCACTCAAGTGTGTTTCGAGGGCTGACAGTGCCCTTGATTTTCTGAAAGCTGTTGAACACACACATCTTTCTGTTATCTAACTTGCAAGGAGCTGAAAAAGCATGGGTCTATTGTTGAGAAATTAATTCTAGTCCACTAATTAGCTATATTAGTAGATAACAAGTATAGTAATATCAAACAGACCTCAACAGCCTCAGGTATAAAATGAAGAAATTGTACTAAATCATCACCAAGATTCCTTTCAGGTTTAAATTTCTAGTTACCTATTCAAAACCTAATTTATCTCCACTAAATATTTATCAGGTTCTTGTCTGTACACACAGCACTATGCTTGGGACTCAAAGTGCTCCTAAAATCAACACCCTTATCCAGAATACAAACTGCTCTAATTTATTGGTTTAAAAAATTATAAAAATAAACTGCTATAATATGGAGAAAAAGTTCAGAAAATAATTAGCAATAAACTAGCAACTGAAAGAATAATTATTATAATTTTGTTGAATTTCCTACCAAATTTCTCAAATGAGTATTTGTTTTCCATTAATTTCATGTCCTATCTTTCACAAATATTCTATTGCTAAAAGTCTACAAATATCTTTAACTAAAAAATTTTCTTTAGTACAATAATGCATAATCACTAAAATAAATGAGAAAATGGAAAATAGAAAAAAAAAACCCTCTTAATTCTGCTACCAGAGATAATCCCTGATGACATTTTGGTAGATAGTATTCTTGTCTTTAAAGCATAAAACTGTATTTTTCAAATTTTAAAAATGATATAATATTAAAGATGAATTGTTTTATAACTTTTGTGTGTGGTTAGTACTAGGGATTAATCTTAGGAGTGGTTTACCACTGAGTTACAACCCCAGCCCTCTTTATTTTTTTAGTTTGAATCAGAGTCTTGCTAAATTGCCTAAACTAGCCTTAAACTTGTAATCCCGCAGGCTGAGTAGTTGGGATTACAAGTGTGCACCACCATGCCTGAATTATTACTAATTTTTTTTATTTAATATGTTTTAAACATTCCCATGTCCAATTTTCATGCTTTGCCCTTATGCTACTTCCTACCTTGATTTTTCTAACTTGTAAATAGAATTGCAGTATTCATATCTTAATCAGCTTCTTTCCAAGTACCCACAACTATGATAGATTCTGAAAATTGTCCAAAAGAAAGAAGACTTGAATTGTGCCTGAGTTTTAATATTGTTCAGGAAATGCCCTGATAGAGGATTGCTACTCAATATAAAATTAGCATGTTCTTAAATACATGGCTCCTAAATTCCATTTAGTTTTATAATTGGATCACTCTAATTTTGTGTCATCTCTTCCTATTTCTCATCTTTACTACTTTTTATTTTCATTTTCTTTCACGTTTTCAGTTTTATATTAGCCTGCTTTTGATCCCTCCAACAAGAGTGTCATCAAATTGGGTGACAGTCATTAGTTTCAGAACAGAAAATCTGGTATTATTCATCAGTTTCCCAAATGAATATATTCTGTCAGTGGTCTATCAATGAGGCTACTTAAATTAATGTGGTAAGATTTTAAGAGATCTACTACATCCTAAAATTAAGATTCTACATTCAATTTAAATGTCACTGTTTGAACTATTTCAAGAAAATAACCGAGTTCACACTGTTTATCTTCTTTTTTTTTTTTGGGGGGGGGGCGGGGGGTGGTGGTCCCAGGGATTGAATTCAGGGGCACTCAACCACTAAGCCACATCCCCAGCCCCATTTTGTATTTTATTTAGAGACAGGATCTCACTGAGTTGCTTAGTGCCTTGTTTTTGCTGAGGCTGGCTTTGAACTTGCAATCCTCCTGCCTCGGCCTCCCAGCCACTGGGTTAGCCTCCCGAGCTGCTGGGCTGTTTGTTATCTTAAACTCTATTCTCATTTCATGAATGTTCAAGAACCTTTAATATTTTAATAATTAAACTCATTTTTTCTGAATTTATCACATTTCCAAGAAAATCTGCAAAATCAGAATCATGCAAATTATATTAAACATTGTATAATTTTATGACATTTAATTCAAATTGTATCATGTCATTTCCCCCATGTTCTTACTTATAAAAGCATAACTTTTAATTACTAATTTCATGGTATAGATGGATTTTTCTGGTGTAAAATTGTTTTTTAATCAAGTGTATTTTGAAAGATATTTCTCTACCAACACTGTCTAAAACTTTGTGAGCCTTAACCATCTCTCTTGTCTTCTTACAGAGTAGCCTGGCTAGCTTCTGTTCATCTCTTCCTCCAGGCCTCACCCACCCCAAGTTCTGTGTAGCAGAGCTGGCAATCTGTGCCCATCTTTAACACTTGCATTTGTCACACTGCATAGCAACTGCCCAGATACTTGTGTATTTCCTCAATATGGCTCTAGATTCCTTGAGAACCAACTAGTTCCTAGTATCTGGCATACAGTAGGCAACTTATATATACATATATATGCATATAGTAAACAGACAACAATATTTGTAATACAGTGCTAAAAAGAGAAAAGAAAAAAATTATCTTCAGAATTTCTTTATTTCATAAGGTTGTACTTTCCCAGGTTGAACATTCTCAGACAATTATTAAATGATTAGAACTAAAAATTAAACACATTTTAACCATAATTTCTCTTGGTACTGGTATTTAATAACTGGGTACAAACTATTAAGATGAGATTTTTTTCCTTTGGGACTAGTGAAATCACAGTATCAGTAAGCCAGTCAACTTATAAAGGAAGTGTCACAGTTAGAAACCTATGATTTAGTCTGACAAATGCAGAATTATTGTTATGATCCCAAAGCATAACATTTTACATTCATTCACCTTGCGGGAAAGGTCTGTAGCTGGTTGTTTGCGAGGTGCAAGATTCTCAGGTGTGAATGCCCCACAAGGACAGGTATGCACTGATCTGTGAGGAGGTTGCTGGTCAGGTAAAGCAGCTGCAGCACACTCAGACTCTCCTCCCCAGCACAGGCAGAAGGTAAAGACTCCAGACTGTTTGCAGATGCATTCAAGTATCTGAGACTGACAGAACACACAAAGTTCATCATTTCCTTTGTGTTTGTTGCCACCTTCTATAGAAACCATCATGCTCCCTCAGTAAGGAATGCTGCCATTCCAAGCTCCCAAACTCACAAAACAACATCAACAACAACAAAATACCACTTTCTCCAGGTATTTTTCTCTAATTGAATCTATCCAAACCAAAGTTCCTTTTACTCAACTATGCAAGCCAACGACAGGAGAAATAATATGGTGTGACTATTTTCCCAGGTTTCTGCAGTAACCTAACTCTAACCTAGCCTCATCTATTACCATCTGTATGTCTACTGAAAGGACATTATTATTGCATTCTGTGTTCACAGATATCTAAATTATGAAGACATGCTTCAGAAAAAATTGTCTGGTTTTAACAACATCATTATTTATTTAACCAATCCCATAATAATCCCCTAATAATGGATATATAGGCTGTTTGCATTTCTATTATAGACACTGTAATGAACACCTTTGGGTCCTTACCTAGTTATTTCTTTAGGATACATTTCTAGTAACAGAATTTATGGAATCAAAGGATATATATTTTAAAGATTTTTTAAACATATTGTTAAACTGAGCTCCAGAAAGACTATACCAAATTGCACTCCCTTAAGATGAATGCAAGACTGCCAGTGCACTCGCACTTTTGCCTACACTGAAAGTATCATAATTCAGTTTAATCTGTGCCAATCTCATAGGTAAAACATGATATGACTTAAGAATTTCCCAGTATGGTGTTTACTATGCATAGAGTATTCTTGATAAAAGGAAGCCAATATTCCTAAATTTGTATGTTCTTAAATCTTCTTCATGTTGTATGATCCACATCCCTAATTAGCTTTTAAATTACTGAGGGTAGTTAGTGTGTGTCTGCCATGTCTTTATCCTAAAATTGTTCTGTGCAGTCAGTATAAAATAAATTGACAGCTTCACATAGCTAAGTGACTTCCTTACTTCAGATTCTAAGATTGTAAACTTTTTTTTTTTTTGTACCAGGGATTGAACTCAGAGGCACTCAACCACTGAGCCACATCCACAACCCTATTCTGTATTTTATTTAGAGATAAGGTCTCACTGAGTTGTTCAGCACCTTGCTTTTGCTGAGGCTGGCTTTGAACTCACAATCGTCCTGCCTCAGCCTCCCCAGCTGCTGGGGTTACAGGTGTGCAACACCACACCCGGCAGACTGTAAACTAATTTTATTAATACTGCATAACTAAATGTAGTGTCATATATTGCTAATAAATACTTGTTAACTAACCACTGCATCAAGTCTCCACACAAATTTTTCCAAAGCAAAATTTCCTTCAAAATATTAGAATTTCCAAAGATTTTATTCTGAGGAATAACCAACCAAGGATATTATACATAAAGAGATATATGTTACTAAACAAACAAACAAAAAACTTGTAGGATAAATGTTTTGTTGTTTTTATTTTGTGGTATAGGCAAAGGGCTAGGCAAGTAATTTTTCTAGCTACATCCCAATCCTTTTTATTTTTTCAGACAGGTCTAAATTGCTCAGGCTAACTTCAAACTTTCTGCTTCAGCCTCCCAAGAAACTAAGAATACAGATGTATACCACCATACCCTATCTAAATGCTTTCTGTATGTTTCATGTAACCCTGTGTTAAATTACTACTGCTCATCTGTTTTCTTCATATCTCTAAATTAATGACAGTACTGTGTTCTCCATATTTTGGAAAAAACCAGTTTTAGCTGTGGAGCTAACCTAGGTGCCCTTCAACAAATGATGAATGGATTAAGAAAATGTGATATATCAAATGGTGTGACTCTATTTTGTGTACAACCAGAGTCATGAAAAATTGTGCTCCATATGTGTAATATGAATTGAAATGCATTCTGCTGTCATATATAACAAATTAAAATAAATTTAAAAAGAAAAATATTTTTAAAAAGAGAAATGTGATGTGTGTGTGTGTGTGTGTGAGTGTATATAAAATGGACTATTACTCAGCCATAAAGAAGAATGACTTTAGGACTTTTGCTGGTAAATGGATGGATCTAGAGACTATCATGCTAAATAAAATAAGCCAATCCCAAAACACCAAAGGCTAACTGCTCTCTCTGATATGTGGATTCCAACACACAGAGGGAAGGAAGAATACAAAGTCAGTGGATTAGGCAAAAAGGTAGGAAGGGAAGGGAGTAGGGATGGGTATAGGATAGATAGTAGAATGAATTGGACATAACTTTCCTATGTTTTGTATATGAATACACCACCAGTGAAACTCCACATTGTGTACAACCACAAGAATGGGACCCTAATTAGAATAAGTTATACTCCATGCATGTATAATATGTCAAAATATACTCAACTGTTGTGTATATCTAAAAAGAGCAAATAAAAATAAATAAAAAGTTTTCTTGGACTGGGGATGTAGTTCAATGGTAGAACACTTGTCTAGCATGAGTGAGACCCTGGGTTTGAATTCCAGAACCATAAAAAAAGACAAGAACAGTGACTAAAAAAAAAAAAAAAAGTTAACATACACATTAGGTAAACCTGATTAAAGATCTTAAAATACAAATAATCTATTTGTTAATTTACAAAGAGATGGGAAACAATACCTTTTGGAAGGGTATTACCTTTAAATGCATAGTTTTCAAAGTAGGTAGCCAAAAAAGTTGTGCAAATATGGATGCAATTCGAAGATGGTTTGGCAAAGCTAGAATTAAGTTGATTTTAGCCATATGTCCTTTCCTGCACAATGCAAAAGCTGAAAATTGCTCAGACAAGCTATATCTAAATGTTGCAATTTCTCTTTAAATGTCATAACTGTATTCATTTTCTGCAATGAAAGTGTGAACTTTCCCAACCAATCTGAAACTGTTTACAACACAAAAACTTAAGTGTTTGATGGTTATGACTTTGAGTTAAAGATTACTACCACATGAAACACTGCCATATTTTCTTTCATTAAAAACTGCAATCAAGGGGCTGGGGTTGTGGCTTAGAGGTAGAGCACTCACCTAGCATGTGTGAGGCCCTGGGTTCGATACTCAGCACCCCATAAAAATAAATAAACAAAATAAAGGTACTGTGTCCAACTACATCTAAAAAATAAATATTAAAAAAACAAACAAACAAAAAAAAAACCCCTGCAACCAAGGGCTGGGGCTGTAGCTCAGTGGAGCTGTAGCTCAATGGTAGAGCGCCGCACATGTGAGGCACTGAGTCCGATCCTCAGCACTACATAAAAATAAATAAAGATATTGTGTCCATCTGCAACTAAAAAAAATTAAAAAAAAAAAAACTGCAACCAAGTCTCCACCCACAGTTATTTATCAGATAAATACAGTTCCAAAAATCACTCTAATGACAAATCAATGCAATGCGTTCAGTCAATGATTCTGTTCTTTTAAAACATAAATCCTCTGGTACTCACTTTAAGGCCTTGGAGAAGAGGGTGTCCGGCAACTTGGTGAGAACATTATGCTGGATATCCAGCACCTCCAGAGGGATGTGCTCCACTAGCACCGGAAGGCTGTGCACATGATTGTGTCCCACCATCAGTTTCCTAAGACTCAAGCTACTCAGAATTCTAAGGGGGACGGTACAAAGAAACAAATAAGAACTTACTTATATCTTTCTTTCTAAGTATGTCCTGGGCTATTTAATAAAGTCAAACAATCATTAGAAACACACTGCTTCTAGATTGTACAATCACCAACAAGTGCCTGAGCATTATCCACCATGTAGAATAGAAGGAAGTCACTAAAAGTCATTCTGAGAAAGAGTGAATTCAGAAAGATAAGCAACAGAGAGGAGATCTAAACTAAAACATTTTCTAGAATAAATACATTTAGATTCTAAGTCTAGATAACATTTATTAATATTTTAAAATTCAATATATTTACTAATATTAATAACAATTTAATAAATTCATAATAAAAATATCATTACCATAAAAACTATTAAGTGCTTAAAATGTGCTAGGCCATTTAATAATGAAATTCATAAAGATTAAGTGACTTTGCTTTGCCAAAGATCTCACATTTAATATTAAACAATACAGTCTGGATTTGAACTATAGTCTGATTCTAGAAGTTGTGTTCAGACCTACCATGCTACAAAGGCTCTAGTTTAACTTAAGATCCTGCAAGTACACATTTTACATCTTGATGCTTCTGAACACATAAAAATACTCCTCCCAACATTCTGCCAAGCACCACTCTTTCCCTTCCACTTAGAGAAATCCCACCACCTGGTAAAGGTCAACTTGAATACCACATTCATGAAGCATTCTCTAATTCTTCTGAATTTTAAAACAATTTATACTGATTCATGATTATTGGAGCAGATACTTGCAGGGCACAGTGGTGCACACCTGTAATCTCAGTGCTGGGGAGGCTGAGATAGGAGAATTGCGAGTTCAAAACCAGCCTCAGCAAAAGCAAGGTGCTAAGCATCTCAGTGAGACCCTGTCAGTGGTTGAGTGCCCCTGAGTTCAATCCATGGCACCCAAAAAAAGAAGGGAAAAAAAAAAAAAAAAAAGAGCAGAGACTCTGCAGTAAGTGACTACATTCAAATGTCAGCTCTCATTGCTTCCTGGTTATATGTTAGATGAGTTACCTAACTGCTCCTTAGTCTCCTCATTTAAAAGATGAGGATGACAGTACCTATAATAAGGTTTATGACTAGGTAAGATCATAAAAGTGAAGTTCTTAGAACACTATTCAGTTCATAATAACTCTTCCTATAAAATTAACTATTATTACCATCATATCACCAACACATACCAGCAAATCTTTGAACATTTGATCACAGTTATCAGTATGCATGTCACACAATCCTTTAAGTTTCTTATCATTTGTATTAGCCATCACTATATCCCTCTATGCACATCACATCACCTCATAGTCAACTGAACTAATGAAAGTAACCCAAATCTAGGGAAATAGTTAAATACACACACACACACACACACACACACACACACACATTCTCTACCCCTCTCTCTCTCCATAAATATATATATATATATATATATATATATATATATATATATATATATACACACTTATGCATACATACCGCATAGGAACTTCTGTGAGAAGATTATAGCTCACATCTAGTATTTCCAGCTTCTTTGCTTCACAAGCCCAGTCTGGAACACACTCTAACAGGTTTCTGCATTAAAATAAATAAGTAAGTAAATAAATAAATAAATAAATAGATAAATAGATGGTATCATTTAAGATGACAAGTTGTTATGGTTTGGATCCTCAATGTGCTGAAGATTGATTACCACCCAGCAGCACCACTGGGAGGTGCTGGAATCCTTAGGAGGTGGGGCCTAGTGGAAGGAAGTTAGGTCATTGGGGCATGTGCCCTTGAAGGAGATAATGAGACCCTGGCCCCTTCCTCCCTCTCTCTTTGCTTCCTGGCTCCTATAAGTTGAGCAACTTCTTCCACCATGCACTGCTGTTGTTATGTTCTGCCACACAGGGCCAAGCAACCATGGACTGAAACCGTGAGCAAAGATAAACCTTTCCTCCTTTTTTATCTCAGGTATTTTGTCACAACTATAGAAATCTGACAAATGGAACTCTTCTCATGGACTAAAATGTATCTGTTAACCAGCCTACAAGCCCTTTAGGGAAGGGACACTATCTCTAGGACATCCCCTGGTAAACTATCTGGAATACAGTAAGTAATCTGGAGAATGATGTTAAATTGGAAGAGTGGGGAGAGACAAGTATCTGAATATACCGAGTAATACTGGATCAACCCCGTTACATGTTTAAAGAAGGTAACGTAGCTTTTAACAGTAGGAAATCACACATGTAGTGGGATGGGATGAGGGAGAGATGCAGAAAGATTTAGTGGAAATGGAATTTTAAAACCTTTGCAGATGAGTAGGAATTCCACTGGTAATGAGGGGGAAAAAAAGAAGCAAATTCCCAGGAAAATTAACACACTGAATAATGTGGAGGCAGGGACAAGAAGTAACTAGTGGGAGAAGAGTTTCAACTCAAATATTTAGTAGTTTTGTTTTCAGATGCAACCTAGTATCTCTAGGCCTCAAGGTCTCTATCAATTGACAGGTTGATGCAATAAGGCAGAATGATGCAAGTGCTACATAAGAGAAACACAGATACTGCTAGACAACTTAGTGAAGGCAACACTTTGCCTGAAATAGACCATGGCAAGCTCTCTAGGAAATAAGGTTAGTATTTGAGGAATGTTTTATCATGACCTTATATGAGGAGCACATTCCAAGCAAGGGTGCCAACATAAGCCAGAGCACAGAGAGAAGGAAAGAAATGATGTGACACATTAAAAGAATAACAAGCAGTCTGGTGATGTTGGAACAGTAAGTGGTGGGAGACAAAACAGGAAAATGAGGCTGCAACCAGAATCAAACCATGTCGGGATGGATGCGACTTGATCCTGCAAGTACAGGATCACTGAAGGATACATCAAGAAGTGAACAGACAACATAAGCTTTGCACTTCAACTCGGTCACCATGGAGTCTGGCTGACATGGTTCTATTGGTAAAAGGAAAACTAATGAGAATTCCAGACAACAAACAATACAAGCCTGATATACAGTTAGAGGGCACCAAAGGTGAGGAGAAGGAATTATAGAAATATTTGAGAGGTAAAAATTAAAATGACTGAAAATGAATTAGATGTGAGGAGAAAAGCAGAAGGAAGAATTAAAAATTATTTTCACCTTCTGACCAAATGATCAGGGAAGAAGATAATGCCAAAATCTGAAAAATACACAAGACCAAACAAGATAAGGCAGGTAAAGGGGGTGGACAATGAGTTTAATTTTGCAAATATCTGATGCGCCTGGGAAGGTACACATTAAAATATCTAGCACAAAATTGGACACATGGGTCTGAGCCTGAGAAAAGAGAACCTGGGCTGGAAATCTAAGTGATAATGACACTTGAGTATAGCTGAAATTACTGAAGTAAATGAGATCATTTTCAATGACAGGTGCAGAGGGCCAAAGATAGAACAGTGGGAATGAATAACCTTTAAAGGGTTAGCTGAGGAAGAGGAATATGCAAAATAGAGAACCAGCAGATAATGTGACATGAAAAAACACAGATTGTATTAACTAGCTAAAGAAACAGTATGTTTGAAGAAAAGACAGCAAGGGTCAACACAGAAAATTTCCACAAAAGAAAGTCTAACATGAGCTACTGATGGGATAGGATACAGACAATGAGGAAACTGAGCCAACAAATGCAAATAACTCTTGAGAAATTTGCATAAGAAGGGGATGAGAGTAAATATAAAGTAGTTAGATGGGCTGTAAGGTAAATTAACTTTTGTTTATTAAGAGATATAAATGTGTACAAAGACTGAGAAAAAGGAAGACACTGAACACACATGAGATAGGAGGAGGACAGCAACTAATAGAGCAAGTACAGAGCAATGGGAGCAGATAGGGTCAGAGGCCTATTATAGACAGCTGGACTGGCCTTGAACAGAGGAAAGAAACTAAGAATGGATGAGTCTTCTGGAGCGTGTAATCCTCCTGCCTCAGCCTCCTGAGTAGGTGGAATTACAGGCGTGTACTACCATACCCAGCTCACATGGGATTTTGTTAGGAAGAAATAGATGGAATCTAAAATAATAGCTTGTTAATAATAATAATAATAAAGTAACAACAAAAAGAAACTTGGTCTGATACTATGTATTTTACATCTAGTATCTCATGTAATCTTTGCAACAGCTCTGACCATACAAGGACCATGCCCACTTCCCTTCAACCTGCTTGAAGCCTTCTTAAAACATCTTCAAGCATCATAGCACTTATAATGCTGCCCTGTTTCTGCTTGTCTGTTGATCTCTCTACTAGACTGTGAACTCAACAGAGTTCTGAATTCCTAACACAGTGTTAAAAATGAATGAATAAAAGAATACAGTGAACCTCATTTACGTTTACTGCTGACAACCAGCATGAGTAGGGAAGTCCTGACTAGTCCTCGCCAAAGTCATCTCCAAAAATCAGGCCAAGATGGGTAACAAGAATAGCAAAAAACTAAAAATAGAATTTTAAAAGTTTTTCAAATCACTATCTAAATATCAAGAATTACAGTCAAAAAGAAGAATAAAATTGTGTCATTTGCAGGAAAATGGATGGAACTTGAGAACATTATGTTAAGATAAATAAGCCAAGGGTTGTCTGTTTTATCTCAGAAAGATGTGGATGGGAGTGGGGGAGTCTCATGAAAATCAAAGGGATGTCACCAGAGTGGAGTTCAGAGAGTCAACAGATCAGGGGCGGGAGATAGGAAAGGGGAAATACTAGGGAATGATATTGGTCACATTATATTGGGTGCATATGCAATGGAATACATACTAACAAATCCTACCATTATGCACAACTATAATGCACCAACAAAAAAATGGAAAAAAAAATCAAGAATTACCTGATTCTAGTTGACAAAAAGAAAATCACTACCATGAAGATGATGGACTACCTTTGTTCTATCTCTTCCTACACCCACAGTCTTTAAGGAGGAATAGTTAACAGGCACCTTTCCATTCCAAGAGGTCTTCCCTTTAACTGTATACACTATAGTCATTAGATTTATTCCTCTAACTCATCCTTTTGCCTTTCTCCAGGTTATCCACACATCTCAATATATTTAGATTTCTTGTACCTCAAAATTGTTAGAGAATCCACACATCTCTCTTAATTCGTAAGGATCAAACATGCTCCCACCTTCACAAGACACTCACCGGGAGAGCTCCAAAGAAGTGAGGAGACTGGGCACCGGGTAGACATTTACTGCAGTCAGTCCTATCAAAAATCAAACAGATATTAATGAAGGTCTCTGAAAAAGAAAGCAACTTGTAGTAAACACAGGAAAAGAAGCTTAGTGAAATCACTGAAACAAACTGATGTCTTCTGAGACGACTAAAGAAAAAATTACCAGGAAGCTCATTTTGACTAACTGCTTGATCCCAATTTGTTTTGAAAAACAAATCTTTAACTAATTGAAGGACTATGTGTAAAGCACTGGATTTATAATGGATCTGGCAGTTATTAAATGTTAACTACTTAGTGTTTTAACTTGAAAAAATTAATAACTGAATTTTTGCTGGCAATATCTAAACTTTAATAATTAATGTATAACATAAATACAGAATAATCTTAAGTGTCACAAGCCATCCGTGGGTTGGATGTGGATTTTCACATATGGAAGCCTTGTGGATAGGGACATCTGGTGTCTGGGAATGGCCAGTGGACATTTCTTCTGATCAACTGCCCGGGCACAATGTGAATCTCTTTCCTGCTCTGCCATGGCCCACACAAGCACCTGAGATGGGTGTGACCTACACCAAGATGTCAATCAACCTACTGACTGAAAGACATCATGAAGCAAGACTCCACCCTTGAAACCTTATCCCTGCCTTTGATATAGCCCCTTAAATAAACCACTGGAGTCCTTTTCCCTTTGTCTAGTTCCAGAACCCATGTGGACTAGATTTATCAGGGGCTTTGCATTCTGTAAATATATTTCTGAGTATTTTTATTTTGTGACTTACTAATTATCTAAGATTGTAAGTTTTAGGGTATCTTGGACTATTCTGGGAAGGAAAAAGGACTCCTTAATGAGATGCTGGCCATTCCCTCCCTCGAAACTTAAAGTGTATAAATCACTGAATTTTCACAAGCTGAATCAATACCCAGATCAAGAAAAGATGTTATCAGCTCCCAGAAAGATCTGCTCACCTCCTTTTCCACTCACTGATCATCAAGGGCAACATTAATTATCCTGACTCTGAATACCACAGAAGGCCTAGTTATATAAGCAAATGCATACAGTATGTCTAAGTTTCTGGTCTGGTTTTGTTCACTCCACGTTACACTTGTAAGATTTGTTCATACTGAAGCATATGGTTATAATTCATTCATTCTCTGCCTGAATGAAGTTTTTGTGTGTGAATGAATATACTACAACTTATTTACTCACTTAAGAGATGATGGGCATTTAAATCTTTTCCAGAGTAACGATGAACAGTGGTTCTATGAATATTTTTGTCCATATCTTTATGAACTAATATCAGCACTTATTTGAGTATGAACCTAGGAAAGGAACTCCTAGGTACACTGTACATGTTCGAGTTTTTTTGTTTTGTTTTGGTACTGGAGATTCAACCCAGGGGCACTCAACCACTAAGCCATATCCCCAGCCCTTATTTATTTATTTTTGTATTTTATTTAGAGACAGGGTCTAACTGAGTTGGTTAGTGCCTCGCTAGTTGCTGAGGCTGGCTTTGAGCTTGCATCCTCCTGCCCTAGCCTCCTAAGCCACTGGGATTATAAGCATGAGCCACTGTGCCAGGCACATGGTCAGAAACTACTGAATAGTTTTCTGAAGTGGCTCTACTAATTCCCATTCTCAACAGCTGCCACACTATTTTCAGGATCTCATTCTAAGCATTCTGGTAGGTATATAGTGTCATTACCTAGGAGTTTTCAATTTGCATATCCCTAATACTTAGTAAAGCTGAGTGCCTTTTATAAAAAAGTTAACTGATCATCTGGCTAACTTTTTTTGTAAAGCTAGGTTCTTTATTTTATAATTATTTTGTAATTGTTTATGTGAATTCTTCCATGTTGTAGAATTTAAGGATTCTTTAATCAGAGGGCTAACCTCGAATAAGCCCCATTTAGAATACTGCTATGACAGAATTTCCAGAACTAAGAACTGCTTTACATCAATGTCTTTTGCAGTAGGGCCAGGCATTTGGACTTTCTAGACACATTATAGGCACAGATGGACCTGATAAGGAATCTCTCCATGGCAAGGACCTACTACCATATCACGGTATTGATATAAAGCACCAGTCAACACTCATCAATTTTGACCCTATTCTGAAAACTAACCTGAAACCACAATTCAGAGCTTCTATAACATGATAAAAGGCAAGGAAAACAGAAATGCTTAACTTTCTATTATCCTATATCTGTACTGACAGATACAGAAAAGCAAAGAAAATAAAATAATGAACATACTCTCACCCATTATCCAAATTTCAACAAATCTACCCTTTGCCTTAATATGCTTCACTCTTTAAGAATTAAAATACTACACATATCAAAAGGTAAATATACTCCTGAATATAATTTTTAGCATTTCCATGGAATCTTTCATGCTGTTATATCATAGGTGAAAGGAATATTTCTGTGTTTTAAATTTCGATAATTATAATAGTCCCATATAATTATGCACTTTTTTTGTTCAAAAATGTTTCTGAGAGCTAGGCATGGTGGCACACACCTGTAATCCCAGAGATGGGAGGTTGAGGTAGAAGGATCACAAGTTTGAGGCCAGCTTCTGCAACTTAGTGAGACCCTCAGCAACTTAGCAAGACCTCATCTCAAAATAAAACATAAAAAGGACTGGGGATATAACTCAGTGGTAAAGCACCCCTGGGTTCAATTCCCAGCAATAAAAAAATATATAAATAAATAAATAAATAAAAAGTTTCTGATATTTATTCATACACAAAGACAGTATATTCATTTCCATTGCTGAGCAATATTCTATTGCATAAACACATCACTACTGATTTGCTCATTTTCCATTAGTAGTCCTATTTTGTTCCTATTCTTTCACTATAACACAAACAACACTGTGGTGAACTTTTTGTACACATCTCCTTGTGCATAGATAAGCATATCTGGGATATATTCCAAGAAGGTGACTACTAGGAATGGCTTATGTGGACCTTGGACTTCTCTCACATGGTCATACTTTCCTCCAAGATTTTAGAGTTGACCCTCACTGGCCGCACCTAAGGGCTTTTGAAGATGATTCTGTCCATCTTGGGTTATACTCAGCATTATCCTTTTTTTTTCCTTTGATGAGTATAAAATCGTATAATTTAAATTTGCATTTTTATAAATATATGAAAAATGCTCATCATCTCTAGCAAACAGAGAAATGCAAATCTACTCTAAAATATCGTCTTATTTCAGTCAGAATGGCAGCTATTATGAAGACAAACAACAATAAGTGTTGGCAAGGATGTGGGGAAAAAGCACACTCATACATTGCTGGTGGGACTGCAAATTGGTGCAGCCAATATGGAAAGCACTATGGAGATTCCTTGGAAATCTGGGAATGGAACCACCATTTGACCCAGCTATTCCTCTCCTCAGACCATACCCAAAGGACTTAAAAGCAGCATACTACAGGGACATAGCCACATCAATGTTTATAGCAGCACAATTCACAATAGCTAAACTGTGGAGCCAACCTAGATGCCCTTCAGTGGATGAATGTATTTAAAAAAATGTGGCACATATACACAATGGAATTTTACTCAGCAATAAAAGAGAATAAAATCATGGCACTTGCAGGTAAATACATGGCGTTGAGAAGATAATGCTAAGTGAAGTTAGCCAATCCCCAAAAAACAAATGCCAAATGTTTTCTCTGATATAAGGAGGCTGACTCACAATGGGGTAGGGAGAGGGAACATGGGACGAATAGATGAACTCTATATAGGGAAGAGGGGAGGGAGGAAGGGAAAGGAAGGAGGCAGAGGATTAGCAAGGATGGTGGAATGTGATGGACATCATTATCCAAAGTACATGTATGAAGACACAAATTGGGTGTCAACCTACTTTATATACAGAGATATGAAAAATTGTGGTATATATGTGTAGTAAGAATTGTAATGCAAAAAGAAGTACATGTATAAAGACATGAATTGGCGTGAACATACTTTATATAAAGATATGAAAAATTGTGCTCTATATGTGTAATAAGAATTGTAATACATCCCACTGTGTATGATTCACTCTTTAAGAATTAAAATACTACACATATCAAAAGGTAAATATCCTCCTGAATATAATTTAAAAAAATAATATAAATTAAAAAACAGAAAAATAAATAAATTTGCATTTTTCTGACATTTAGTGAAATTAAACTTTTTTCCTTTCCTTCTTTAAACATAGAAAAAGTAATTATAACTTCTACAATAAGAATTCTCCATAAGAATAGCATCAACAGATAGGAAGCCCTTTACAAATATTCTTAGAACAATTCCCTATTATAACAAGGGGCTTCTCACTCTCAAACTGAGGTAGCACAAGCTTCCAGACCAGGAATTGGCAATTTTTTTTCTGTAAAAGTCTAATAGTAAATAGTTCAGGTTTTGTAGACCGTAGCAGTCTCTCCCACTACTACTCAATTCTGCTACTGTAATATGAAAGCAGTAATGCATAAACAATATGTAAATCTATCAGTATGGCTATGTTCCAATAAAACTTTATGAATATAGACACTTAAATTTCATATATAATTTTCCCATCATTAAGTATAGTTCTGATTTTTAAAAATCCAATCATTAAACCATTCTTTCTCTTTCTCTCTCTCTCTTTTTTTTTTTTTTTTTTTTTTGGCAAGGGAGTAACCAGAGATTGAACCCAGGGGTATTCAATCACTGAGCCACAACCCCAGTCCTTTTCTATATTTTATTTTGACACAGGATTCCGCTGAGTTGCTTGAGGCCTTGCTAAGTTGCTGAGGCTGGCTTTGAACTCAAGATCTCCCAAGCCACTGGGCAAACCATTGTTTATGAACTATACAAAAAGAGATTGAGGTTGAGCGTAGTGGCACACACCTGTAATCCCAGCAGCTCAGGAGGCTGAGACAGGAGGATCACAAGTTCAAAGCCAGCTTCAGCAAAAGCAAAATGCTAAGCAACTCAGTGAGATCCTGTCTCTAAATAAAATACAAAATGGGGCTGGGGATGTGGCTCAGTAGTTGAGTGTTCCTGAGTTCAATCCCCAGGATCCCCCAAACCCCACCAGAGAGAGAGAGAGAGAGAGAGAGTGCCAAAGTTAGCCCCTGGGCAATAGTTTGCCAACCTATTTTACACTATTACTAATACGTGGTTTTGAATATATTTGTCCACACTCACTACTTTTAAAAACACCTCTTCTTATTTTCCTGTAGTGAGTCTTGCCATGTCTTTTCATGAACATCTCAGTCACCAGTGTTGACAACAAAGTTAAAACATAAAGCTTGGGCTGGGAATGTGGCTCAAGTGGTAGCGTGCTCACCTGGGGTGAGCGGGGCACTGGGTTTGATCCTCAGCACCACATAAAATAAAATAAAGATGTTGTGTCCACCGAAAACTAAAAAATAAATAAATATTTAAAAATTCTCTCTCTCTCTCTCTCTCTATTTAAAAAAAAAAAAAAAAAAACATAAAGCTAAAGGCTGGGGTTGTGGCTCAGAGGTGGGAGTGCTTGCCTAGCATGCATGAGGCACTGGATTTGATCCTCAGTACCACATGAAAACACAATATATTGTGTCCACCTATAACTAAAAAATAAATATTAAGGAAAAAAAACCCATAAAGCTAAGCTTCAACAAGTTCTATTTTGCAGAGACTGAGGACCACAGACACCATTATTCTTAGAAAGTTCACACAAGAAAGAGAAAAAAACAAGAGATTGGAGAGAGAACTCACTGTTTGAACTGGCATACAGAGTTCGAAGGGAGAAGCCACTGAGTGTCAGTTCCCTCAGCTGGTTCCGCTCACAATGCAGCTGTTCCAAGCTACATAAAGAGCTAAGATCCAAGTCAGTCAGTTGATTGTCCCGCAAATCCATGTGCGTGATGTATCTATTTCCCTCCAGATTTTCAATAACCACGGTTTTCAAGTAATTCATCCTTAATATTCAAAAATAAGGAAATAATCAGAAATAAATTCTTTTAAGTGTGTTTACCAAAAGAAATATGACAATCCTGTTTTCCCTCCTAAACCAACTAGGAATTTCACTACTTGACTCATTTTGCAAGGTACAGAAATAACCACAGATGGTTTATAAACAAAGAGTTCAAGGTGCAGCTAAATTAGACAATCCAGACTGGCAAATACGCATACAAATTCAATATAGAGAAGGAAAAAAATGGGCCATATCCATAAACAGGTGAACATTTATATCCAAATACCTACTCAGGTTAGGTGGAAGTAAAAAAAAATGAGAAGATGAATATGCTTTTCAATGAATGGTAGCTAAGCAGTCAAAAGGGAACAGCTCTCCTTCCTCCCGCTGCTGTAGGACTAAGACTCACATGACACTAATGAAGAAAATAATCTGTATGTATACTGAAGGATTCAAAGGCAAACTTGAAACCATGCTGACCAAATTATATTATTACATTGTGTATATGTATGAATATGTAACAATAAATCCCACTATTATATATAATTATAATGTACTAATAAAAAATACGGGAAAAAAAGTCCTCCATAATCCAAAAAAAGACAAACTCTAAAAAAGGGCCTCTCAGTTCTTTTCTATACAAGTATATAATTCAAAGCACATGGGTCTGTTCTCATTTTCCTGTATTTCAATAATTCTGTCTTTTGCTACATTTTCACAAGGCATGTTAATAGCTCCCTGTAAATAATAGAACACTCAGGTGTCTTTCGCCACCTTCCTTTAGGAAAAGATTATAACTACGATATAAAACTTATAAAAATTTCTTAGTAGTGAAGCCTTGAACATTTCATTTATAATACAATGCTATTAAGAAGAAATTCAACAACTCAACAGAAAAATAGTTATTTACAGAAAATTACAAACCACTAATAATATGCACATAAAAAACATACTCAACCTCACCCCAGTAACTAAGTGTTTATTATAACAAAATACTATTTCCCACCTTCTACTGACAATAAGGAAAAAGACTACTAAAAATCCAATGTAGATAAGGATGAGAAAAAAAGAAAATTCTCATAAAATATTGCTGGAGGGTGAGAACCACCTCTGTCAAAAGCAATTTGATGCTTATCACGTGGTCCACCTATCTGACCCTTTATCTCTCTGCTAGTGGGTGATAAATTAAATTTTACTATAACTTGGAAAATATTTCTACAGTGTTCTAAAATCCCAATATTTTAAAGGAGTGTTTATAAAGAGAAGACATACAGGTTCATTGAAGTCAAGATAAAGAAGCTCTGGTAAAGAATGACCTCACCTTAAATCCACATGCTTGATATGGCTCATCCTGTTCAGCACCCCTAAGTTCAAGACTTCTAGGCAATTTCCTGCCATAACCACTTTATCTACCATTATGAGTTTCTCATAAACTTCAGGAATTTGACTAAAGTTGTTGAAGGAAATTCCAAGGGAGGAAAGCTGTTGCAGATTTCCCAATTCTTCAGGTAAAGTAGTCAGAAAGTTGCCATCAAGACAGAGGGTTTGAAGACTGCGGAGGAGGAAATAACAATTTACTTTAGGAAAGATCTTGTTCAATTGCACAGAATTAGAGTTATGAATTCTGACTTAAGCCCTTCATTCATTATCAATCCCAAAATGATAAAACCTCCTAACGCTCAACATACAGAAACTTAATAGATGACTTAGATACTATTTCCAAGGATGGGCCTTTGACATTGGAGTCAGGATCTCTGCTGGTCAAGTACAGGGACTGGTCATTACTGCAATCATGGAGATCAGAGATCTCCAGCATTAAAAACTGCTGCTAACTAGAGTTCTAATAACTTCATGACTTATTTCAATGCCAGCACTCAAGGTTCTACCTTTACTCAAAAATGCCAGACAGATTCCTTATTCTAAAGGAAAAAGAGCAATGTAGCAAAAGTTAGACACTTACTTTAGCAGACTGCCAATCTCACTTGGCAGGTCGTGAAACCCATTACAGGAAAGGTTGAGCTCAGTCAGGGTGGAAATCTCACACAGCAATACAGGAAACAACCCAAGTTTATTATGGGACAAGTTCAGGCCCTTCAGTTGAGAAAATCTAAAGGGCAAAGGCAAAAATCCATACTGTATTTCAAAAAATCTGTCATATATCTTTAGAAGAGACATCAGTGGTCTTTCATGATCTATTTTAAATGATCTGTTTTAAATGTCCATCCCAGAATTTGTTCCAAAAATATTTAATGAGCACTTACTACATGCCAAGCGTGTGGGCAGAGGATACTAAAAGGACTAATGTGCAGTCCATGCTATCAAGGAAACCAGGTCTAGTGTGACAGGAATCTCTTTTCCATAAAAGGCAGAAAATTTAGGGCTGGGGATGTAGCTCAGCGATAGAGCACTTGCCTGGCATGTGCAGGGCCCTGTGTTCGAACCCCAGCCCTGCAAAACAAACAAACAAACAAAAGGCAGAAAACTTGAAGAACAACTCATGCTGGACAATTCTATTGTATAAAGTCATACTTGGAATATTTTGTTATTAAATTTCTAACATATAATCTAAAGTGGTTAAAAATTAATCAACTCACAGATAACAAGAATAATTAACAAATATATAGATCAAATCCAATTCTAAAAAACTTATTTTTGGTCTGGGGTTGTGGTTCAGTGGTAGAGTGCTTGCCTCACATGCGTGAACCACAGTACCACATAAAAAATAAAGTTATTTTGTTCATCTCTAACTTAAAAAAAAATATTAAAAAAACAATTTCTGGGCTGGGGTTGTGCTCAGTGGCAGAGCACTTGCCTCGTGCAGGTGAAGCACTGGGTTTAATTCTCAGCACCACATAAAAAAAGTAAACAAATAAAAGAAACGTATTGTGTCATCTATAACCAAAAATTTACAAATTAAAAAAAAAAAAAAAAACTTCTTTTTTAATACCGAAATTATGTTGGTTCAAATGTCACTTGAAATGTATGGACCAGTTGAGCTTGAACACACGTATACAACAAGTGTTCTACTGTAATGTGGTATGATATGCAACATGAATTTTTAGTGCTTCTATTTTTGACTGTGGGAGTAAAAGTATCGAGACTGTCTTACCCAGAGATAGCATAATCATGAAGTGAATCCAAAGGAGTCACATGGAAGTGTCACTTTGTTGTTATAGAGTACAAGAGACAAGGCTGAGGTGTTCTCTATGACAAAATCCTATCACCTGTTCCTTGATCTGAATACTTGGGACCTCATTCCAATGCTCTTCATCCATATTCCCAACTTGATTTCCAGATGACATGACCCTGATTACTGATTATTCCTTTGATTTGGTACCTTGACTCCAGAATTAATTAATCCATATCTATCTAGCAATTGCAGTACTGGAGATTGAACCCAGCACGGTACATGCTAGGCAAGGGCTCTACTACTAAGCCAGTCTTTAGAATTTCTGATCAGAATTTCTCCCTTCCCCACCAAACCCCATATAATCACTTCTACTGCATTTTTACTCACAGTTATCCATTTTTTGCTTGTTTTGGTTTAGGTTTTGTTTTGTTTTGTTTCTCTTCAGATGGGGTCTCACTATATCCCCCAGGCTGGTCTCAAACTCATAAGCTGAAGTAATCCTTCTGCCTCAGACTTTCAGGTAGCTGGGATTACATATAGGCATGAACCACCATACCCAGCTTTCAGCCCTCCAATTTTCAGTGGAGGAATGAAGCTGGATAAGTAAAATGTAGGAATGAGGGGACATACTCTAATAAAAGAGATGGAAAAATATATAGGTCATAGATCTGTAGAGTTGAAATGGCTCCTTTGTTAGAATTCTAAGAGACGTTACATCACTGAGCAGAGTTGGCAGGAGCAGATACAAAGGAAAGATAAAGTCCTGCTTCTGCAATTCCTGAAATTAGGCCTGTCTGCTTGAAATCAATTAAATTTGATATTTTTTATTCAAAAGTTTTCATATACTGAATCTCTCAACTTAACATGGTTGCAGCTCATGTATCATTGTTAATAACTTATATAAAAAGATTATCCAAATCAATGAAAATTCACTGTTGCCTCTATAACAGAACATTTGCATCTACCATCTGTTTTATGGGGAGGAATACAGAGGTGGGAAAATTATGTGAAAAATATTGCTTCCTCTTAAAAAATGAGTAGAAATTTCAGGGAAAAAATATGTATGCACATATATATATATATGTACAAACACATAATGAAATATGCTATGGCTTGGGCATGGTTTGTCCCCCAAAGTTTCATATGCTAGAAGCTTGGCCCCAGTGTGATAGAACTAAGAAGTGGTAGACTTTAAGAAGTGAGACCTAGTGGGAATAATGTCACTAGGGGTGCTACCCTTGGAAGGGACTAATGTTATTCTCATGAAGTAAATTATCTTCTACACGGAATGAATTATCATAAAAGAGCTAGCCTGACCCCCTGAACTCTTCTGGCCTCCTGTCTGGCCCTCTCACATGGGCTCCCACCATGATGGCATCTGCCATAATGTGATGCAGCCAAAGAGGCCCCCATCAGATGATGAACTGACAGAGCTGCCTGATCTTGGATTTAAGCCTCTTTTCTTTATATATGACCCAACTTTAGGTATTTTGTTATGAGAAACGAGAAATGGACTAACACAAGCATGCTCACTTAGAGGTATGGACCACTAAGATACTGATTACAATATAGTTCCAACATATTGACCTGAAACCTATTCTCCACATACTTGTAGAGTGTGTCGAGGCCCCCTGGTCTTTCTAATTGCATGAAGTTGTGTCGCAAATTGAGGTAGGTGATATCTTGACTGTAGAAAAGATGCTCAGGAACTTCCTCAAGGCTGTAACACGAAAGATCCACAGTACTGATTCGTTGGGACACCACCTGAAGAAGGTTCAAGAGAAGAGCCTTCTGAGCTAGTACTGGATGTCTATCATCTAACACAGGACAGAATGGCATTTATACAAACAGCACTGACTAAAGACCAGGAAAGAAAAAAAGGTAAAGAAATCCAATTATTCACTTATAAAACGTTTCAGTTTTTACTTTTCTCTAAAACCATAAGGTGCTTGAAAAACAAAGGAATAAACTGAAAAGTCTCTACAAGTAAAGGGTTTAAAAAATACAATATCATAAAGAGAGAAGGTTGACATTTCACACAAGAAGTAACATTAAAATGATTCAAAATAACTGTACAAAACTTTGAGAGACAGCATGAAAAGACAAGGCCTTTTGGAGCCACACAGATTCTGCTGCTCACTAGCAGTTTCATCATCTGTTGTGAGGGTAAGTAGTTAAATAACCAAGCACATAGCACACTGCCAAACATGCCAAAGATGCTCAAAATCATTCATTAACTTCTCTTTAAAAAGGCAGAAGAACAAAATAACTACTTTAAATGAAAACTACTTCTATTCAGAGCATATTTTATAATCAATACATTAACAAAAAACTTCAATGAAACCAAAACAAGGTTTTTATTTCTATAATAGTATGGTACTAAAAATATGCATTGTGAAAATGTATCTGAACAAACAATATATCACTGGAAAAGTCACTCATGTTTTGATGGCAATTCACTTTATAATAACAATACTATGAAAATTTCTGCAAATTCTCAAACAAGAGAGTTTGGAAATCACAGTACACTTTTACAGTAGTTCATCTTTAATCTTTAAAAAGCAGAAATAATGCTCAAAGGCTATCCTCAGCATATAACAATAATAATTTACAGGTCATTGTACTATCAGTAAGTTCTAATTTGAAGTGGCTCATCAAACCTGTTCTTAATATGTTGAGACCAAAAAGCACTGGGCTACAAGTTAGGGATCAGTTCCATCAACCAATGACTACTATTACAGAATGAAAGCCATGTAAATCTCATCATTTCTCAATTCCTTCTTGGGTCAAATCCCGTTATGTCATAATTTCTTCCAAGGCCTGCCTTGCAGACATGGTACAGAGGTAAATGCACCTGAAAACACTTTTGATAGCATTTTTATACTGGGCATAAATAATAAGTTAAGGATCTAGTGTGATTCCATTATTTTATTCAATATATATTAAGAAATAAAATTAAGAGTTATAATTTGCTGTCTTAGAACTAAAATAAGTTTCAAAATACACTTCTAAGGGGCTTCTACATTCTTATCTTCACATCAGGATGTTTGAGAGCTTATCACCTTAGATGCTTGCCGTTGCCATCTCTGGTACTCAGCCAAAGACTCAAAGCTGACATGATAGGTCTGAGCTTGGGCTCCAGCTGAGCTGAATGCAAGGGAATGCTGCCGGCGTTTCACTTCTTCTATCTGAAGAAGAGGAGGAGAGAAAACCAGAACCACTAAAAAGAAATCCTGGTCAAAAAACAAAACGTAATAACAAGCCCAATTTTTTAAAAAAGGCAAAAAATGTCTGAATAGACATTTCTCCAAAGATCTATAAAATCACCAATAAGTACATGAAACGATAATCAACATCATTAGCTGCCAGGGAAATATAAAATGAGATACCAATTCATATCCACTAGGATAGTTAAAATTAAGAACATAGATTAAAAACACATGTTGTGTAAATATTGGTAAGGATGTGGAGAAACCGGAATCCTCCTATACTGCTAATGGGAATGTAAAATGGTGAAGCTGCTTTGGAAAACCTTCTGGCAGTTCCTCTAAAGATTAAACACAAGGTCATTATAAAACCAAGCAATTCCATTTTTACATTGATGTCCAAGAGAACAACTTGTTTATGAATGTTCATGTCAGCATTATTCATAATAGCCAAAAAGTAGAAACAATCCAAATGTCCATCAATGGGTGAATATATAAACACAAGTGGCATTATCCATAAAATAGAATATCATTTGGCCATAAACAGAACAAATATTGATACATGTACTGTACCAATGAACTTTAAAAACAACATCTTAAGTGAACAATGCCAATCACAAAGAGCCACAATTTTTTTATTCCATTCATATGCAATGTCCAGAATTGGCAAATCTATAAAGACAGGAAGTAGATTCATATTTGCATAGGGCTAGGGAAGGAATTGAGGGGCAATGGCTAAGGAATGAAGGGTTTCTTGGTTATAAAAATGATTGGGGTGATAAAATTCTAAGCATCTATGAGAAAGCCTGTGTGCCCTGTGCTACTGCTCGCTCTCTCATGCACTCTCTTTATCTCCCTCACCTCCTCTTTGGTTCTCTCCTTCTCCCTCTCCTCTTCCCAGCTTCCCTGCTTCTTTAACTCAAGAAATACACAATGATCACAACACATTAGCTGTGTTTTTGCTCTGTCAGTAGCTATGCAGCATAACTCTTGTTCTCAACACTTCAAAGTCAAGAGGCAGGACACCAGTAAACTATGTCCTCTTACTGCAGAAGGCCTTTATCAAGCTCTCTTGAGTCCCCAGCTTGAGAAAAGGCAAGAACCTCTCCTCATTCCTATTTGGGATAGTGATAAGAATTCAAGGCACAGAAGCAGCTATGTAAAAAACTCCCTCCCAATATCCAAAAACCCAACCTATACAATTTTGATGAGGCTATAGGTTTTTTTTTTTTTTTTTTTAATAGTTACAGAACCATTTATGTCTTGTCTGGCGTCTTACTTTAATATGCCATAGCTACTGAATTTTGACAAATGAGCTGGGAATTTACAAGTTATACTTGTAAACCATTAGGGTTCTGGTGCCAACTAAAGACTGAACCAAATGGCAGAAACATAAAACACTCTGAACAAAAAAAAGAATCATATTAAAAAGGCTCACTGAAATTAAACAATTTTCCTAATGTTCAATTGTGATAATCACAACATAACCATTTTTCATTACTAATAAATCACTGCCATTGAGTAAGTCTGTGTCAAAACAAAGGATCCTTACTGAAATGAAGAATAGATCATTTTCTAGAATAATCAAATGCTTTATTATGGGATGTTTCATACAGTAAAGTACATAGAACCAATTAATGTCAAATAGTGGGAAAGGTTGGTAAATCTCCCACTACAAATTAATTTGTCAATATCTCTGTATAATCATATTCTGTGTTATATTAGACCATATTGTTATATATGTACAACCTTGGAATTAGTAAATACAGCAAAATGTTCCTTTCGTCCTTTTTTGGTTAGTCTCTTTATCCCTACAAACGTTTTATTTACTCAAATCTTTTGGGGGATTCTATTTTACTAAAATGTAATTTACCTAAAATAAAATCCACTGATTTATTTTTTAATTCACCGATTCTAAGTGAACTGTCAGAGGAGTTTTTATAATAGCATATAACCCCATGACCCCCCAAATTTCCCTTGTGCCCTTTGCCAATCCTTTCCCTATAATCACTGGTCTATTTTCATTCACTATAGTTTTGTACCTTTTTCAGAATGTCATATAAATGGAGTCATATGAAAAATGGACTTTTGTGTCTGGCTTTTTCCACTTAGAATAATGCTTTCCAGATTCATCTCTGTCCTTGAGTGTCAGTAGCTCACTCCTTTTTACTGCTGAGTAGAATTCCATTGTATGGATATACCACATTTATCTATCAATTCACCAGCTAAAAACAACTTGGGTTGTTTCTGTTTTTGGCTATTTTAAGTAAAGCTGCTATGAACTTCACTTACAAGTCTTTATAAGGACACACATTCATTTCTCTTGGGCAAATAACAGGAGTAGAATGTTGGGTCATCTGAAAAGTTTATGTTTAATTTTACAAGGAAGGAACAAGCTCTTTCCCAAGTAATTTTATTTCCACCAGTGATGTATAAATGTCCCAGATGCTCCATGTCTTTGCCAAACTTGGTGTTCATCAGTCTTTTAAGTTTGGCCATTTTAGAGGTATATAGCATCTCACTGTGGTTTTCATTTTCATTTCTCTAATGACTAATATGTTGAGGAACTTTTTTTCAGGTGTTAATTATCAATATATCTTCTTTGGTAAAGGATATGTTCAAATCATCTTTGCCCATTCATTAGTGGGTTATTATTCTTTTTACTACTTAATTGCATAAGATTTTTATATATTCTGGATAAAAGTCCCTTTGTTGCATACTCATAAATAAGTTTCATATGACATTAATATAACATATAACCACACTAATTTTCTTTTTTTTTTTTATTTACTTTTTAGTTATAGGTGGACACAATATCTTTATTTCATTTGTATGTGGTGCTGGGGGTGGAACCCAGTGCTTCATGCATGGTAGGCGAGCACTCAACCCCCCACACTAATTTTCTTTTGCTTGCTATTTGACCAGTAAATATTTTCCCATCACTTCACTTTCAACCTCTTAAGAGTAAGCATTAAGTATCTCTCTCTTTTTTTTTTAATTGTTTAGTTGCAGTTGGACATAATATCTTTATTTTTATTTATTTGTTTTATGTGGGGCTGAGGATTGAACCCAGTGGACCATGAGTGGGTGGTAAGCACTCTAGCCACAATCCAGCCCACGTATGTATCTTACAAACAGCAAACTGTAGTATTTTAAATAACATAATCTTACAATCACAATTAACCTGACTACTGACATGTTTGGATTTATTTCTACCATTAGTTGTGTGACAATTTACCACATTATTTTGCTCCTTTTTCCTAATTCTTTCTTCCTTGTTTTACAGTTAGTTTTCTATATTCTCTTTTCTCCTTTTGTGACTACTCTTTTAAGATTTTTAAATTCATATTTGACAATTTTTCTAATAAAGTTTAAATTATTTAGTGTCTCTATTCTTTTATCCCAAGGAAGTATCATTTTATTTATTGAGCACATTGCCACATCTTATTATCTTGTTCAGGTAATTTGACTTACATATTAAATATAATCTTTTAAACTTTTTATAATCAATATCCAACTAAATTTGCCACCATATTTTATCAATGTCTACACTCATCGTTTCTTTTAATTTATAACCTCCCCTTTGAACTTACTTTCGACTATTGTTTTACTTTTTTTCTTTTTATTGGGGAATGAGGTTCGGAAGTATATCTTTTAGTAGTTCTTTCAGTCTCCATATGTCAGCTTAATTGTATATCTGAAAACGTGTTATACAGCCTTGACTCTTGTAAGATAATATGAGTATAAGATATAGGTCAAGAGGCTAGGGACATTGCTCAGTGATAGAGCACTCACCCAGCATGCACAAGGTTCAATCCCAGCACCAACACAAAAAAAGAAAGGCAGACAGAAAAAAGACAGAAACTGAGAAAGAAAAGACTAAAATATAGATTCACATTTATTTTCTTGCAGAAATTTTGCAAATAATCTTCCAGTATCTACTTTTGATAAGACAGCTTTTGTCAGTCTGTCATTTCCTTGCAAGTAACCCTTTTCTCAGCAAAAGCTTTTTGAATTTGCTTGTTTTAAGATAGGGTCTTGCTCCGTTGTCCAGGATGGCCTCAAATTCCTGGGTTCAAATGATCCTTCCACCTCAGTCTCCTCAGTAACTGAGACTATAGGTGAGTAATGAGCCCAGCTTTTTCTGGAAGATTTTGACTTGCTCCTATCCATTATGTTGTGCAATGTATCTAAGTGAAGATTTATTTTTATGTATCCTACTTATATTCAGTATACTTTTAATCTGAATACTCATGTTTGTTTTTGTTTCAAGAAAATTTGCAACCACATTGGGCACAGTGGCATACACCTCTGATCCCAGTGACTAGAGAGCTGAGACAAGAGGATTACAAGTTTGAGGCCAGCCTGGGCAACTCAACAAGACGCTGTCTCAAAATAAAAAATAAAGAGAGCAGAGAATGTAGCTCAGTGGTGGAGCACTTGCCTAGCATTGTTATTGAACCCAGGGCCCTAAGGCCCTGGGTTCAATAACAAGTACTACAAAAATGAAAATTTTAAAAAATTTTTGCAGGGACTGGGGATGTGGCTCAAGCGGTAGCATGCTCGCCTGGAATGCACAGGGCGCTGGGTTCGATCCTCAGCACCACATAAAAATAAAATAAAGATGTTGTATCCACAGAAAACTAAAAAATAAATATTAAAAAAATTCTCTCTCTCTCTCTCTCTCTCTTTAAAAAAAAAAAGATAAAAAATTTGCAACCTTTATTTTCTCAGCTCTCACTTCTCCCTTCTTTCTGCTCTCTTCTCTGGAACTCCTATTAGATGTATACCAGAGCCTCTCTTAAGGTCTTTGTTGTTGTTGTTGTTTTTGTTTGTGAAATTCCTTAGTATATCAGTTAATTACATCCAGCAATAAAACAGAGGCTTTAAAAAAAAATGGGGGGAGTCAGTCAGGGATTGGTGCAGTAGCTCTATAATGCTATCGAGGACTCAGCTGCCTTCTACTTTCTATATAGTCACACACAGCATCCGCTTGCCAACTAATGGTCACCACAACCACCACACCTCCAACCCCGAGAGAATATGTGCCACAAAGGAAGGTAGGATAGGGCAAAGAGTCACAGCATCCGCGTCAGTCCCATCTTAAAGGGCTTTCCCAATAGTCCCACCTAGAAACTTTTGTTTATATCTCATTAGCCATCCTTAACTACAAAAGAGATTGGGAGATACTGGTTTTGATCCTGGGCATACTGCCAACCTGAATAAAATTCTGTTCTACTGGTAAATAAAAAAGAGAATGAAGACAGCAGGGCATGATGGTGCACGCTTGTAATCTTGGGAGGCCGGGGAAGGAGGATTGGGAGTTCAAAGCCAGCCTCAGCAACTGCCAGGCGCTGCTAAGCAACTCAGTGGAACCCTGTCTCTAAATAAAATACAAAACAGGGTTGGGGATGTGGCTCAGTGGTCAATACCCCTGAGTTCAATCCCTGGTACCAAAAAGAGAGAGAATGAAGACAAATTATGTTACTATTAATCAAATCTCTCTGTGAATTTCTTATCTGGGTTTATCCTATTAAGTTTTAAATTTCAATAACTGTCTTTTCATTTCCATTATTTTTACTGACTCCTTCATAGCTGCATATTCTTACTTCAGAAATTTTTGTTTTCCTATTCTGTCCCAGAAAATTCTATACATTTATTTTCCAGTCTTTTCAGGATGTTCCTTTATTTCCATTTTGATCTGAAGTATCTTCTGATTACTACATTTGTGGATATCTTCCCTAATATAAAACTTGTAGGTGTTTTTTTGGACTTTGGAGCGTAGGTGCTTTAAATGAGAGGTTAGCGTTTTATCTTCCTCTGTCTCACTCTCTCCACGGCTTTTTATAAATTCCTGACCTGTTCTTACTTGCCTCTTTCCTGTCAAGAAATTTTACTTACTTTCTTCACTGTCCTTCAGCCTCCAAGATCAGAACAAGGTCTCAAATTGGCGTGGTGGGTTACTGCTTTCTGGTCAATTTCTTCATTGAGTCAGTAGGGACCTGGTTCACTTCCTAGTCACAGGCCATATAACTGGGTCCTCCTATCTTTTTAGGACCACAACTAGAAGTAAGCCTTAGTCTAGCCGATAGTTAACAGCACATTTCATTTTTAGCTTTCTTTCATAAACAAAGAAAACAAACTCAGCCCCTAGTTTTAAGCTATAAACTTGGCACAGATCTCCCAGCAGGAGCAGGGAACTTTTAGACCTAGGTACTTTCTAGGCTACCCCAACCTTTCAGACCCAGAGCCCAGCAGGCCCACAGATTCACACCAACTGACCACTTTATATTTCTACACTACATTTTTAAGCCCAGCTATGTCTTTTCACATATTTAGCTTTCTAATACATGTTTTGATGTCTATATTGCCATGTACTTAGATCAGAATGAATGTTTCAAAGTATGACTTTACAAGATGATTTTGTCCTCTTAAACTCACATTGGTTACGACACTCAAATTTCAAAACAAAAAAAATAAAATTAAATGTAACTATTAACATACATGTTTATAGTCATCTGTCACTAGCTAGCAAGTGAACTCCTCTCCTCGGAGGGGGATTCCTCTGGGACAGATGCAAGAAAGAACATGCCTCTCTGGCTACTGGATTGAGGGTCATAACTACTCCAGACTCTGAATTTTAATCTAATGGGAAAAAATAAAAAACTAGAAAGGACCTCTTTTATTGGTGGATATTGGCAGGTACTTCTAGTTTCCAAGAGCAGCTTCTGATGGTAGCATTCCCTGTCTACTCTTGGTGTTGCCAGCAACAACATCTAGTACACAGCTTTAGAGGCAGGGCTTCTCCGACAGATGATTCTACAGGAGCATTTGGGGAATGGATAGCCTCTGAACTTCCCAGACAGGCCCTGATAAAATCTTTAACAATGCTCATATTTACTTTTTTTTTTAAATATATGAAAAAAATCAATGAAAAGCATATGTGACATTTTCTCAATTTATTCTTTCCTTTCTCTCTCTCCCTTTCTCTTTCACACTGCTGAGAACTGAATCTAGGGCTTTACCCATGGTAGGCAAGCTCTCTACCACAGACTACCTCCTCAGCCCTTAATTTTCTTAATGATTAAATGAACAGTAACAATATTTCTTTGTGGGTTGGGATTGTGGCTCAGCGGTAGAGCGCTCACCTAGCGCATGCTAACACGTGGGTTCGATCCTCAGCACCACATAAAAATAAATAAACAAAATAAAGGTATTGTGTACAACTAAAAAATAAATATTAAAAAAAATACATATTTGTGATTCTTACCTTCCCCCCAACTAGAGGCAAAATGTGCATCTTTCCAGTTTGACAATCCTTCACTGAGGAAACAATAAGGCAGGTTCCACAGAGAACAACTAGGCGTTCAGCCCACTTATGCAGCTGGGTCTTTCCCTTGCGTACATTATAGATGCCAGACAGTAGGATTCGATCCAGATGATCCATCTGGCATGGTTTCTCTATAAAGAAAACAATATTTCAGTATCCACCACTGAAGCAGTATACTGATGAAAAGGAAAAAGAAATTGTGTGTCAATATTCAACAACCATATTTTTAGATACAAGTAACCAAGCAATATAGGTATTACAAAATAATATCTCAGTCCTAAATAATACCCATCTTGGACCTTACCCAGTGGAAATACAGTAAATTTTAGACTACAGAACAAGTCAAATGTCATTGTTACCTCCTATTTAAATAGCCATCTCTCAAATGTACAGAGAATGGTAGCAAGATGAGATATACTTGAGTTTAAATCCTGGTTCTGTACACACTTTGTTTCTTTGAACTATCACTGAGCCTTACTTTATTCATTTATATTGTTTAGATTTTATCATGTAAGTTTGGATTTTATTAATCCCATACCTTCAAAAGATTCTTGTAAAAAAGATCATGTAAGGTAATAATAATTTTAGGCACAAAAGAAGTATGGACTAAATGATAGCCACTACTGATATCATTCTATCCTAGAAGGAAGAAAGTAAGAATTATGGGGGTTCTCTAGTTCTGTACACAATCTTCCATCTTTGTCCCTCATGAGGAAAAGCTTATGGTTGATATTTTGATCAAATGTTCCAATCACAGTGGCAGAAGGCGACATAAGTATGCATGAGTTTCTCTTTCTGTAAGCACCCTTTCCCATCAGAAGTCTTTATAGGACTGATATACAGTAACCAAAACAGCACACAGGGACAGAAGAGATATGAAGTTCTTGGTACACATATGTACCAGAAACAGACAAATACCATACACAGAAATAGGGGGAGGAGCAGGATACCAGCTGGTACAAACTGTAAGCCTGGAGTAGTGACAACCAAGTTGTACTCCAGATAGCTCCACACAACTTATTATGTAAGTTTGGGCATCACTTTGCCCACTTAACCATGTGTTTCCTCATGTGTAATATGAGGAAATGGACTAGATTACTTCAAAGACTCAAAATTATATTACTCTTAATAAAACTTTATATGTCAACACTGGATTCATCAAACAGCCATTTCTCCTATTCTAAGCCAGCCCTCTCACCTAGTGTAAATTTCACCTTCCTCTGGGAGTTTGGTTCTTCCAGATCTGTAATTCCTACTAGTTCCACATTTCCAACTCTCTGCCAGACATTTCCAACTGGGTGTTTACCACCACTTAAATTAAATATCCCTAAATCGGGGCTGGGATTGTGGATTAGTGGTGGAGTGCTCACCTGCATGTGTGAGGAACTGGATTCTAACCTCAGCACCACATAAAAAAATAAAGTATACAACAGTCACTAATATGCCATTATGTAAAAATGTGAGTGTGTAACCGATGTGATTCTGCAATTTGTATTTGGGGTAAAAATGGGAGTTCATAACCCAACTGAGTCAAATGTATGAAAGATGATTTATCATGAGCTTTGTAATGTTTTGAACAACCAATAAAATTAATTAATTAATTAATTAATTAAAGTATTGTGTCCATCTACAACTAAAAAAAAAAATCCCTAAATCAAGTCATGACCATCCCTGCAAACCAAATGCTTCTTAAAATTCAAGTTCTATTCTCTCCTGAAGCCATCCAGGCTTAAAATCAGAGTCAGCTTCAACTTTTGGGTTCTTTTCCTAAACTCCCTTTTTCACATAACCAACACTCTTGCTGATCATTCCACCTAAATCTCTTGTTCTACAAATCTATTGACGCAACTGGCTATCCATAGAGAAAAAAGTAGTTATATCCCTACCTCAATATTTTAATAATATAAAAGTACTTAATAAAACATAGAATATGTTTATGACCTAGGACAGTGATGGAATGTAAATGCACAAGAAAAAAAGTATGACTAAATAAAAATTTTAAATGTCTACATAATAAAAACTAGTAAACCAAACTAAGAATTACAGACTGGAGAAAATTCAGTCCCAAAAACAGAATCCAAAAGATGTATATTCAGAAGATATACAGAAGTCCTTTAATTCAACTTGATAAAAAGAAATATGCATAGAATTCAAACAAAAATAAAGACTCAATGAAAATATAAATTAATTCTCAATCACACTAAGTAATCATGGAAACAAAAATGAAAACAATGAGATCATTTCCTCCATCAGATTAATAAAAACTTAATAGTGTAATAATACTGAAAGGTTATACTGTAAACAAAGGGCACTCTGATACACTAATGAGATAAAAAAAAAAATGTTCTGCAGGAATAACTACTAAGATTTTTAAGTGTGAACATTCTATGACCCAAAAATTTCATGTATAGAGATCCGCTCTGTTAGGTACACAAAGAGACATTTTACTATAATGCTGTTTTTAGCAGCCAAACACCTAGAAACAATGTAAATTTCTATGGTTAAGAAAATGGTTACATAGGCCAATTACATACATTGACTATATTCAATACAATGTAACTTAAAGAAATACCCGAAGAAACCTAAATGCTGATAAGATTTCTAACCTAGGTAGTAGGGTCAAAAAAGCACAAAGAACCAAACCCAACTGATAACATCTATTTAAATAAGATTCATGCATTTCTATAAATGTATATTATATAGGAAAAAGAGTTAGAAAATCCTGAAGTGATACATGCCAAATCGATAGTAGTAGTTACCTACAAAGCAGTTAGTGGGTTTGGAAGGTGATTATAAGAAAATAAAATGCTACAGATAGCAATATTATATTTATATTTTACTTGAATAATTGTTTTTAGTTTGTTTTGGGGTGCTGGGGATTGAACTTCAGGGCCTTATGCATGCTAAGCAAGTGCTCTACCACTAAGCTACATTCCCAGCCCTTTTTCCTTATTTTACTTTGAAACAGATCAGCCTGGAACTTGGAATCCTCCTACCTCAACCTCCCAAGTAGCTAGGATTATAAATGTGTGACACTACACTCAGCAAACACAATGTATTAAAAGGGGGGAAAAATGTATGGACACAATAATTCTAAATGTGAAAATATGCACATAAAATAAGACTAAGACTAAGAAATATATAATAAAAAAAGTAATTGCATTCAGGTGGTAGGGCATTTTCTATATTACCCCTACATTTTAACAAAGAAGTTTAAAATATACAAATCAACATGAGAGAGTATATTTTGCAATTTGGGGCAAAGACTAATTTTAACAATGATACCTGATATTGGCAAAGGGAAATGAGTACTCTCAAATGAGAATGCCAAAAAGTACATACTGGCATTGCCTAGCTGTATAATTTGGAATATTTAGTCGAAATTTAAAATTTCGACTAAATTTGGGTATGTAATGACTCAAAAATTCTACTTGTAAGAATAATGTCTTCCCCCTGAACCCTAGAAACTAGCAATTCCCCTGATTTTTTTATAATAATCCTTTCTTTGCTCTCTTTATGTTTTTTGTCACTTGTGTATACAACCTATATTATGACATTATATTAAATTGCTATGGCAAATAATATATGATGGCTCGCTCAAACACAACAGGCAGTTATTTCTGTCCAGTTGGGAATTCTGAATAACCAGAAGTCAATATTGTCATTTAGAAACTCAGGTTGATGGTGGCTCTGCCAGTTTCAACACTGTATTTCAAATACTACTTGAATCACTGCCATCCTAGCCCCCAGAAAAGAACACTGAGAAGCACTCATTGGAAGTTTTAGAGATCAGGTACAGAAGTGGCACTCATCAATTCCACTCCATGCCATGAAGAAAATGTTGTCACAGGTACACAACTAATTGGAGACAGGCTGGGAGATGAGGTGGAGCTAGGCAATAATATGCCAACTACAATTCTGTTACCAAGGAAGAAAGAGAGAACAGATTTGGACAGAAAGACAGTAGTACTGCCACACATCTCTCAACAAAAAGGCTGAGATTTACCTGGTTTTGAACTTTAAACATATGGAAAGATACTATGTGATTCTTCTGTGTCTGCCTTCTCTTCTTTGTATTTATACTCTTTGAACAAAACTGTTTAAACAATGTGTGCAGAGAACATGGTAAAGAAAAAAAGGGCCAGGCACTGTGGCTCACTCCTGTAATCACAGCAGCTCAGGAGGCTGAGACAGGAGGATCACAAGTTCAAAGCCAGCCTCAGCAAAAAGCGAGGAGCTAAGCAACTCAGTGAGACCCTGTCTCTAAGTGACTTTCTGTTATGAATTTCACGGAGTACCACTCTATGCCCTTCTGCCCCAGAACTCCCTCTTCAGTCCAACTGATAACTGGCATTTGCCTAAAGGCTGCCTGGGATACTGAGTACTTTTTATTACCAGAGAACACAATATAAATGAGTTTGAACTTAGGCCCTCACGACCTTAGCCTCATTAACACTGTATTCTAACTAAGCTGACTCATCAAGAGTCTCCACACAAAATATTTAAAGCTGATTACTAAGCTATTTGCTTCAAAAAGAATATTTCAAAAACATTTTTCCTTTTGTTAACTGCGGTTTTCTCTGGGTTCAGGAACTGAAAAACATGAGGAGAAAGGTGAAAGGGAAGGAGTACTTTTTGCAATGATTTTAAGCTTTGATCACACACATTCTTTGATATTTTCACTCAAAAGTTAGAGTATAGCCAGACATAGTGGTTCAGGAAGCCGAGGCAGGAGATTCCAAATTCAAAGGCAGCCTCATAAGCTTAGCAAGGCTCTAAGAAATTCAGTGAGACCCTGCTTCTAAATCAGATACAAAAAGGGACTGGGGATGTTGCTCGGTAGTTAAGTGCCCCTGGGTTCAATCCCTGGTACCAAAAAAAAAAAAAAAAAAAAAAATGTCTAATTCCCCTTTCCCTCTATATAGGGGGGCTGTATTTAGTGACTCACTTCTTAATAAACAAAGTAGTCCACATCTTGGTGACTTTTCAAAAAAACAGAGTCCTCCATGTGTACACATGCATGCATAGGTATATGTATATGTCTCATCACTGGAGGCTGTGAAAACAGACAGCCCTATGAAGAAGTCTACATAAGAAGAAACTGGCAAGGACTGAGATCTGTAACAGCCCTGAGTGAGTCATATTGAAATTCATGAATCTTCTAGTCCCACTAAAACGTTCAGATGAGTATAATCTCATCAGACCCAAGAACCAGCTAAGCCGCTCCTAGATTTCCAGTCCACAGGCACTAGAAAACAAATATTCATTATTATTTCAAATCACTAAGCTTTGAGGCAATTTGTTACAGGCCTACAGATATCCTATAGACTCACCTGTCTACCCACCTACCTATCTTTTGGTTTCAGTACCAGATGCATATATTGCCAATTTTTAAGAATAATTAACTTTACAAACCACTTTCCTTTCTTTCTTTTTGCCTCAATACTGGCAATTGAGCCCAGTAGTGCTCTACCACTGAGCTACAATCCCAGCCCTGTTTATATGTTTACTTATTTTTTGAGACAGGGTCTCACTAAGTTGGCCTGAAACTTGCAATTCTTCTGCCTTAGCCTCCCAAGTTGTTGAGATTACAGGCATTAGCCACCAATTATACCTGGCTAAAAAACTCTTTTCTGAAATTTTCTCATTAAAATTATACTAACTTCTCTAAGTTAAGAGGAAGTTCCCTAACACCCCCTATCTATACCACTAACAAATATAAGTACTATAAACTGGTATTCTCATAGACTCCACTAGGATATCCTCTTAAGGGTATATTAAAATTCGGTCATCCTTTAATTTATCTAGTGATGGCAGAAAACTAGTGGCACCAAAGTCAATTGTTGACCACTACACCTGAATGCAAAATAACACTCAATGAGTAAAAAGCAGTCCACTGGTTAAGGCCTAACTTCCATTCTAGAATAAAAATGTATAATGAGCGGAGCACAACAGACACTAGTATGGCAATTTGTAAATCAATGGATGTGTAACTGATGTGATTCTGCAATCTGGGTATGGGGTGAAGGTGGGAGTTCATAACCCACTTGAATCAAAGTGTGGAATATGATATGTCAAGAAATTTGTAATGTTTTGAACAACCCACAATAAAAAATTAAAAAAAAAAAAAAAAAAACAAGTAAGCTTCACTTAAAAAAAAAATGTATAATGAAGAGAGCAACATGGCGGTGGGTGTGGAGAGATCAAGTCTCTGAACTCTTCAGCTGCGCGGGCATAGGGAGTCTTAAACCATCTAAATGCTGTTTGCTCAGGATCACTAGGCAATGCTGAGCTGACATGGATCTGGGGCAAACAGTCTGTGCCTCTCAGAACACACACCGAGCCCAGCTGAATTCAAGCTCCCGTTCGCCTGCGTCTTGAATACAAACCACTGTGACTCAGCACTAAACGATCCCGTGGAAACAACTGGTTGGCCCTTCTGAACCTGCGGAGGTTAATACCAACCGAGCCTTCATAGGCAGTGGCCACAGGATTGAGACGGGGCTTGCAAGAGCCAGTCAGGACCCACCCGTTGCACTGGTCACCCGACAAAGGGAATGAACCGTCGCCATTTGCATGGGATACCACCATGGCAGAGAACTGATGTCACCAGAATGCAGCGGAGGAGATAACTTCATTGAAACCGGTGGCGACAGGTGTGTAACCCCTAGCCTTCCCTCTCCACACAGCGGGGAAACCTCAAGGATCCCTCCCAGCTCTCCCGTGAGTGCGATAGTCAGACCAAGGGAATCAGGAGTGGCGCAGGACCGCCGGCTACCGCTCCCACCAGTGCTGACAACTGAGGTCTCTTGCACCAGCTACAGGGGGCGTGGCTACTGGAGGGCAAGCAAAATACGCTGAGGGTTTTCAGCCCCAAGCTCCACAAACTTAGGGTCTGAGGGAATGGCAAACAGGGAGAGTGTGCCCAGTCGTTCAAGAAAATAGGGCTCCAGGGAGCAGCAGACCTGGCGTGTAGCCAGTATTGTGGTGAGCGTCACCGGTGAGCAGGGCCTAGCTTGAGGAAAAGTGGGGAAGTAACTAGACACAAGAAAAGGCCCTAGGCACTCAGGATTGGAGACCCTCCCAGTCTGGGAGGAGGAGCTGCTGCACAGTGATTGGTTCCCGCGTATTGAGAGGAGAAGCTTGGCCCGGTGGGCACAGCTCCACCTACTGGAAGAGAAGTTAATCAAACTCTAAGACTGCATTTATTAAAATTTTTTTTATTTGGGTTTTTTTTTTTATTTTAATTTTTTTATTTTTTAAAATTTAAAATTTTTTTTTTTATTCTTTTTTATTTTTTATTTTTTTTTAATTTTTTTTTCTTTTTTTATTTTCTATTTTTTCCTTTTGTCTTTTCATTTCTTTTCAATTTCCTTATTCCCCCTTCCTTGAATTCTACCTGTTTACTCTCATTCGCTTTAGTGACTTCTTCCCTTCCCTTCTAATACCTTTCCTCCCAAGCATCAAATAAATTTATAGGAGTAAACAGTAACTCAGCAGTCAAACACAACAAGAAGTAACATGAGCAGCATGAAAAAGCAAGGAAGAAAAGAAGTACAAACAATGCAGGACAGCCTAAATATTCAGGAGGAACTAGAGGCATCAGAAAAATGGTCAAATAAAGAACTCAAGGAATACCTTAGACAGATGGAATGGAATCTTAAAGAGGATATGAGACAGCAAATTCAAACAATGAAAGAAAACATTGAAAATGAATTACATAAACAGATAAAAGAAGCAAATAAGCATCTTTATCAGGAGATAGAGATTATAAAAAATATCAAAAATAATCCTAGAAATGAAGGAAACTATAAACCAAATTAAAAACTCAAATGAGAGGATCACTAACAGAGTAGAGCAAGTAGAAGCCAGAACGTCAGATAATGAAGACAAAATATATCATCTTGAAAAGAGTCTAGCCAACTCAGAAAGGCTGGTAAAAAAAATCACGAGAAAAACATCCAAGAGATATGGGATAACATTAAAAAACCAAACTTAAGAGTCATCGGGATAGAGGAAGGTACAGAGGTTCAAACCAAGGGAATGAGCAACCTGCTGAATGAAATAACTATAGAAAACTTTCCAGAAATAAAAAAGGAAACAGATGTACAAATTGTAGATGCATACAGGACACCGAGCATACAAAATCACATTAGACCAACGCCAAGACACATTGTTATGAAGATATCCAATATACAGAACAAAGAGAAAATATTAAAAGCTACAAGATAAAGGAGGCAGATTATATTCTGGGGTAAACCAATAAGGTTAACAACGGATTTTTCATCACAGACGCTGAAAGCGAGAAGATCCTGGAACAACATATTTCAAACACTGAAAGACAATGAATGCCAACCAAGAATTTTGTATCCAGCAAAATTAAGCTTCAGGTACGACAACGAAATAAAAATCTTTCATGATAAACAAAAGTTAAAAGAATTTGCAGCCAGAAAACCAGCATTGCAAAGCATCTTGAGCAAAACACTACATGAGGAAGAAATGAAAAACAATAACCAAAACCAACAGTGGGAAGTACCTCAGTAAAGCCCGAGGGCGGAGGGAAAGCTAATCATGGAGAAACAAACCAAATTTAAAAAAAAAAAAAAAAGATAAATAATCAAACATGGCTGGAGTACAAACCATATATCAATAGTAACTCTAAACGTTAATGGCTTAAACTCTCCAATAAAGCGACATAGGCTGGTAACATGGATTGAAAAAACAAATCCAACAATATGATGCCTCCAGGAGATACAACTGATTGGAAAAGACATACACAGGCTGAAGGTGAAAGGTTGGGAAAAAATATACCACGCACACAGTCCTCGTAAGCAAGCAGGGGTGGCCATCCACATATCGAATAAAATCGACTTCAGACTAAGTTAATCAAAAGGGATAAGGAAGGACATTATATACTGTTAAAAGGAACCATTCACCAACAAGACATAACAATTATCAATATTTATGCACCAAATAAGGGTGCTGCAACGTTCATAAAACAAACTCTCCTCAAGTTCAAGAATCAAATAGACCACAACACAATAATTATGGGTGACTTCAACACACCTCTCTCACCATTGGACAGATCCTCCAAACAAAAGTTGAATAAAGAAACTATAGAACTCAATATCACAATCAATAACCTAGACTTAACTGACATATATAGAATATATTAACCATCATCAAGTGGATATACTTTTTTCTCAGTAGCACATGGATCCTTCTCAAAAATAGACCATATATTATGCCATAGGGCAACCCTCAGTAAATATAAAGGGGTGGAGATAATACCATGCATTTTATCTGATCATAATGGAATGAAACTGGAAATCAATGATAAAAGAAGGAAGGAAAAATCCTACATCACATGGAAAATGAACAATATGTTACTGAATGATCAATGGGTTACAGAAGACATAAAGGAGGAAATCAAAAAATTCTTAGAGATAAATGAAAATACAGACACAACATATCGGAATCTATGGGACACAATGAAAGCAGTTTTAAGAGGGAAATTCATCGCCTGGAGGTCATTCCTCAAAAAAGAAAAAACCAACAAATAAATGAGCTCACACTTCATCTCAAAGCCCTAGAAAAGGAAGAGCAAAACAACAGCAAAACAGAAGTCAAGAAATAATTAAAATCAGAGCGGAAATCAACGAAATTCAAACAAAAGAAAATATTGAAAAAATTGACAAAACAAAAAGTTGGTTCTTCGAAAAAATAAATAAGTAAGATTGACAGACCCTTAGCCATGCTAACGAAGAGAAGAAGAGAGAGAACTCAAATTACTAACATACGGGATGAAAAAGGCAATATCACAACAGATGCTACAGAAATACAGAAGACAATTAGAAATTATTTTGAAACCCTATATTCCAATAAAATAGAAGATAGTGAAGACATCGATAAATTTCTTAAGTCATACGATTTGTCCAGACTGAGTCAGTCAGGAGGATACACACAACTTGAACAGACCAATATCAATGGATGAAATAGAAGAAGCAATCAAAAGACTACCAACCAAGAAAAGCCCAGGACCGGATGGGTATACAGCAGAGTTTTACAAAACCTTTAAAGAAGAATTAATACCAATACTTTTCAAATTATTTCAGGAAACAGAAAAAGAGGGAGCTCTTCCAAATTCATTCTATGAGGCCAACATCACCCTGATTCCGAAACCAGACAAAGACACCTCAAAGAAAGAAAACTACAGACCAATATCTCTAATGAACCTAGATGCAAAAATCCTCAATAAAATTCTGGCGAATAGGATACAAAAACACATCAAAAAAATTGTGCACCATGATCAAGTAGGATTCATCCCTGGGATGCAAGGATGGTTCAATATACGGAAATCAATAAATGTTATTCACCACATCAATAGACTTAAAGATAAGAACCATATGATCATCTCAATAGACGCAGAAAAAGCATTCGACAAAGTACAGCATCCCTTTATGTTCAAAACATTAGGAAAACTAGGGATAACAGGAACTTATCTCAACATTGTAAAAGCTATCTATGCTAAGCCTCAGGCTAGTATCATTCTGAATGGAGAAAAATTGAAGGCATCCCCTCTAAAATCTGGAACAAGACAGGGATGCCCTCTATCACCACTTCTATTCAATATAGTTCTCAAAACACTGGCCAGAGCAATTAGACAGGCGAAAGAAATTAAAGGCATAAAAATAGGAAAAGAAGAACTTAAATTATCACTATTTGAGAACGACATGATTCTATACCTAGAAGACCCAAAAGGGTCTACAAAGAAACTACTAGAACTAATAAATGAATTCAGCAAAGTGGCAGGATATAAAATCAACACGCATAAATCTAAGGCATTTCTGTATATCAGCGACAAAACTTCTGAAATGGAAATGAGGAAAACCACCCCATTCACAATATCCTCAAAAAAAAATAAAATACTTGGGAATCAACCTAACAAAAGAGGTGAAAGACTTATACAATGAAAACTACAGATCTTCTTCTATTTCTCTCTAAAGAGAGAAATAGAAGAAGATCTTAGAAGATGGAAAAATATACCCTGTTCATGGATAGGCAGAACTAACATCATCAAAATGGTGATATTACCAAAAGTTCTCTATAGGTTTAATGCAATGCCAATCAAAATCCCAATGGCATTTCTTGAAGAAATAGATAAAGCAATCATGAAATTCATATGGAAAAATAAAAGACCCAGAATAGCAAAAGCAACTCTAAGCAGGAAGTGTGAATCAGGCAGCATAGCGATACCAGATTTCAAACTATACTACAGAGCAATAGTAACAAAAACAGCATGGTACTGGCACCAAAACAGGTGGGTGGACCAATGGTACAGAATAGAGGACACAGAGACTAATCCACAAAGTTACAACTATCTTATATTTGATAAAGAGGCTAAAAGCATGCAATGGAGGAAGGACAGCATCTTCAACAAATGGTGCTGGGAAAACTGGAAATCCATATGCAACAAAATGAAACTGAATCCCCTTCTCTCGCCATGCACAAAAGTTAACTCAAAATGGATCAAGGTGCTTGATATCAAATCAGAGACTCTGCGTCTGATAGAAGAAAAAGTTGGCTCCAATCTACATATTGTGGGGTCGGGCTCCAAATTCCTTAATAGGACACACATAGCACAAGAGTTAATAACAAGAATCAACAGATGGGACTTACTTAAACTAAAAAGTTTTTTCTCAGCAAGAGAAACAATAAGAGAGGTAAATAGGGAGCCTACATCCTGGGAACAAATTTTTACTCCTCACACTTCAGATAGAGCCCTAATATCCAGAGTATACAAAGAACTCAAAAAATTAAACAATAAGATAACAAATAACCCAATCAACAAATGGGCCAAGGACCTGAACAGACACTTCTCAGAGGAGGACATACAATCAATCAACAAGTACATGAAAAAATGCTCACCATCTCTAGCAGTCAGAGAAATGCAAATCAAAACCACCCTAAGATACCATCTCACTCCAGTAAGATTGGCAGCCATTATGAAGTCAAACAACAAGTGCTGGTGAGGATGTGGGGAAAAGGGTACACTTGTACATTGCTGGTGGGACTGCAAATTGGTGCGGCCAATTTGGAAAGCAGTATGGAGATTCCTGGGAAAGCTGGGAATGGAACCACCATTTGATCCAGCTATTGCCCTTCTTGGACTATTCCCTGAAGACCTTAAAAGAGCGTACTATAGGGATACTGCTACATCAATGTTCGTAGCAGCACAATTCACAATAGCTAGACTGTGGAACCAACCTAGATGCCCTTCAATAGATGAATGGATAAAAAAAAAATGTGGCATTTATACACAATGGAGTATTACTCTGCAATAAAAAATGACAAAATCATGGAATTTGCAGGGAAATGGATGGCACTAGAGCAGATTATGCTAAGTGAAGCTAGCCAATCCCTAAAAAACAAATGCCAAATGTCATCTTTGATATAAGGAGATCAACTAAGAACAGAATAGGGAGGAAGAGCATGAGAAGAATATCACCATTAAACAGGGTCGAGAAGGGGGAGGGAAAGAGAGAGAGAAGGGAAATTGCATGGTAAAGGAAGGAGACCCTCACTGTTATACAAAATTACATATAAGAGGAAGTGAGGGGAAAGGAGGAAAAAAAACAGAGAGAGAGAAATGATGGGGTAGATGGGGTACAGAGAGAAGATGGGAGGAGAGGGGAGGGGAGGGGAGGGGGGATAGTAGAGGATAGGAAAGGCAGCAGAATACAACAGACACTAGTATGGCAGTATGTAAAAAAGTGGATGTGGAACCGATGTGAATCTGCAATATGTATACGGGGTAAAAATGAGAGTTCATAATCCGCTTGAATCAAATGTATGAAATATGATATGTCAAGAGCTTTATAATGTTTTGAACAACTAATAAAAAAAATAACAATAAATAAATAAATAAATAAATCTAAAAAAAAATTTTAAAAAATGTATAATGAAGAACTCAGGTTCAATCACAGATAATGAGCATATACCTATTCCAAGTTGATTTTTATTTCAACCAAGTTATATGACATTAAGTAGGTACACTCCTTAAATTAGTCTTAATGAATTCTCTCAGATTTAACTTTAACCTAACAACCATTTCCCCCCATGAACTACCAAAAGATTTTATTTATATTTCCCTCTTCTGGAATTTACTCCCTCATTTGTTCATTCACTCTCATATCACTCAAGAATTTAAGAACTATATATGTCTGTGAATGTATATTTTCTTGTCTTTGTTAGATAATAAGTAACATATTCTATATACTCTCTGTACCTTTCTTTTTAACTTAATTGATAATGAAAACTATTACACTTCAGTTTAAAGAAAAAAATCAACCCCAATCTTTTTAGGACTGCATAGTATTGTATTACATAAGTGATAAGTGAAATAACTTCCTCAGCAACTTAGCCAGGCCCTAGATCTTATAGTGCTTAAGATCTTATAATGCTCTAAGAAATTAAGAAATACAAAAATTACTTAGACTTTAATCATAATAATCCTTAACATGGATTTATTTCCAGAATTAACTTCAAAACTTATTTCTTCCTTGGGTTTTTAATTCTCAAACGCTGGATACAGGATAGCTGCAAATCAGAATATTTAACCAAAAAGAAAGAAAAAAAAATTAATATGCTACAGATCAATATTAATATGCTGCAGCCAAAGGTAAATGAGAAAAGGAAAAAAATCTTGCCAGAATGATCATTACACAGAAGCAAAAGGAAAAAAACAAAACAAAACAAAAGCAAGACCACAGAACACAGACCATTCCCAAAGACAGAAATTAATGGTAATATAATAAAATTAAACCAACTTTTAATCAACTATGACATAAAACAGCACAATGACAAAAATTGTAAGTAAAATATGAAGTGCATTAAATAAAACTGACTTATCATATGTTTAAGAGTTATATCAAAAAGTTAGGGAGCTGGAGATATGGCACAAGTGGTAGTGCGCTCGCCTAGCATGCGTGAGGCACTGGGTTCGATTCTCAGCACCACATAAAAACAAAATAAAGATATTGTGTCCACCTAAAACTAAAAAATAAATATTCTTAAAAAAAGTTATACAAAGCTAGGGGCTGTAGTTGTAGCTCAGCAGTACAGCACTTGCTTCACACTTGTGAGGCACTGGGTTCAATTTTCAGCACTGCATATAAATAAGCAAATAAAATAAAGGTCCATCAACATCTAAAAATAAATAAAAAGTATACAGAGCTAGGCACAATGGCATGTGCCTGTAATCCCAGTGGCTCAGGAGGCTGAGGCAAGAGGATCACAAGTTTAAAGCCAGCCTCAGCAATTGAGTGAGACTCTGTCTCAAAATAACAAATAAAAAGGGCTGAGGATGTGGCTCAGTGGTTAAGCGGCCCTGGGTTCAATCCCCAGTAACAGCAATCAAAAACAAAAATAAGTATACAGAAAAAACTAAATCAAAAAAGGATGGGGAGAGCAAAGAATCTTAGCACATGATTATATACATTAATAAATTAACTATCCTGGCTTGTTTGGTAAGTGAGTCATATAAATTCAAAACTGTTATGGGTCAAATGTGTCTGTCACTTGCTAATAATATGACATTGAGCATAGTTAAACTCTACTTCAGTTTTCTCATCTGTAAAACAGTTTAGTAGCTACTACAGCATCACTATAATGAGTAATTTAGACAATTCATAAGTATAAAGGTATACAGTTAGTGCTCAATGAATTTTACTTAGTGGTAGTATTAGTAGGTTATATAGAATTAGATACATTCATAAAAGTATCTCATTTTAGCCAAGTAAGGTGGTACACACCTGTAATTCCAATGACTCAGGAGGCTGAGGCAGGAGGTCGCAAGTTTGAGACTAGCCTCAGCAACTTAGTGAGGTCCTAAGCAACTTAGCAAGAGCCTGACTCAAAATAAAAATTTTTTAAAAGGGCTGGGGATGTGGCTCAGTGGATAAGCATCCCTATGTTTAATCTCCAGTATTTTAAAAATATATATATATATAAATATATATAAAAATTTATATTTATAAATATATATTTATTTATCAATAAAATTAAGACTTATTAAAATAAGATACACACACACGTATATATTTATATATATAAAATGGAGAAACAGGCTGGCAGGTGGGGAATGTACAGAAGAGAAGACAAAGTTAAAAATCTACAATTTAAGCCAGGAGTGGTGGCACACGCCTATTATCCCAGGGATTCCAGAAACTGAGGCAGGAGATCACTGAGTTCAAAGTCAGCCTCAGAAATGGTGAGGCACTAAGTTACTCAGTGAGATCCTGTCTCTAAGTAAAATACAAAACAGGGCTGGGGATGTGGCTCAGTAATTGAGTACCCCTGAGTTCAATCCACAGTACCCCACACCACCCCCCAAAAAATCCATGATTTAAAACCCATGAATTCACCATATACAAATTTGACATTCATCAAATGACAAGTCATATATGATAATCACTACTTTTCAACACTACTGAGCTATCCAAAAGTTCACAGACTTTACCAGGAGCTTGAAAACATAACTCATACTAAAAGCATGATTCAATCACAATTCTGGCAAAGGTATAAAAATAACTAATAAATTAACAAAATAAAAGAACAAAAACTATAAAGGAAAGATACTACTGCTAATACTTTAGAATCTTTCCTCACTCCCTAACCCTTTGTTTTTCTTGTAGCTTAATGGTCTTTAACTACATTAGTTAACTAGGTCAAAAATAGATTCTGAGAAAATATTTTTAAAAAGCTGAAGGCAGATGGAGCATAAATAATCAACTTAAAAGTAGTGAAGATATTCACAAAGCCACTGATAAACTCTTACCACCATAAAATCGAATCATACAGCCAAGGTCAGGATTTGTAGCTTCCTCCTGTATGCGTACAGGATCCTCAAATCCCAGCTTGGATAAGTACTCATAAATGATCTGAAGAGGTCGTTCAGTGGGTTCCAGTCTCCTGCTCACACAATAAAAAGAAAAACATTTGGTAAGTAATAAAAATGCTTCATTTAGGTTTGGGGATTTTTTGTTTTGTTTTGTGTGTGTGTGTGTGTGTGTGTGTGTGTGTGTGTGTATGGTGCTGGGGACTGAACCCAGGGCCTTGGGTATGTGAGGTAAGCACTCTACTAACTAAGCTATATTCCTAGCCCTTCATTTAGTTTTTTAATCTTTTGATACACTTGTTTTTTTAAATTTCTAGGTCAAGATCTCCTTCAGTATCATATGATACAACTACTAAACAAGCAGTTTTCAAAGTTTTAGTCTTTTTTTTTTGGCGGGGGGGGGGGGGGGGGGTGAGGTGGTGGGTACCAGGAATTGGACCCAGGGGCCCTTAAACAGTGAATCACATCCCTTCCCCTCTTTATATTTTATTTTGAGACAGAGTCTTACTAAGTTGCTTAGGGCCTCAATAAGTTAATAAGGCTGGCTTTTAACTTGTGAGCCTCCTGCTGTATCCTCCCAAATTGCTGGGATTACAGGAGTGTACCACCACACCCAGCTCAGTCTCTTTACATTCTTTGAGAACCTCAAAGGGCTTCTGTTTACATGGAGCATACTCCATAGATTTTTAATATATTAGAAATTAAAATTAAGAATTTCCAAAGATTTATTCATTTGCCTTAAAATAATAAGCTCATTAACAAAAATATTTTTAAATTTTTTTCAAAAATAAAAATGTTTAGTGAGTTATATTTTTGTAACTTTAACCACTGGTTTAATATAAGAAAGCTGAATTCTCAAATCTGCTTCTGTCTTCACTCTGTTGAGATATCATGTCCCAGTCTCTAGAAAGTTCCACATGAGGGACTGCAAATGAAAAAGAAAATTAATATCTTACTATAAAATAGTTTTGACCTTAAATACGCCTTTAAAGAATCTCTGAGACCCTGCAGAATGCTTTGAAAATCTTTGGTCAATTTTAAAGGCAGTAAAATTATTATATGTAAAAGGTAATACTTGGCCATAACTGTCTTCATATAAGTTATGCAAGCAACTATAGGTGTAGACTTTAGGGTTATCTACTGTTCCAAATGCTATATATTTCTACCAGCTTCATAGGTGAATGAATAGCCCAATAAATCCCCCAGAATCATCCTCACTAAAAGCTAAGATAAAACCAAAATGTCTGGTAATCATTTATGGCCCCTGGTGACACTGTATTTTAAATCAAACAGACTTATAAATAAATAAATACTTATAAAATATTTTAAAACAAAAAGATCAACTTGTATGTGGACAAAAGGTGCTAGCTATACCAGTCAAAACAGCAAGACAGATCTCTCACAATGTTTTTATCAGAAAGCAAACTATAATTACTGCTTCCATGGGGCTAAGAATATGGGCTACAAGTTAGACTGCCTGGATCTGAGTCTACCATTTAGCAACTGCATGCCACTGTATAATTATTTACCCTTCTTGTTTTAAACTCCTCATCAGTAAAATGGGAGTAAGCAATAAAAATCTAACTCAAAGAGGTATTGTTAAATTTATTTAGTTACAACAAGATATTGCATAACAAAGTATATAGTAAAATATCTTACATGTACAAAGTATTCACAATAACTTGACAATTATAATTCTAAAAAAACTTGACAATTATAATTCTAAAAAAGTTTAGGATTAGAACTGCATTTTGTTGATTAGAAGAAAATTATATACTTCTCATCATGGCAAAAAGATAAAAAGGACATCTGTACTTGATAGTTAAAAAACTGTAAAATGCTGTTGGCAATAATACTTAAGTAAAAAATGTAATGAAACAGGAACACTACAAAGCTGCATGTAAACAACTGCATCAAAATGGTAACTGAGGAATAGAAATCAAGCTGATGTGCAAAAACGACAAAAATAAAACAACCATCTGCTACTCACTTCAGTCTTTTAGATTCCAGAAACTATAAAATAAACTCAGAACAAACTACTACAAAGAACCAAAGACCAAAGGGAAATAAAGTTCATAAAGATCAATAAATATTGAATTTAATGAAAGTGAAAACAAGCTTTTCAGTGAAAAAAACATCAATTAACCCCTAGCCAAAGGGAAACAAAAATTCACAAGGGTCTATGGCATTCATTAGGCATTTTCCCAGCACAATGGTAGAATTTTGCTGAAAAAAAATTTTTTTTATTTTGATTTTTTTTTTATTTTTAAGAGGAACTTTTAATATTCTGCATATTGGCAGAGTAAACTAACCATGTAATAAGAAGAATACTGAAGAAAGATGAAGTTGAAAACAGAGTCTGAAGGTGCAAAGAGCTATATCGTCAGATGTCAAGAAGAATAAAACTTACTCTATATTGCTCCTATGAATGGGACGAGTAACAATGAGAAGTTGCATAGGTAGATTTGAACTAAAACATGAGGAAGGATTTAATAACTAGTGATGCTCAATAGTCAAACACACTGTCTTTCAAAATTGCTCACAGAACCAGCGAGCCATCTATCAGAAATATGCTGGAAGAGACTCCTGTAGGAATCAAATTGGGCCACATTGACTACCACCCTCTTTTAGAACTCAGGTCACCTAAACAGGCATGGTGGCACATAACTAATATCCCAGCTAACTCAAGAGTCTAAGGCAGGAGGATCACAAGTTCAAGATCAACCTGGGCAATTTAGCAAGACTCCTGTCTCAAAATAAAAAAGGTCTAGAGATGTAACTCAGTGGTAGAATGCCTCCCTAGCATGTGCAAGGCCCTGGGTTTGATTGCCACTACCAAAAAAAAAGAAAGAAAGAAAGAAATAGAAAAAGAATCTCTGGACTATCCAAGACATCTTCCTAATATAATACAAATTCCACCTAAACCCTACTATTGCAGGATATAGAGTTCAATGTGTTTAAATACTATAATTCCATATAATGATCACATATTCAGGACCAAGAAATAATTATACTTTCAAGCTAACTCTTGCTTGTTCAATTTTCCTATTTTTCTCTAGAAAACTTAGAGAAATGGAAACACTAATTTACATATTTTACATGATCAAATTCCCTGGCCTAAAAAAGGCTCTGTAAATTTTGGAAATCCTCAGGCTGGGGTTGTGGCTCAGTGGTAGAGCACTTGCCTAGCATGTGTGAGGCACTAGGTTTGATTCTCAGCACCACATAAAAAAATAAATAAATAAAATAAAGGTTTTGTGTTCAACTATAACTAAAAATATTTTTTAAAAAATTTTGGAAATCCTCTTTACATATTTATACTTAAAGTATTTTCCCTGATGGCAAAAAAACAAACAAACAAACAAGAGACCTCCATATCTGCTCTCATTAATTTAGCATAAATGAGTAAATAAGTAACGTTTAAAGAAGTACAAAAACAAGTAAAATGAAAGATTCCATTTACTCATTAAACTCATGTGCTTAAGAGAGTACAGTATCAGGGAGGGAAATGCTATAATATGCTTACAGCTCAATTTTTTGTTTCAAAGTTCCAAAAGTTTAACAGGCTAGTAATTTACTATTTGTTAAGTTTCTCACAAATCAAAAAGAAATTATATACTGCAAAATAGAATAATGTAGAAAATAGTAATGCTAGCAACAAAAAGTTACATTTAGCAGTTGAACTACTTATAATACTGCTTTAGGTTGGCAATACTATAGTCTATGTAAATCTGAATATAGGTGCATATGATTATTTCTCATCAAACCAGCCACCCAGTCTGGGATTGTGGCTCAGTATCAGAGTGCTTGCCTCACACATATGAGGCCCTGGGTTCCATCCTCAGCACCACATAAAAATAAATAAATAAAATAAAGGTATTAGGTCCACCTACAATGAAAAAAAAAAATTAAAAAAAAAAAAAAGCCACACAATGCATCAATGTATCAACAGCAGATTGTCTCTCTTAGCCAACAGTAATATTTTTCTATATTTCTTATTCTGAACAGTGCACATAGTTAAGATACATGTAAGAGTAAATTTCATTCTAAGTATCATTTCACAAGAGTTCTAATTATGTATTGAGGATGTAGATCAGAGGTACAGTATTTGCCTAGTATGTGCAAGGCCCTGAATTCAATACCCAGCACCACACACACACACACAAAAAAGTTCTAGTAATGGTAGAGAGCAAAAGCACAAACTATTAAAATTCAACACATGGAGTAACACATAGTATCAAAGACATAACAAAAAAACACTGTGGCATTCATACATCAAATTCGGATTAAAACTCAATTCCTTTCCACCTACAAAGATAAAATCTGCAAATGTTAAATCAACAATACCATGAAAAATTCAAATGATAATACAGATACTTACACTTGACACTGTGCTGAAGGTATTTAAAATATTACAAAACCATGGCTATTTTGCAAATAAGAAAAATGAGGTTGGGAGAGTCACAAGATTCAGAGTCACACAACTAGTACATAATGACATCAGCCTTTGAACTTGTATCAGTTTCATTACAAAATCAATTATCTTTTAGACAAACATTATTTTATGCAACTAAAATAATTTATGTAGAAGAGAGCTCAAAACACTTCATATGTCAACTTAGCCATACCATGGAACCTAAAAAGGTTGTTTTAAAATTACCATTATTTTATAATGACTAATATACCATCATTTGAAAGATACACTATGTTTTATGCACCATTATTGTCCTTTGTTCGTAGATAGATTCTAAATCTTGAATGAAGAGTGTCTTTGCTATTGACAGTTTCTTAAACCCACCCCCACCCCATGCTAGGTTACTAGCTAGGAGACAAGGTGACTCAGGATGGGAGCCAGTCACGAAAGGTTGAGGATTGGTGCCAACCTGACCTGGGCAGGGAAACCAAGGAGCTGGAGATTGAGTTCAGGCACATAGATAATGATCCAAGCAACCATGGCTTTGTAATGAAGTCCTAATAAACATTTGTTGAAGTTCAGCAAAGCTTCCTGATTGGTGAAGTGCCAGCGGGTAACAGACCCAGATTCAATGGGAGAAGGCACAGAAGCTCTTCACAGGGGACTTTCCAGACTTCACCCTATATCTCCTCAGTTGGCTGATTCTGATTTGTATTCTTATATTAAAACTGTAACTGTAAGTACAGAACTTTTTGAGTTTTGTGAGTCTTTTCACCAAATTATTGAATCCAAGGGGGTTGTAGGAACTTCCAAATCTGTAAACAATTACTCAGAAATACAAGTGGCCTGGAGACCCTCAAAGAGCAGCTGGAATAAGGCAATCTTAATAGGACCCATGTCCTCTATTTATTTATTTATTTTTAGCAGTATTGGGTACTGAAGCCCAGTGGTACTGGTACTGAACTACATCCCCCTCCCTTTTCATTTTTTATTTTGAGACAGGATCTTGTTAAGTTGCCTAGGCTGGACTGGAAATTAGGATCCTCCTGCCTCAGTCTTCTAAGTAGGTTGGATTACAGACATGCAACATCACACACAGCAGGACCATGCCCTTTAATATTTGAAGTCAACACTAACCCTGGTGATCAGTGTCAGAAGTACCCTGCAGTAAATCCTATGGTGTCAGAATAACCATTAAGGAAGAAAAAACACTGCCAATTAAATTGTGACCTACCATAAACAGTAAGATACATGCTGATTTCAGAAGTATTAAAATATTTAAAAATTATTTCAAAATAAATTATTTATATTCCAATTTTGTATTTATAATACATTCTTTTACAGTTTTTTAAGTAGTACAAAAATATGAATGAAGCACAAAACAAAAAAAAAACCTCATTCTCCCGAACTCATGGGTAATCAGTTCAGTTCAAAATATGGTAAATAGGGCTGAGATTGTAGCTTAGTGGTACGGCACTTGACCAACATGTGCAAAGCCAAGTGTCTGATCCCCAGCATGGCAAAAAGGGAAAGAAAAAAAAGTGCGTGTGCATGCGCACTGTAAACAAAATTTTGCTGACTCAGAAGTTACCCAACAAGTCAATGACAGAAAAGGGACCTAGAACTCAATCCCAAATAGCAAGAGTATTATCATCTGCTATAAACATCCTATTAGTTCTCAGCTTATCTTAAAGATGGCTATCAAACACTTAGAAATCTTAAGTTATTTTGATGACTAAGAATCAAAGGTCAATCCATTTTATTACATATGATCTCCTTACAACCCTTCAGACAGAAGGCAATGATTACACTAACCTTACTACAGTATCATTTATCACTTGACAGTTCAATAGAAAAGAAAGGGTCACAAAGAATAATGCAAGGAATAGACTGGGTGGTTAGATGTGGGTGTTCTAACTGCAGCTCTACCACAAGCCAGCCTGAGGATTGCACTTTCAACCTGGACTCTAGGTCTGTTTCACATTAATTTTTAAAAAAGGGGGTGGGGTGGGGAGGGAAGGGCATGGAACCAGTAATTCCCAATGGGAAGTTCCTGGCTTTTGGTATAGGACAATTCTTTGCTATCCTACACTATGAAGACCCTAAGCCTCTCAATTCCTTACCCTCTAAATCTAAATGCTGGTGACTCTCCCCAGTAGTTATGACAATCAAAAAAACCTGTCCTCCGCCACGTAAATGGGGTGGGGGGCACACTGTGGTATGTTAGTGATGGGCAGACTTACTTTCACTAACAGGTATCACTCTAGTGCTTAAAGTTTAGCACCTTTAAGTGCTAAACTTCTATTAAGTCAGAAACTTTCACTCATACTTAAGTGACAAGTACATGAATGTAAAAAAAGTTGAGGAAATAAAGAATGATTTAGAGAAACCAAAGATTTTAGTCCCTATAATCCATTTCTAGGCCCCACCTGGAAAAATCAGAAATGTAAAGATTTATAGGCACTGGTTTAATCTACACAACACTACTAAGAGTTCAATTATTTGAAACAACCCTAATAGGAAATATTTATTGAGTACTTGGGGCTGGGGTGTAGCTCAGTGGTAGAACACATGCAAAGCATGTGAGAGGCCCTGGGTGTAATCAACAGAAAAAGGTAGGAGCCAGGCATCATGTACTCCCTTACTAATCAAAGTATAATACATCACACTTGGGAACTTAACAGAAATACACAATCTCAGGCCCTCTCCCACACCTACTGAATCAAAATCTATTTTCACAAGCTTCCTAAATGAACAATTTAAGCAGTACTTTACAGGTATGTATTAATTCATTTAATCTGTATAACACATAATTTAATCCTCATAACAACTCTACAGTGTAAATATTATTATCTTCCAGCTTACAAAAAAGTAAACCAAGGCACTGATCATTATATATTTATATAGTAATGTCAGAGCCAGAATTTGAACCCATGCACTCTCATTCTATAATCTAACCTCTATAGCATTATTGCATATTATCTCTCAATTTTAAATAATTTACAGTATAGCCATAAAATGGGATATTCTATAGCTGTTAAAACTAGTATCTGAAGAATTTTTAATAACATTGAATTTAAGATGATGAAGTGAAGTATGAGAATATAAAATTAAATATACGGTATAAGCCCAAATATGTAATTATTAGAAAATTATTAAGAAGTATATGTCTACTTGGGAGGCCGGGGCAGAAGGATCACAAGTTTGAGGCCAGCCTCAGCAACTTAGCAAGACCCTGTTTCAAAATAAAAACAAAAAGGGCTGGGATTAATTAGAACAAATTAAAAAGAAATGAATAAAAAAATTAGTTTAAAAAAAAAAAGGGCTGGGAGCACTGGGGTTGTGGCTCAGTGGAAAAGCGCTTGCCTAGCACATGTGAGGAGCTGAGTTCGACGCTTAGCAACACATAAAAAAATAAATAAATAAAAATAAAGGTAAAAAAAATGAATGCTTTAAAAAAAAAAAAGGGCTGGGGATGTAGCTAAGTAGTTGAGCACCCCTGGGTTCAATCTTTATGCCACAAAAGAAAGAGAGAGAGAAGGAGGGAGGGAGAAAAAGATAGGAAGGAAGGGACAAAGTGAATAAATGGTCAAAAAAAAAAAAAAAAAGATCTAGGGAAAAAAATGTTACCAACATAAGTTATGAGAATGAGATCTGACATCAGAATGCTAGGGTTCAAACCCCAGCTCTACCATTTCCCAGCTGATTATTCTTCAGTGCAAGGCTTAAGCCTCATTTTCCTCAGTGATAAGAGGGACATAATATTTAACTCATATGATTGTTGAGATTTAAACAGGTAATATATATAAAGCATATATATTCAATGAACACATACTACACTTCTGAATTCAGCAAAAAAGATTCTTAATTATAATAATCCCTTAGATTGTCATCTATCTTATAAAGGGCTATTCCGAAGAAAGTACCTTCTCCTTAGATTAGATAATATAAGGTTGAACTCAAGCAATTAACAGCTGAGTAAAAGATCAGATGATCTTGAAATAGGCATGATTAAGCTGTAAACCTGAGTAAAAGGAGCTGCTGTGGCAGCTTCTCCTCTCCTGCAGGATCTTCATTGGAAAAAAGGAAGTCTATCATCTACCTTGAATATTAGGTATTTCAACTGCCTGGTCATGCCTTCCTGACCTTGAGCAGGTAACTGGACTTCTCTCAAAGTCTCTTCCTCACCTAAAAGGAATGAGACTACCTCCCTTAGAATTATTATAAAGATTTTTTTATTTTAATTTTTTTTTAGTTATACATGGACACAATCTTTATTTTGTTTATTTATTTTTATGTGGTGCTGAGGATCAAACCTAGTGCCCCATAGGTGCGAGGCAAGCACTCTGCCACTGAGCCACAACCCCAGCCCCTATTATAAGGATTTAATGAAAAATGTGTATAAAGCACTTTGTACACTGACTGGCACAAGCAAGCGCTTAAAGTCAGCTAAGATCTATCATCATCATAATCATCACCATTATTCTTACTTGGATAAGTTCTTAAACTCCTACTCCAGCAACAAAAGAATACCCATTCTTTCAAACCACTGTTCAATTGTGTTTTCATTATTTTCTAATGAATTATACCTTCAAAGGGTTATTTTATTATAAACTGATAAAAACAGTTAAACATTCTACCTAGGGTACAGATAAGTTAAACATTCTACTTTTTAAATTTGATTTACATAAGTAAACTATACCACATTTGAATTCTTAATTACACAACTACTACCTAATATTACATCTAGCAAACCAACACTGGGGTTCTCCACATTCCTAACATCTTTGCATACATATACATTAGAAAACACATGAGTAAGTCACATGCTTAAATAAGTGAACTCAATCAATCACTAGCAGCTATTATCTAGGTCAAGGCTTTCCACCTGATAAAATTAGATCAGAATCAGCATTAAGATTTAGAAAAGCCTAAGGATCACCCTTAGTCTGATCCTTTTGTTGTACAAAAGGATTTAGGAAATGTAGTTAACTGTGAACAAGGAAAACATTCAAATGCTAATCTACTTTTTCAAGAATTAGTCCAAATTCTAAAAGAAATACATAGTAAACTCCAGTTTACACCTTTACAACGACATCCATTTTAGCTCAGCTAGAGGTGCTACTATTATTACCACTTTCAAGGTGTAAGTGGGAGCTTCCCTTCTCGCTTTCAATAGTAATGAATCCACCCACAGCTTTGAATTCAAGACATTTCTTTATTACAGGGAAGGAGGAACACCAAACACCTATGGTCAGGCATTTAAAGAACTCTTTATTTGATGTTGTCTAATTATAAGAATTAATGGTGATTTGGAAAGAAAAAAAAAAAAACAACTCAAAGAATTCATATGCACAATATAAGACTATAAGACTTTTTCTTCATGTTTATATAAAACATTTAACATATGAATGGCTTTTAAATCTGTGGAAATCCGCTCAACTTCACTTATTAAGAGAAATGAGGGGCTAGAGTTGTAGCTCAGTGGTAGAGCTCTTGCCTAGCATGTGTGAGGCACTGGGTTCGATTCTCAGCACCACATATAAACAAATAAATAAAGGTCCATCAATAACTAATATTTAAAAAAAAAGAGAAATGAAACATAAAACAATGAAATACCGAAATTCCTCAGTTTTGCTAGCCTTAAGCTAGCCTTGGAAAAGAATTGACTTTGGAATGCTAACTTTATGATTCTCTAATTTAAACACAGTCAAGGGGTTTGGGTTATAATTTGTGGTAAAGTGCTTGCCTCGCATGCTTGAGGCCCAACAATCATTTCTATGTATAAGCAGATATGTCCTCATGCATATATCTGTATCTACATATAAAATTTAATACTAACATATTCTGGAGAAAGGGGAAATGCGTGTACTTCTATATTTGGATGGAAATATAACATCCATGAAGAAGAAATTGACAATACCTATCAAAATTATAAATTGTCATATCACTGACCCAACAATTCCACTTTTAGGAAATTATCCTACAGAGAGACATCCACATATAAGGGACATCAAAGATACAGGGACATTCACTGCAGCACTGTTTGTAAGCATAAAAAATTGGTAACAAGTTGAATGGCCATAATAGTTGATTGGCTAAAATTATGGTGGACTCATAAAATGGATCACTATTACAGCCACTAAATAAATGATAACTGTATAAATATTAATAGGGAAAGATCTCTTAGTGATATTAAATCAACAATGTGCTGCATACAGCATCATTAGTTTTAAATATATATACATAGGAACACACACACTCATGCATGACTCTACGTATATGCTTATTAACTTCTGTGTGTATTACTGGGGATTGAACCCAGGGTCTTGAGCATGCTAAGCACTATAGCACATATCCCCAGCCCTTTTTTATTTTGAGACCAGGTCCTATATGCTTATAGTAGCACAGAATATCCTTACAATGCATAAGAAATGTGTAACAACAGCCACCTTCATGAAAAAGTCTGGGTAGCTGAGACACAGGGAACAATGGAGGACTTACTTCTCACTCTATACCATTTTACACATTTCAATTTCATTCTATTTATAATTTCTAAAATAATTAACTTTTGTTTTGTTCTGTTGCTGTACTGGGCACTAAACAGAGGTGCTCTACCAGTGAGATACTCCCAGACCTTTTCATTTTGAGATAGGGACTAGCTAAGTTGCTGAGGCTGTCCTCAAACTTGTGATCTTCTTGCCTCAGCCCCCCAAGTCTCTGGGATTACAGGCATGCTTTACAGTGCCTGTCTCAAAATAATTAACTTTTTAAACACTTATCTTAAATTTAGATATCAGACCTTTAGTGTATTCCAAATAAAAGAAATCAATTTCCTTTCATGATAGTTTCTAAATTCAAGAATCATAAAGTCAGCATTCTAGGGACAAATCTTTTCAAGTCTACTGACTCCATAATCAATATAAGTTCCAGCATGATTAAATTCCTAAAGTCCACTTCTAAGCAGAAACAAATGCAACTTATATTGCAGTAGATAAATTCAGATCTCACCTAACCAGGTCTCCATGAAGCTGTAAATAAAGACTTTCTCTTCCCTCTCCAGCACAAATTTCTGAGGCTGGTGTCTCTACTGTGCAAAGGACAAGATGTAAGTCAGAGGAAGAGGAGGAAGCAGTAGAGGAAGTGGTAGTTGAAATGGCAGTGGTCGTGTCGGCTCCATAAAGGTAAACACAGCCTCTCTTCACATCTTCTCGCAGCCAGTCTCTTTCTCGAGAACCAAACCTACTTCTCCTATTTAAACAATTTCTGCTCCCATTTCGTTTCATATTTCTCTAAAAAAATTAAGAAAAATAAATTATTAGCTAGAACATTTAGTGAATTAGACATGCTCAGTCCTCACCCCATCTATTTTATATTCACCAATTCTGCTCCACTATCCCCTTTCTCCTATGGAGCGTCCACCTCTGCCATGCCCATTCTTAACCTGGACAATAACTTTCTTTTCCACCAGCTGTTCATGCTTCCATCTATGATGATATCTGGCCTGCTTCTATTTTTCAGTAAAGTGTCCAAACAAACAAACAAACAAAAAATCAAAGTACTTATGTACCTATTACCCAACTTGCATTTTTTTTTTTTTACATTTAGCCATATTTAGTTCAAATCATTGTTCTAAAGCAAATATATACAATTCATTCCTATATATATAGTTGAAGTTACGGAACCCCACTACAATCCCCTATCACTCTCTCTCTCTCTCTCTCCTTCGTATTTATCATTTCATACATTTTTGTCATACATGAATATTAATAAATATTTATAGTACTGTCTTACCTGATTTAAAACTTTATCTGTATCTTAACATACTTATATTTCACCCTGCAATTTTTTAAAAATATTTTTAGTTACAGATGTACACAATAATTTTATTTTATTTATTTTTATGTGGTGCTGGGGACCGAACCCCCCAGTGCCTCACACAAGCTAGGCAAGCACTCTACCACTGAACCACAACCCCAGCATCATCCTGCAATTTTATATGGTTCAATATTGACTTAGAGATATATCTATGTTAATATACCCAGTTCAGTTGTTAAAAGAATATTCCATTATATGAATACACTGCAATTTAACCACTGTACTACTGACAGTATTCAATGTTTTCCCCAAAGTTTCATGATGGAAAAAAAAGGCTACAATAAACATTTTTGTACATGTCTCCCCCCATCCCCAGAACTAGGGTTGAACCCACGGATGACCTACCAGTGAGTTACAGCCCCAGCCCTTCTTACTTTTTATTTGAGACACTAAACTGCCCAGGCTGGCTTCAAACTAGTGATCCTCCTACCTCAGGCTCCCTAGTAGCTGGGATTACAGGTATGTGTAACTGTGCCTGCCTGTACATGTCTACTTATGAATATTTTAAAGTTTCTCTAGGGTCCTAACCCTCTGCTTCATATTCCAAATAAGTAAGTACAGTATTGGCACAATATTGCACAAATAGTCTCTCCATTTCTGACATGTTCCAAAAAATTAATGTTGCATTTGATAACGTAGGAATGTGAAATTCACATATGTATTGTGAAGTCAAGCTATCTCCAAACAAAAACAACTGCTACAGCCAATATAACAAATGTATAAATCAACATTTGCCTGTTCTATTTTTATGATGGACCATTTCTCTCTTTAATCAAAAAGAAATATCCACTGATAAGTAAACCAACATACTTCTCTTGTTTCATTCCTACTGCCCTTCACTCTGTTTTCAGTCATATCCAACTATTTACAGCTCCCCAAATACACTATTCCACAATGTTGTGATTGACTGAAACATCATCCTTCCACCTGTTCATGTGACAAGTTATTCTTTTAACTCTATTCAGACATCACATTCACCCATCTCTACTTCCTTGTTTCCTTGAAAGAATTAATGACACTACTCTCTCCTTAGCAGAACCTCTTCACCTTCTAAATATTGTCATTTATTCCATATTTCTTCTCCTCCACTGAGCTTATTATAGTACCTTAACAGAGTATCACAGAGTTATATGCAGACACTGAGTTGACATCACAGGAATTTATACCCAATCTGTACTTGAGCTCAATTAACTCTGGTAGGATGCTGAACAAACTGAAAAACATTATCCATTTTTGTAGAGAACCCTACAATCTTTTCTTTGTATAAGCTACAAAGTGAAAGGGAGTAAATAAAATATTTTCACTAGTATGCTTCATTGAAAAACAGAAAGCAATACCTACAAAGCAAATGCTAGTTTTACCGAGATTAAATTATTGAGAGTTAAAATCAAATTAAAATTTAAATTTCTAAAAGTGGTAAAGAAAGAGGAAGAAAAAGCTAACAGGCATTCCCACATGGAAAGAAAGAAAAGCAAGCATGAGAATGACCCCATTGTTTACATTTAGGATAATATGGGCAAACTCATCATTTTGCGGATCTTAAAGAATATTATGGATTTAACTTTACAGAAGTAGGATAAATCCCTGCTACAAGTTGGAAATAAGCCTCTCTTTTGCCATCAAGTGTATTTTCTCAAAGCTGAACATTTCAGAATTAACAATGGGCTTTCAAGTGTTTATTTCATACACACAAGGGCCATCATATTTGTACCATTCAATAATGTTAATCACTGAATGGTTAACTACTGGTTAATTTTGAATATTCTTTACTTTTTAATCTTTGAGAAACATTAAATGGTCTATCACATACTCTACTGAGAGAGTAATATTTACATAAAAAAGCTCTGCTTTCTACATTAAATGGAGAGAAAGGTCAAGCAGATACTATTCCACAACCACCAAAAGGTTTCTTTCTTTCTTCCACAGCCCCACGCCATGCGGGGTGGAGGGACAGGGGAGGCTACTACCAGGAATTGAACTCAGGGCACTCAACCACTGAGCCATATCCCCAGCCCTATTTTGTATTTTCTTTAGAGACAGGGTCTCACTGAGTTGCTTAGCACCTTGCTGTTGCTGAGGTTGGCTTTGAACCTGTGATCCTCCTGCCTCAGCTTCCTTAGCTGCTGGGATTACAGGCATGTGCCACCGTCCACAGCCAAAGGGTTTCTTAAAAAAAAAAAAAAAAAAAAACTCTCTAAGGTTAAATAACAGCCCAGTGAACTTCACAATCTTAGAATTGTCAAGAAAACCCCCAGAAAGTATTATATTAGTTCACACATGACTTTTTTTTGCAAGAACTTTTACCAATCATTTGTAAGTGTACTTATATTCCCTTAAGACTATTAAATTCCTTAAGGAACTTTACCTCATCAAAATATATGTAAATATGTTATTGGTTATCCTTTAAATAAATTTATTTAATAAATTATCTAGATTTATTTAGATAAATCAGAGGATTTGTCTCCTACCCATATGATATACTCTACCCTGTGAAGACAAACAGCTAAGTTAGAGCTTGAATCTCCTGAATCTGATCAATGACACTAAAAAGGCCTGAATAATATGCAGAGTCTTACAGGGACAATCTAGACATACTATTTTGTATTATTAGCAATAACTGAATTACCTAATGCTTCTTTCTTCTCAGGAATGTCTTACTCCACTACCTAAAGCATCAGGTAACTGCTGGAAAGGCCTTCTTAGCAACCAGTACTGCAGATGATACTATCCTCTAGCTACCTTCAGCTTTTAGAATAAGGATTCCACTGGAATTGCTGGATTGAGAACACTTAATTTTCTCCCTTACTCTAATATAAAAGCTGTTATCATAAACTTATCTAAAAGAGGGCACAACTCTAATCACTCCTCACAACAAACGAGTATGAAGAGTATATTTAAGATTTAAAGATCCTTTTAGAAAGTAAAACTTCTTTTGAATAAGCCATGAATTGAGAACCTACTGCTTCACTTTCACACTTTTAACTAATGAAGATGAATATGAGGCCTGTAATCAGTTCAAAAGGTGTCCACATACTCTAAAATATGCATAGTGAAAACAAGGTATAGTGAGTTCTAGGAGGGTGTGAAATACTAAAACAATAAAGACTCATCTCTGGGAATATAAATATTCTGGAATATTTTAGGACGTATGAGTGAGATGAGATAGGAAGAGGAAAAATATTTCAGTCATCAAAATGTCTTGGTATTGGCTGCTTCTCTTACTGGAAATGGACTGCATTCTCCCTTGAATGTGTATTCCTTGGTTTTCCCCAAAGCTTCTCCCTCCCTCTTCAATGTCCCTCAATGGCAACATTGTCCCTTGAATATATATTTTTTACTTTACCCCCAACAAAAGTCTCTTCCCTGAGACAGCCTACATTCTCCCTTGAATGTTTAACTGCTCTCCTAAATAAATCTGTCTCTGAAAAACAACAAACCCAATTGGTATTGATTATAAACCATTCATTCACATTATTTAAATAAAAACTTAATAGTTTTGTTAAAAAAAAAAACTCATGGCACTCATCAACTAGATTAGCTGTAACTTCATATCTTCTGCAGACTGAGTTTTAAAACTCCATAATCTTGAAATTGCAAAAAACTGAAATATTTACTAATCCTATGCTTCAGCAATTTGAGAAACTTTTTTTTTTCCCCCTGAGATGTAGTCTCACCATGTTGCCCAGACAGGACTGGACTTGAATTTCCGGGCTCAAGTGATCCTCCCATTTCAGCCTCCGGAGTAGCTAAGACTACAGGCATGCAACACCATGTTTGTCACAGGGAGCATAGTTTAAATGAAATATGCCAAAACTCCATAAAGATGGACTTTGACCTAGTCTGGATTATTATGAAGACCTATATTAAATGATAAAAATGATGTTCATTATTTGATAGTAAGTAAAAAACAGTTACAAATAGAATGAAAAGATTTTTTGTTTTGTTTTGTTTTATTGGTGCTGGGAATTAAACCCAGGGCCTCATACATGCTAAGCACATGCTCTACCACTGAGCTACATCTGCAGCCTGGAAATCTTTTCTGAAGGATCTTCAGAGAAAAATATGTGAGCAATTATGACTTTCTTCCCAGTTCAGAAAGTCATCTGTTTACATACCCATTCTTTTCCAGTGGCTGACAAAAAGAGTCACCCACTCTGCTACTTAAAAAAATGTCTGTATGTGGAACTCCCAGCACCTCTTCTTTATGACCATCACATTTATTTGCAAGGATTAAAGTGTTAACTATGTGCAGTAAATCAAACTATGCAAATGCCTTAGAGATAGCCTCTCACAACAGAAACTCAGCACTAGAATCAAGATCACTGGACTCTTTCAAATGGTCCCCAAATTGGAACTTAAGGGAACCAGTAGAAAATTGTCTTCAACAAAATTCATTTCTTAATTCCTCTCACAAAATTCATTTCTCAATTCCCTCATCACCAAAAAAAAAAAAAAAAAAAAAAAAAATCCCAAAATTGTTCACCTTCTAGGCTAGGCCAGAAGGCATTACCTGGCTCTCAGACTTGCCATTCCCTGATAACCCAAGCAGTTGAATTTCTGCTTTTATTGAATTCATGCACAATTTACATTTTGTGACTTTATAGTTTTAAATATCCAAAAGACTTTGGGAAATTGTATTCCAATGTATGGTAAATAAATTTCAATAAATCGGTTTAAGGTTAATGAAGAAGTCTGAGTAAGTGATGAAAAGTTTTTTAAGTCACCACATTAAAAACTTAACTAACAATGTTTAACATTTTAGAGAACTGGTTTATGATACTTCATGGAGTCACTAGGTCCATGAAATCTAATTTTTTCTCATTTTTGTGATGTCCTACCAAAAACCTTAAAGAGAAAATATGTTCAAGACAACGTTAACAATTATGACAATGTATTTTTTAACATCATGTATTTTCATTGTTTTGCAAGCTATTTTTGTTACACATCAGATCTTTCCTCCCCTTGGCAAGTTTTAAATCTCTCCGATCCCTCTTCTAGATAAGTCTTAGAGGAATTCCATTCCACCTCTGTAAGGACTCCTAGTTTACACATTTGACCTACAGAAAAAATTTCTCTAAATCTCTCCGATCCCTCTTCTAGATAAGTCTTAGAGGAATTCCATTCCACCTCTGTAAGGACTCCTAGTTTACACATTTGACCTACAGAAAAATTTCTCCACAACTATTTCAAATGCTAGTAGAGAACACCCAGTTAGCCTCCCACAACCTCTCCCCTTAGACTTCGTTACCGTTCCCTCCCAGCCTTCTGTATTCCTTCTGCATTTAAACTTCTTGTCATCACCTTCAAGGTTCCACTCACCCCTTATCTACATGTTTTCATATTCTCCTACTTCCCCGATTCCTGCCAAAACACCCCGCTAGCTGCCTGTTGCATAACCGCTTTCCCATTACGGTCTCCCCGCACTGTCAACCCGGCTCCCGCAAGCAGGAATGCCCCTTTCGGCCCAGCCCCTCCTCCCTTCTGCAACACGCCCAGCGAGTCCCCGGGAAGCAGCTCCTCCCGGGATTCTCCCTCCAGGCGGGGCGGGCCGCCTCCCCCGCCGCGTCTCGGAGCCCGGTCTGGGTCGGAACTTGGATAGTAAGCCCCGAGGGCAGAGTGTGCCGCTCCACCCGGCGCAGCCCGCGCACACCGCGGCGCCCGGCCAATCACCGCCGCCATCCTCCCGCTGGGGTGATGTCTTCAGGTGTCCGGGGAGAACCCTACGTACTTGCAGTCCCGCTCCAGCCAGGAGCGCCCCGCCTTCGAAGCCCCCCGCAGCCGGCCCCCGGATCCGGGAGCTGCCAGGGGAGGCAGAGGCGGGCGCGGGGAGGCGAAGGAGCCGGTGGGCGGCGGCGGCGGCTAGCGGCCCGAAGGCGTGGGCCTGCCAGGCGGGTGGCGCCCGGCCAGGGATGGGCAGCGGTGGGGACGACGCGGCTGAGGCCTTTGCTGGGAGTCCCCAGGCGAAGGCCTCGCTCCGGACAGTGGTGCCCCGCGCCAGGTGTGGGGTTGCCGAGCCGCGGAACCGACTGGCTGACGCGGGGCGGGGGTCGCCAGCTGCCTCCCGCACAAGGCGGGGCGGGGGCGGCCTCGACCCTCTTCCTTCCCTCCCTAGTCCGCCCAGTCGCCTGCCGCCTCACCTTCAGGACCCGGATCCCTCCCGGCCGGCGGTTAGCGGGCGCTTCGGGCGGCTCCGGGGGCTCCAGCGGGCCCGCGGGCCCCGGCTCCACCTCCCCCATCGGCGGCCGAGGCTGCACAGGACACCCGGCCGGCGCGACGGCGCGCGAGCCTCGGCCGCGCGCGAGAGCAGCCGGCGGCCCCGCCCCCCGCGGCCCCGCCCCGAGGCCCGCCCCCCGCATCTCCGCCGGACTTGCGTAGCTGCGGGCTCGGCGCGACCCCGCGCCGCGGAGCTGCATCCCGACCTGCGGGCGGCAGAGCACTGGGCGGGCGGAACCTGGTATCACTGCAGAGTGGGCCTCCGCTGCTAGTCACACTGGATTTGGAGGCTAGGGCATAGGGAGTGGGATTTGCTGCTAACCGCCCTCCTAGTAGTGGTCGAAGAAGGGGCAGGTGGGGCTTGCACCTGTCAATTGGCGAGGGGACGCAGCCCTACTGCGAAGGTGGCTCTTGGAACTTCCCTCTCAAAGATGTTTCCTCTTTCTACTCCAAAACTGGCCTACCACCCCCACTTTCAAAGTCATTGAACCAACTGTTAAAGATACTCGTCTTAGCAGTATTTCTCTCCTTTAACTGGAGGTGCTCAACAACCTTCCGCAACCTCGTGTACAAAACGTCACTCACCCTCCCAGCCATTTTTCAATTCCCTTTTCTCATGTAGTAAAATCGTCGGAACTCTGTTCTTGGCCTCAAGCAGTAATGTCTGTGAGCCATTTTATTATTTGCAATGCTAATTCAGAAAAATCTTTCAAAAGTTAACATTTTGTTGTTGTTGTTGTTCCTGGGGTGATGGTAGTTTTGTATTCAGTGGGCCAAATTTGTCGTCAGCCTGATTCCAAATCTCAGCTCTATCCATTATTAGAATTGCTTGATCTAAGCTTTTGGTTCTTAAACTGTGAAACAGATTAATATCTGCCTAGCAGTTATGAAGATTGAGTAATGCATACAAAGTGCCTGACATATAATAGGAATGAATTCAGATTTTATAATTCTGAAATTCCAAATTTAAGATTCACTCAGTTTTCCAAAAAGAACTCTCATTAATCCCTCTTGAATTTCCCTAGGAGCCTTCTAGACTTCTGGATTTTTAGGGTTTCCTCTTACAGGTAAGCAACTTGTAGGAAACTAAACAGCAAAAACCTGAATTTCTTGACCTTTGAGTAGTTGGTAAAGATTGTATCTCATTATCCATTGCTTCAGCTTGCCTCATCTAAACCTAGAATGTTTTAAGAGAGTTTGAGATCTAACAGGGCAGCCAGTGTCCTCAGCAGATATATTTATGCATTTGGAGATATTTTACATGCTAAGACAAAATTTGATTCTTGAAAGTTCTAACCCCAAGTTATTTCTTCTGTAAAAGTATAGTCAATATTTTCTCCCTTAATTACTTTGCATATATCAAAATTCCAATCTCCAAGCAATCATGTATTGGTTCATAATGCAGTAAAATGATTTTGTCTCTCTCCCCAAGTCTGGTATAAGGTGGAAAAAAAGTTCTTTCATTGGCACCTGGGTTTTCCTTCTACCTTGAAATTATTTTCAAGAAAACTAGTCAGAACCAAGCAAAGTGGCTCATGCCTGTAATCCCAGCAGCTCAGGAGGCTGAGGCAGGAGGATCCCAAGTTCAAGGTCAGCTTCAGCAATTCAACAAGGCCCTAAGAAACTTAGTGAGACCCTGTCAAAATAAAACATAAAAAGGGCTGGGAATATGCTTCAGCAGTTAAGCACCCTGGGTTCAATCCCCAGAACCAATTTTAAAAAGAAAGCTACTCAGTGTAGTTGGATTTCCATTTCAGTGTTTATTAGATCATTTTTTCCAGCAAGAACTCTGGTGTCCCAGCACGGTGGCACATACCTGTAATTCCAGCAACTCTGGGGGCTAAGGTAGGAGGATTGAAAGCTCAAGGCCAGCCTCGGCAATGTAGGAAGGCCCCGTCTCAAAATAAAAAAGGACTGTGGATATAGCTTAATGGTCAAGTACCCCTGGGTTCAATCCCCAGTACCAAAAGAATGGAACTCTGGTGTACATGGGACAAGCACCAACTGGAGCCAGAAGTGGACTTGACCAAGGGTAGACAAGTAGTAAGGAAAAAAAATTTTTTTTTCAGAGCAAATACTTCTAAAAGTCTATTTCTTTGAGGTATTACCTTTTCCAGATCTCTTTACTGATTTAACAAGAAAAGTAAAAGATCTTGTCCCAGGACCAAAGTTTGAGATCATGCTGGGGAGCAGCACTGGCAGACGGTTATCTTTTTTAATTAATGGGATAGTACCTCTTTTAAGAGGAGACAGGGGAAAGCCACCAGACCAAAAGTCCCAGAGGATCATTCATGATTAAAGGTCCCCAGAATTAAAAGTCCAATCTAGAAGTGACATTCAGTTGATTATTTTCTTTTTAGATCATGTACTGTCATTAACATTGCGTATGTTGTTTCAAAGGTCACACATTCATGCTCTCCTCCAGTTTAAGGCAATGTGCATTATGTATGCCAAGCATTATGTAACTTTGATTTCTGGAAATGGAAGCAGCTGAGACTAACCCTAAAAATAAATTGCTCTGGGTTTTTTTTTTTTTTTTGGGGGGGGGGGGCCAAAAACCCATATGCTGTCAATGCAGGTTCATCATTACAAAAATCACGGTTTGGATCATGCCAAGAGACAGAGAAGTCATTAGAAATCCTCTTCTCCATATCCTCCCAATAGCAGCTATGCACATTCCCTGCATCCCCAGTGCATGCACATTCTTTATGCCAGAAGGTTTTCCCAATCTTCACTACAAAATAGGAGGGAAACCTGGAGAAGGAAAGCTCATGTCTATTAGATTTTTGTACAAGTTATATATTATGTCATACTTATTATGTCTTACCTATAATTAATTAAAACTAGTTCCCATTCCATCAATAATCACAAAATCATATGTAGGCCTAAATCCATGTTTTTCTTTTCTTACCACTGATTAAGCAGATTTATGCATTTTTTATTTTGGTTCCCCAAATAAACAGACAACATTTACCTGGCTTCAAAGTCTGAAAGAAATTTGTCCTTGAATACTTTTTTTTTTTTAATTTGTTAGGGATCTAACCCAGGGCCTCCTAGACAAGCACTCTACCACTGAACTACAACTACTCAGTGTAGTTGGATTTCCAAAAATTGAAAATTTTTGCTTTTCACATATGATGATAGAAGAGCAACTCGGAAGACTAAGGCAGGAAGATTACAAGTCCAAGGCCAGCCTCAGCAACTTAGTTAGAACTTGTCTCAAAGTTAAAAAAAGTTAAAATATTAAAAATTTAAAGGAGATAGTAGGGGATTGGGAATGTCGTCAGTGATAAAGCACTTGTCTTGCATGCACAAGGCCTTGTTCAATCAGAAAAACACCAAATATGGGGACAGTTGAACTGAGTGAGATCATAACATGAAAAACCCTAAAAGTGCTTAAAATTAGTTTGGTCCTTCTGCATTGAAGTTGAAATATAAGCACTGTTCATTATACTGTTAAGTAAATGTCTGGTGTCTATTTATTGGCTAATCTTTTCTACTGTAGCTTTTATATTTTCATCTAATTATATGTAGATGACAGTTTCAAGTAAATTTAACATTAGAAACAAAAATTAATTTTAATTAAGCCATATAGAAGGCAAGATTATAGAAGTGTTACTTATCAAATTCTGCCAAAGGGCACTTCTGTGTAAACCTGATAACTGCCAAGGCATACACCCTTCTCCTTTTCAATCAAGCAACAGTCACATCCTCCCCTTTCTCACTTAAGGGACTTTCAGGGCATGAGAGTAATAGAAAAACCTAAAGCTTTCAACCTCCGAAATGGAATTCATATTTTAAAAAAAATTGGATGGGTGCAATGGCACACACCGATAATCCTAGCAACTCTGGGAGCTAAGATGATCCAAGTGAGGCCAGTCTCAGCAATTTAGCAAGCCCTAAGCAACTTAGCAAGACCCTGTCTCAAAATAAAAGGGGCTGGGGATTTGGTTAGTGGTAAAGCACCTTTGGGATCAACCCCTAGTAACCTACCCCCCAAAAAGAAAAAGTTTGAAATATAACTCATTTTGACTGGTCAAGCCTTCGTCTTCCTGGTCAAAGATATACTGGAACAATTCACAAAAAGCAGTTTACAACTGAAATCCCATGAGCATGACAACCCTTAATGTACAATTCACCTTGATATGATTTCTTTGGCTTATTTCAAAATTCACTATGTAGAGAATAGAAGCATGGAAGTAATCACAATACAGTTAAAATGTCCAATTGCTCTTATGACTTTTTCATTGTCTACACCAAGTTTTCTAACTGTTCAGATTTCTCTCTAGGTGATATTTCTGTATAAAAGGAACAGTAACAGATTAAGTTTAGCTCAAAGCTCTTGAGAAGAATTCATCCAAGGCTTCTAGTTTACTTATAAGAAGCAAGGAAGCAAATTTTAAATCATTGGGTATTGACTTTTTATTATTAGTCACTGTTCATAATTTGGTTCAACCAAAAGACAATACACACAGCAGAATTCTAATGCATCCCATGTAAATGTTTACATCCATTTTATTCCTCACTCGCCTCTAAGACTTATCATTTAATTTTAAATTCTTTTTACATCTCAAAAATATGTCTGCAATAATTAGAACTTCATTAGCTGTCCCACGTGGAGACAGCCTTTTAATATTTTTTTACAGTAAAGAAGAGGTGATGGGGCTTATTGAAAGGGTAACTTACAACATTATGAAAGAAAAGGGGACTTATAGGAACACAGTGGGAATTCACACAGGAAAAAGTCCAGAAGCTCTTTCCCATGAGGTCTCCAAATAAAAACAAAAACACAAAGCGCAAATGCAGGTCTGAAAAAAACAAAACTCCAATGCTCCATCTTGAAGCCAGAATCAGCCTCGTGGAAGTTTGTGAAGCAACTACACAAGCTGCTTCTGCATTTACTTCTGTTTAAGTGTTCCAGGTTCTGGAACCTTGTCAATGGGACCCACTCACTGCTATTGCTTGAAAAATTTTTCACTTCCAGTTCTATAAGCAGCCCCACCCTCCTCAGCCAAAGATGATCAGAAGTGTTTTATTAAACTTCAGGGCTTTTTGAGTAACACTCAATAATCCTTCCAACTCCTAAACTCATGAATACACAGACATGTATAACTGTTCCCTAACCATCCACTTATTACTCCCTAACTCTCAGTTTAGGACACAGTGGTTAAAATACATTCGCTAGAAAAAAATAAGCACATTCAAACTCCTTGTTTTCCCTAGTTCTTATGGCCCAAATATAACCCAAAGCAGAAGATAATGAAGTTGAACCTCAAAAGCAGTATTCCCTAACTTCCAACTCCTCTAGAAGAACATGAAAAGGAAAAGCATGTCATGTAATCGACAGAAATGTTCAAACTATTAGTGCTGAACAGTTTTAGGTCTGTTTTCATCTATGAGTGGAACAAACAAAGGGTATGAACCAAACCTTTAACTTAGCAAGAGGAAATAATTTCCTCTTGAATGTTAACATTGAGGAATGTTTCTTTAAGTGAGAAAGACCTTAAAATGAACAGATGATCACTATACACAGCATAAAACTTCCATGACTATCCAAACCACCTCAAAGTAACAGCACCAAGGCATTGTAGGAGAAGCTTCAAAAGGGACAGCACCCTTTCTACGGTTTTTTGAAATTACTTATATGAATTCTCCCTTAAGATTACTGGGGATGGGAGGGAGGACAGAATACAAACTACTCTCAAAAAGAGACAATGAGGTACAAGTGCATGTGAAATTGCCGAAGTAAGCGTGTGAGGGTCCACTGCTTATCACCCTGGGATTATTAAATAGCCACAGAAATCACCCTTTCTTCACAATGGCTCTGGAGTTGTAAAATCCATTCTAATTTGCTCCCCCTTGAATGGTTATACTCTAGAAAGAAATTATTGAAATGTGAAAGTGTTCACAGAAATTAAGAGATTTCTCCTTCTAGCTGCAAGGCCAAGTGAGAAGAAAACTAATGCTGATCCTAGAAACTAAGGCACGCTGAAGCTTTCAAAGATCAATCATTTGAAACAGTCTTCACAACCATCAGTATCCTAGGCAGTTCCATGGCGCTAGTCCTTCAGTATGGTGCTCAAGTTCAGTCTCTGAAATTAACTCTTATTCTACACAGCACCCCGTGCATTAAGGCCATGATTATTTAATTCCTTTTAGACAAAGCCAGGGATGATCATAAATTCTACCTCAAAACTCTGATCACCCAAGCAGATGCTTTGTAGTACAGTAGACCCTTTGCAGCTCCATTAGCTAGCACTGTCTTACAGAATATTCTTGAGCAGATTTCTTCAGAGAATCAACTTGGTTCAACTAAAAAACAAAAAAACAAAAAACCTGAGCTGGTTAGCTACAAATTTAAGGGAGAAAATAAAGCCTCTACACAAAGAGGAATGTTAAGACAAATTCTATTCAAGAAATCCACCAATATTATGTTAATCCTATCAAGTTTCACAGCATTAAATATCCATCCAATGAAATCAGTCTGCGAAGAAACCTTTAAAGGCTATTTTTCATCGCACAGGCAGAGCGTTTTTCAGAAGTATGCACTAGTTCACACTTATTTTGCCAAAAACAGGAAATCATATCCTATTCTTGACTCCATCAACCAGTTACCCAGTGGAGTAAGTTTTAGCAGATCTTGCTCCTGTATACTTTTAAGACCAGAAATTTTCCCTTTTGGAGCCTTTAGTTCAACTCCAGTTGGTCAAATGTCAGGAATAGTCTAGCATCTGATACAGAGCTAGGTTTGACAAGACACTGAAGATTTTAAGTAAAGGCTTGGTGAAATGAAAGGGAAAGAAAGATTTAAAACTGAAGTGAAAGTAGTCATTGTGTACAATACAGTAACAATTGCAAACATTTTAAAAGCAAGGTGGGCCCCACTTTCTCTTTGTTCTGCAATATATAAGACATGGTGCCTGTATACTTGAACGTACATAGTACATCCAACACGTACCAAAGGAGAATCATTTCACCTCATTCCAGCAACTCCATTTTAAGGTTTGATAACGCAAGGGTCCTTTCTAAAAAGCACTCGGCACTCTTACTAGTTTAAAAAGCTCAAGTCTTTAATGCAGATATTCATGAGATTGGTTTCTTTCGAGAGACTAATTTCTCAGACTCAGGAAAGTATATTCCTACTCTATGGTGACCATAAGATTCTTCTGACATAGGGGGCAAGGAAGCTACAAGGCTTCATTCCAACACCATGAAGTACAATATAGGAAAGATTTCTTTAACCGTGTGGTCTTTATTTCAGTGCCAGTGTTACAGATACAACACAAATGTTCCAGTTAGAAGAAGGAATTCAAACGGAATGCCAAGGTCCAAGCCAGGCTCAGGAAATAAAAAGGGAGGTTTGGAGTAATGGATGACTCCTGTATGCTCCAGGATGAGTCTGACACTCACTCATCCTATGGGCAAAGGTGTAGTTAAGGAGTCTGCTCTTTGAAAATGGTGGACTCCTCTTTCCACCCATTTACCACAGTTCAAATGGGCAAGTGATGGGCTCGGGAGAAACTTTAAAATTTGTGATGGGAATAGCTCATTAATAAGAATTAATGCATCTTTTAGAAGGTGTCCACTTTGCACTTTAAGTGGAATTTACTTTGAAAATCATGGAGAGTATTCATGACTACAGCTAAGGAATGGAGAGAAAAGGGGAGCTGGAAGAGCCTTGGAAATTTCTATTACAAATAGAGCACCATATCCTTCATGCCAATCTCAACAAAAGCTCTTTTTAACTGCATCTGTCCAGTGTTTACAAATAACCTCTCAAGGTCTAATCAGTTCTTGATAACAAACATACATACATGTGTGTCTGTCTGTGTGTATACAGCAATGCACAGAAAAGGCTACCAGGAGCCTAATGCCTCTTTCAAACATTGGGGGAACCAGAGAAAAAGGCAGGGCTCCCTAATGTCCATTGTTATATTTCCATTCCAAATGCCAGATGTAAAAAGCGCCTGAAGATGGTCACCCAGCTAGTGAGGAATAAATACCCCACCTTGCCCAGTCCACAGAGAAACAACAGTAGAAAGAAGGGGCACTCTTTGCTGCAGAGACAGAGTGAGTGTTTTCTCGCCAAGAATTCCAGTCCTCTCCTCCAGACCAGCTGCTAATTGCCTCAGGGGCCCAGGGAATGTTGATTCCGGCTGCAAAAGTGGGAGGGGTGGAGAAGTGTGGAAAAGGGAGAAGAGGAAGAAGAGTGCAAAGTAGCCTCCAGAAGCAGCCAGCCTCAACAGTGGAGGAGAGGACATTAGTCTTTAACAATGCTTCAAGGTCAGCAATAACTTCAGGAAAATCCTCCTCAACAGTTCTCTTCAGCTCCTGATGCCCATGGTACAGTTGGGGGGGACTTGCCAGCAATCACAACCTCCTTCTCAGAGTTCCTTTGATTGAGTGGGGTAAGAATGAGAATGGTGCCAGACCCTCATTGCCAGGACTGAGGGGGAAAGTTGTTCACCTCTGCTAGATCTTGCATTGCTGAGCCCTTGTGATTATATGTGAGCTTGATCCGCATTCGCAGCTGTTGCTGTGAACGTGAAAGAGAATCACAAATTAATACACTGAAATAAAATATCCACAATATGTCCAGTCCACAAATAGACCATTTAAGAGATAGACCATTTAAGAGAGAGAGATATCTCACTATGCTGCTCAGGCTGACACTGAAGCCTTTTTTTTTTTTTAATATTTATTTTTTAAGGGCTGGGGATGTGGCTCAAGCGGTAGCGCGCTCTCCTGGCATGAGTGCGGCCCGGGTTTGATCCTCAGCACCACATACAAAGATGTTGTGTCCGCCGAAAACTAAAAAATAAATATTAAAAAATTCTCTCTCCCTCTCTCTCTCTCTCTTTAAAAAAAAAATTATTTTTTAGTTTTAGATGGACACACTATCTATTTTATTTTTATGTGGTGCTGAGGATCGAACCCAGTGCCTCACGCATGCCAGGCGAGCACAATACCACTTGAGTCACATCCCAAGCCCCTGGCACTGAGATCTTGAGCTCAAGCAATCAATCCTATCTCAGCCTCACAAGCAGGCAGGCCTGAAAGCATGCACCACCATGCTCAGCTCTACAAATAAACCTTTAATCATAAAGGTAAAAAAAAATTACTTAAAAAAAAAAAAGAAAAGAAACAGGCAGGGCCAGGCGTGGTAGCCCTGTAACCCCAGCCCTATAATCCCAGCAGCTCAAGAGGCTGAGGCAAGAGGATCAAAGTCAGCCTCAACAAAATCAAGGCACTAAAGCAATTCAATGGGACCCTGTCTCTAAACAAAAACACAAAATAGGGCTGGAGATGTGGATCAGTGGTTAAGTGCCCCCTGTCACACCCCACCCCCCCCAAAAAAAGGCAAACCACCAAAATGCCTAGTTGTCTAGCTTTGAGCCAAGGAGACAACATCATGCCTTCAAGTAGAGGAAGTGCATCTCAAAAAAAACAAACTGTGGGCCCAGAAGTGCATTAAAAGGACAGAATCACTCAGGAGCATTTGCTGAGTGCTTTTTGAAAAAAAACTCAACACTTGTGTCCAAGTTTTTAGAAAATTAGGTAAACACACACACACATCTCATGTTCTGCGTTCAGATAAAAAGTTGCTTTGTCTATGAAACCTACAGCAAAAGTGAACATAAGCTTTTTGCATTCCCAAAGCATAAATTCAGAGATAGCAGCCATAGTTACAAGAGAATATAATTCTTTTTTTTATGTTTTACTTTATGTGGCATATTTTAAAAATTAGTGCGCTAAGGAAGTTTTTATTATATGTATAAGGGGGCCAAAGGAATCTGTGCTTGTACTAATGACAGATGCTCCAAATACAGTAAATAGCAAAGAAAAGGCAAAGTGTTACAAGAGTATAAAATTATGCTACTAGAAATCTTTCAGGGTAAAAAAAATTATCTGAACCATTTTCAAGAACTATCTGAAAATCAATCAGTTAATTACTATTAAATAAAATCAATTTACTTCTTTGAGAAGATATAGTAAAAATATTGCTTCATTTCAGTTTCTAAAGCTATTTTTCATGTGACTGCTTCATGTTTTTATACCTCCACTTTTGCTATCCTTACTTAGTAATTACAGCAGTAAATGTGGATATTTGGTTCAACAAATGCTCTTACCTCAGATTTCAACTTCGGCATAGATTTATATGTCTAAGCTTCCCCCTCTCCTCAAAACTATACCTTTAATCCTCAAAATAGAGAAAAATTTTAGCTGCATTTTAATAAGATGTCACTAATCCATTTGAGGTCTCTGGACTCCATTTATTTTCTACAAAAGAGCAAGGAAGTTAGACCACGCGTTTTCATAGATCTCTGACTATGAAAAACCCAGAAAAACAAAGCAAAAAAGTATATTTCAGGAAGCAAGCTTATATCTTGCTCAGATACTGACTTCAAATATGCTACTCACCTTCTGTGGGTTCAGAACTTTGATGACTTGTGTGATGGTCCCCGTATTAAATGCTGGGACAATGCTGCTGCTAGGAGACAGAAGCTGCAGCTGGAATGTCTAAGGAAAACAAAGGGCATTCTTCAGAAAAAGTTACACAAAGTGTTATGTCAAAGATATCAACAAATAAGAAAAATACACCCAGCTGATGGATCAACCAACAGATTTACTGTTTTGTTTCCACATACTTCATAGTATGCAAACTGTCACTCATTGTTTTTGTTTTGTTTTGGGGTTGTGCTAGGGATCAAACCACCAAGCTACATTCTCAGTTCATATTCACAGAATTCTTTAACACGCACAGCTAGGTCTTTGATCATGAAAACTAGCAATGAGCCATTCTCCCCTTTCTAGGAGAAGGAATTTTAGCCTAATACTTTTCAAAAATTCACCAATTCTTGTTGTGAAAACTTCATTTTGATAGTAACTGATCAACTATGAAAGAAAAAAATGGGTGCCAATGGAGGGGAAAGAAAAAAAAAAGGAGAAACCTAAGAAAAAGCTTTCTAAAAATAGCAATCCAACATAGTGTCACTAACTATAGGCCTTTATGTTTTAATGTAATTGAATATCTAGACCCCAAGACTTAAACTTTTGTTTTCTAAAGCTTGCATAATCTGGAATGTGTCAAGGCCTTCCCCTGCAGGAGAGGTGGAGGAAAGGTTTTGAAAGAGCCAGCTTGTTAATATGTAAGTAGAATACTTTAGGACTGCTCTATTAGGGACATAAGACTGCAACAGAAAAAGGAACAATGCAGAACTGGCCTGTACTGCAAGACCCAGATGAGGCAAACACCATAATTTGTTTGTGTTGGTGGATTTTATTTGTTTACAGAGATGAGAGGAAAGTGCTACGAGCAAGCTAACTAAAGCATACTGTACTAAGTAGCTATTTTATATATCATAACTTTAAAAACCTTTCCTGAGAGAGAGACTGACAGTCTTTTCTAAAGCCAAACATTACAACAAGATCAAATATTCAATCTCTTTCTTTTTTTTGAGGTACTAGAGCTGAACCCAAGGGTGCTCTACCAGTGAGATACATCCCCAGCCCCTTTATTTTATTTTGAAACAACATGTCATTAAGTTGCTGAAGCTGGCCTCAAACTTGCAATCCTCCTGCCTCAGCCTACTGCATGCATCACAGCACCTAAAGATTTAATCTCAAAAGCACAGTCTTATTATATTGGATCTTTTTCATAATTCTACTGTCAAGATGAATTATGTTTTCTTAAATGTTATTCATTACTACTATATTTCATTAAATTTAAGGTACTATCAATTGTAATTCACAGCATTATTTTATGTAACAATGAGAACGAAAACAGGCTACCCATGAAACTATGAAAAGATAACAATTTTAAAATGTGCCCCAATTTCAGATATATTAAAAAATGAAAATAGTACCTACAGTAAGATATATGAAATGTGACATTTTGAAGTTCAAGACATATCAAGACACATCATCAATATGCAGAGTGCAGTAAAACACCAATAATAAGACCATGCTTTAGTAGCAAAGGTAGCTTGCTAGGACGGCAGCCTAAAGTAACAAGCATAAAATCCTAAATTGCAGTAGCTACCACTTACTAAGCACTAAACACATAAGAGATGCTTCAAACAGCACCCAGCACAAAAAAGAAAAAAAAAATCATTTATTCCACAAACCAGCCCTATGAAGTAGCTATCACTATCACTGCTCCCTTTGCAAATGAAGAAACTAAGACAGATTAAGTAACTTGCTTTCATTTCATACAACTAGCATTAAAATCCAAACAGAATGGCTCTTAAGAGTTTATTAGTGGTTCTAATTAACTTGACATGACAGCTTTAAAACAACTACATGCCAGGCCTGTAATTCTAGCGACTTGAGGCTGAGGTAGGAGGATCCTAAGTTAAAGGCCAGCCAGCCTTGGCAACTTAGCAAGACCCTATCTCAAAAAAAAAAAAAAAAAAAAAGTCCATGTTATTTTGGCTCCTAAAAATTGTAAGCAAAGAAAGCTTCAATGAAAAAGAAAGGAGTCCAGAAACAGGTCCAGATAAAGAGATTCTTCATTTCATAACAACAGATTGTTCAACAAAGTGTTGGGACAAATACATCTTTAAAAACTAATTTCCTACCTCATTTCATATACTAAAATAAATTCCAGGTGAATTTAAGTTCTAAATTAACTTAGTAAAAAGAAAATTTAGGATATTAATAAGAGGGTTGGGGAAAGTCCTAAGGCAGAAAACTTAAAAGTTATTCTGATCAATGAATAAAGAAAACTCACGTAAAAAAAAAAAAAAAAAAGAAAGCTGAAAGTCAGCAGTAATCACAAATAAATCATCATCAATGTCTAAAAGCTTGCTGTCTGAAAGTTATACTTCCCTTTATCACTGCAAAGAAGACATCAGTTTAGTCTAAACCAGGAGCTGACAAAAGGTAGCCAAACACCTGTTTTTTGTAAATAACCTTTTCTTGGAACAGAGCCACACTCATTCATTCACATATTGTCTGCAGCTGTTTATACACATTAACAACAGAACTGGGTAACAGCAAGGAACATATATACATATATATGTATATACATATGCCCTAAAATAATCACTAGCTGGTCTTTTATAGAGAAATTTTGCTCGCCCCTCATTCTAAACTATTCTTTATTCAAAAACATATTCTTTAAGATTTGGTATAAACAAAACCCTCAATTCACAAAAACAAAGAGTCGTTATGTATCAATAGTAAAGCAGATGTTAATTAAGGAGAAACTTTTGAATACTGAGAGAAAAAAATTAGTGACATGCTTCAATAAACCATAATAATTTCAATATTATTTAAATTAAATCTACAAATTTAATCTCTAAACATTAAAATATATCCTTCACCAAATGCAAGAAGAAAAAATCAGCTCGTCTTCAATCAAAGGGAAAAAAAGGAACAAAGACATTAAAGTACCTTTGGTACTGCAGCCTGGAAAACAAAGTCTGTCATGTCTAGCTCTGTGCTGTTAGAGGCCTGTATCGTTATCACAGTTACACTGGGGTTGGTGTTTGACCGTTCAAAGGTGAATTCTATCTTCAAACCGTTCTTACTGTATGCTGTGATGGAGGGGATGCCTGCGAAAGTACAGGAAGATCAGCCTTATTGTAGTTGGCCTAATGCTTCAAGAATTATTATTTCTTTTCCTTAAAAACCACCTCTCATTGCTCTGTGCTCCACGTGATGATGATAACAAAAATAACTATACCTGCAGCGATGTCATTGAAGAGAGGCTGGGATGAAAGGCCATCCAACAAGAAAGGGGGCTGGGATATCTGTGGGACTGAGGAAGGGGCAGGAGCAGCAGCAGGAGCACCTAAAGGAATTTTCCAATGGAAGTCAACTTTAGCAAGCATGACAAACTCATCAAGAAAACACAAATTATTAGGATCTCAGGTTAAGGAAAGGATTCTTTAAACAATATGCAAAATGCACAGGCCAAAAAGGAAAATAATTAAAAATTCAAATAGATTGACTTAACTTCTGTTCATTAGAAACCACCATAAGGGGGAAAGGAAAAAAAAAAAAGAAAAAAGACCACAAGCAGGAGAAAATGAATGCTATATAATAATGAACGAGTTAAGTATTCACAACTATACATATCTTCTTCTACAAATCAGCAGAAAAAGAAAACCCAACTAAAAAAATGCTAAGGTACATATGAAGCAATTTATAAAAGAGGGTACCTGAATTTAAAGGAGATCTTATAAAATGGATGCTCAATCTGACCACAGTAATGATGGAAATGGAATTTAAAGCCACAGTGAGATGCTACTTCCATCCATCAAAATAGTGAAAATTCCAACGTCTGATAATAAAAATATGGAGCAATGGAGACTTTTATGCTCTACTAAAGAAATGGAAACTGGTGCAAAAAAACTAGAAAACAATTTGATAATAGGAGAGTTGAACATCACTATACCTTCTTAAACTAAGCTCCTCAACATTTACACTAATGAAAATTCTTTGAAAATTCTACAAAATTCTTTGCAGTAGGGGGCTGGTGCATCATAGAATATTTAGTAGCACCCCTGGCTTCTACTCATTAAATATCCACTAGGTAAGAACCACTGCCTTTCTTAGTAATGCTTTTTATTAGCTCTTGCATATGTACATAGGAAACATATATAAAAATTATTCCAAGCAAGATAGTTTCTAACTGAACAACAGGAAAGAATCAAAATGTCCACCATCAGCATAATGGTTAAGTCAACTGTGACATACTGACAATAAAATAACAAACACAACAAAGAAAATGTGAATTCACTAAAAATACACTTATGAATTATTTATGGATCATTCTCACAAATACAGTGCTTAGCAAAAAAAAGCAAGACACACAAAAAAGAACACATGCAGTTAGACACCATTTCTAAAAAGGTAAAAACTGGCAAAACAATACAATTGTACACTCAATTAAGGAAAGGTAAACATCAATGTGTTTACCAGCTGATTTAGGATAGTAAGCAGTTACCTACGGAATCAAGAGGAAAGTGGGGTTGTACAGCACTTGCCTAGCATGCACAAGGCCCTAGGTTAAGTTCAAACCCCACCACCACAAAAAAAGAAATAAATTTTAAATAAAGAGGAAAGAGAGTGGGGGAAAAACAAACCAAAAACATAAACTTCCATACTATTTTTATTTTATAGGCTAGGTAAATCAAGACATTTACTGAGTTTTATAGATGTTAAAAAATGCATAAGGTGGGGAGGGGGGGCTGGGGATATAGTTCAGTTGGTAGAGTGCTTGCCTCGAATGCACAAAGCCCTGGGTTCAATCCCTAGCACCGCCCCGCGCCCCCCCCCCGCCAAAAAATGCATAATAAAATTTTACCACATATGTACATTGGGAGGAGAGGGTGAGAGTGGAGTGGGGGTGGGGCATGCCACACTACCACTTTTATCTGATCCTCCTAAATAAGAAGTCAAATCACAGAACATGTGAAAAAAGCTGAAAAAAATTAAGATTTTAAGAAAATTCAGCAAAATATAGAAAACACATTTTGTGTTTATAAAGATTTCAAACCACTTACGAAATTAACTGAAAATACATCATTTTTAAAAGAATGATAGCTCAGTGCAGAGTACATGCTTATATGTGCAAAGCCCTAGGTTTAATTCCTAGAGCTCAAAAAAATAAACAAAAAAATTTAACACAATGAAATAAAGACAGAGTGGGATATATCTTTTACAAAACCAAAGAAAAAAGATACTAAAGAACACTAGAAAAAAAATCCAGCATACCAAAAATTAGCAAAGAGGGTAGAAATATAGATGGTTAAGCAAAGCACAAGAAGCAAAAACAAACAAGAACACCACAGTAGATCTATCCATCCAAGTAGATTATCAATGAAATATACAAAGACATATTCATATAGTTCTCCTAGCTTTATAAAGCTAACATAGTAATTTCCCCACCAATTCCCACTTTCAGAAGAATTTTAGAAATGTGTTCTTACAGAAAATTTGAGGCTAAATAAGATCTATGCATAACAGATGGGTCCCTAACTCCCTCAAATTTTAGCTTTTGTCTCCTGTAAAAAGTATAGTAATTAGTTTTGAGGAGCAACAGAAACTCCCTACTGTCAAATCCTCTTAAAATTCATACTAACTCTATTCCCAAATTTCCAATCATTTTATATTTCTGAATAATAAGTTATAACTTATCAATTAAAGAATCTAGAATTCAAAATTTTAGCCTTAAAAAATGTAAAGAAACTAGGAAGACATTTAAAACACATTATGAACAAGGAAAAGGAAATCTAGGCTTTTAATATTTTATCATTTTGCTTTTAGATACAACATTATAGAAACAACAAACAACAAAAATAAAATGAAATATTAAGACTCTACAATAAATGAGTTCAGAATACAAGAAAGTTCAAACAGGATTTTCACCTGTAATGCAAATATATGTATAAACACAAAACATTCCCTGATTAAAAAACATTAATAAAAAAGAGCGGAAATTTTCGCCTTATTTAGGAAGGCCTTTTCATTTGTTTTCTTTTGTGGGGAGGGCAGTACCAGGAATTAAACCCGGGGGGTGCTTAACCACTGAACCACATCCCCATCCTTTTTATTTTGAGATAGGGTCTCACTAAGTTGCTGAGGCTGGCCTCAAATTTACAACCCTCTTGCCTGAGCCTCCCAAGTCACTGGAATTACAGGCGTATACCACCACACTCGACTCTATTAAGGTTTTTTAAAAAATATTTATTTCTTTTAGTGGTACACAATACCTTTGTTTTTTAAAAAAATATTTTTTTTTTTTTAGTTGTAGTTGGACACAATACCTTTGTTTCTATTTATTTTTATATGGTGCTGAGAATGGAACCCAGGGCCTCATACACACTAGGCAAGTGCTATACCACTGAGCCACAATCCCAGCCACAATACCTTTGTTTTTATTTATTTATTTTTATGCAGTGCTGAGGATCGAACCCAGGGCCTCGCAAGTACTAGGCGAGCGCTCTACCACTGAGCCACAACCCCAGCCCTCTATTAAAGTTTTTAAAAATTAATATACAGGGGCTGGCGTTGTGGCTCAGTGGTAAAGCGCTTGCCTACCCCGAGTGAGGCACTGGGTTCGATTCTCAGCACCACATATAAATAAATAAAATAAAGGTCCATTGACAACTAAAAAATATTTTTTAAAAAATTATATACAATGCTCTACAAACTAGTGGCCATATAAATTAAGGAAATCAACAGCAAATAATATTTTCAGGTGCATACTATGTGTCATGCACTGAATGGGTCAGCAGTCCTCATCAATATCCTATGAGGTAAGTATTAATCATCCTTATTTTAATTAGATTCAGAAAGACTAAGTAACTTAGTCTAATAATCTTAAAATAAGGACAAACTGATATAATGATATTTGTTGAAGAAACTAGATAAGAAAAACCTAGAAAAAAACAAAATGCCCAATAGTAAGGAAATGAGTATATAATAGTGCAAACTTGTTGATAAAATATTGAACAACCATTTAAAATTATAAAAATGAAGACTATTGATGTTCTTTTCTAATGATTCAGTATAGTTTTCACATTTAAGGATTTGAAATTTAATATATGTAAATGACTCAAAAGTACATGAAAAGTAGTATTTTAAAATTTTGTTAAGACACAGATATAAATCATAAGCTCAGAAAGCCTGCCATATTAAGGAAAAATCATTTAGTCTGTGATGGTGAGCCTACCTGACCATTCAACATCCTTATCCTATGGCTGCTTTCTACTTGGGTCATATATGTTTAACTTCCCATTTTACCTTAATTTAAAGAACACACTTTAACTTTTCAACTATACTTGACACTGCAATCTAGGATAAAAATTATGCTCCACAGTAATAATCTCAAACACAAGGGTTCATATTATTACAGAACAAATCAATTACAAATGTCTACCATTATGAAAAAAGACAAGATAAAATATTCCCAAATGAAAAGTTACATTTGAATTAAAATTATGGACAATTTCTCTTTCAGTTGCTTCAATTATTATTAGGAAGGGTAAAAAGGAAGGAAAGAAGAAAGGTAAGTAGTAACAGGTTAATATCTCAACAAAAATGGCCACAGCTATTAAAAACTAACCATGAATAGAAAGACAACCAGAAAAAGTCATGGGTTTAGACACCACCTAATGGTGAAGGGGACTTGGAATATAATCTTTTCAACCCTGAAAGAGGAAGTTCTTCCCTTTCTATCTTAAAATACTACAAATAATTTACTCTCCAAAAATTAAAGTCTTCAAGGAATCCCTATGAATTACCTTCATAGATCATTAGCATGGCAGCTTTTTTCCCAGATGTTGTAAAGAGTTTATTCTTGTTTTGTACTCAGCCTTTCTTATCTTCAATTAATTCATGTGCTGGAAAGTTTGTGATCAGTGTAGTTTTTCCACAAGGCCTCTATCACCATCCAAGCTTTAAATAACTCTAATCTGGCCTCACCTGTAAGGGTGATGTCTCCAAGTAAATCAAGAAGTTCTCCACCAGCAGAAGCTGGTTTGCTCGTAGGTGCAGTTGGAATAACAGGTGTTATGTCATTTCCTCCCAACAAATCCAATAAATCATTGGCCTAAATAAGGAAACATTACCTCAATTTGTTACTTGTCTATAAACTTCATCTAATGCAAGGCACTTTTAATACTTTAATAATGAAGGGAATCATCAACCAATCCAAAAGCATTAAAAGTAATCAGCCAAAACAAAATCAGTCACAAGATATGATGAGATCATTAGGAACCCCAGAGAAACAAGTGCAAGGATACCTGGCTGGTGGACTGCGGCCCAGAGGGTGGTGGTTTGGTCTCTAGTGGAGCTGGTTCTGTCTCTCCATTTGTCTGCACAATCTCAGTAGGGCCATTTGTGGTCACTTTTTCCATAACAGGCATTCTTTCAAGTAGGGCAGACCTAGAAGAATCTGAAGTGGTTAAATTCTAGGCAGTGAACATAGATTCCCTACACAAAACCATCACTATTAACTATTTTGAAGACTCCTTCTCTCTCAAAACACATACACACACACACACAAACACATACACAAAATAGAAGGTGGATTATAATAATATGACCTAAATTCCTGAATAGATTAAGGGCAGGCAAGAAACTATACATAAATAAACTGTCCAACTAAATACCAAAACATGTATTTCAATGGTAGAGAGACTGAGATGAAAAAAAGATAAATCAATAGGTGGATATAGCCAGGCATGGTGGTGGCGCATCCCTGTAATCTAGCTACTCAGAAGACAGAGGCAGGCGGTTAGCAAAGTCAAGGCCAGCTTGTATAACTCAGGGAATCCCTGTCTCAAAATAAAATTTAAAAGGGGACTGGGCATATAGCTCAGGGTACAGTGCTTATCTAGAATTCACAAGGTCCTGCATTCAATCCCCAGTACTGTCCAAGGGGAAAAAAAAAAAAGTAGACACTCTGTAATGGGAAAAAAAAAAAAAAAAGGCAAATACCAAAATGTTAATAGTAATGGGATATGCATGAGATTATTTCTCTTGAAAGCAATACAACCCCCACTAATTAACCAAATAAAATGGAAAATGTTGCCAACTTTACAAACCTAAAAAGGACAGGAGAGTTGCAACAGAATGAAAGAATACTGTTAATTCATTTCTTTAGAGACTAGGGGCAGAAAAAAAGAAGGAGCCAAGCAATGAGAATTAAGTAGGGTTGGTAGGCCCGCTTATGGACTGCAAAAGGAATGAGTCTCTCTTAGGGATTATTGTGACAACTTATTTAGGATGCTAAGATGCACATGACATTGCTTATTTTCTTTTGCTTACCTCATATGGTCATATTTCTTAAAAAGTGCATTATATTCTACTGCCCTCTGCTGGAGCTCTACATCAATGCTGCTTCCGTAGATGGAAACCACTTTCTTAATTCGGCTGCAGGATAAAATAACAAATGATATCAAACACTCAAAAATTCATGAAAAAGAAGAAAGAGTGACTCACCAGTTTTCTGGTTAAAATTTCAAAATACTATTTTCTTAATTTACGTAATTTTTCAAAAACAAAATACTTTTATCTTTATTCATCCAATACTCACCATTATATATTTTAATTGTAAAGTTAGCTTTCTGGCTGGTATATATCCCATACCCTAAAATCTACATAAAAGTACCAATTATTACTTTACCCCAAAAGAAACTTATACTGTCCATTATCTTCTTTAATAATAAGCTTTTAGCATCCAAATGCTAACCTCAAATTCTTGGTTCACAATTTAAAGAGTACCATTTAAAGTACCATTTTATTTAAAAATACCATTTCTTACAAGACCTTACAATAAAAACTGAAGCAGAAAGTCTAGGAGAACTAAATTTGCTTTAAATATGCTTGGCTGGAAAACTGACCCAAGAATCAACTTTTATTCAAAAAGCCAAAAACAGATTGTAAAGATTTAATCACCCTAATACTTGTGATTCTATTCTGATTCAGACATCTCAAATAAATTCTCTACTTTAAAAAAGAAAAATGATATTACAAATCCGATATTCTTTTGTGTTGTTGTTGTTGTTGTAGTATATGGACTCAATGCCTTTATTTGTTTTTATATGGTGCTAGAATGGAACCCAGTGCCTAACACTTGTGAGTGGCCTACCACTAAGCCACAGCTCCAGCCCACAAATCTGATTAAAATAAATAAATAAGCTTCAAAAGGGAATGAGGGGGTTAGGCTGTAGCTCAGTGTCAAGAGTGCTTCCCTTGCATGTGTGAGGCACTGGGTTCGATCCTCAGCACCACATAAAAATAAACAAACAAAATAAAGGCATGCTGTCCATCTATAACTACAAAAAAAAAAAAATAAGACATTTTTTAAAAAAGAGAATGAGGGGGCTGGGGTTGTGACTCAGTGATAAGAGCACTCGCCTGGCACGCGTGAGGCACTGGGGTTCGATCCTCAGCACCACATAAAAATAAAATAAAGGTATTGTGTTCACTTACAACTAAAAAAATATTTTAAAAGATGTGGGGAGGAATGAGGTTGGGGGAATGAAGAGAGCAAAGTACAGATGAAATTAATCATTGTGGGTGTGGGATAATAAGTACAGGCAAATTCATTTTACCTTCTCTATGCTTCTGTCTATGCTTAAAATTTTCTAAATTAAAATTTCTAAAAATTATGAAAGCATCTATTCACCCTACTTTTCCTCAATACTCACTTTACAGTACAGGTGAAACGAGTAGAAAGCTTCATAATGGCAGTGAGGGCATAACCTCGTGTTACAGAGGTGGACATATTAGAGATTAGGACACTTTCTAAAATATCCAACACTTCATCCTCTGTTACCTGTGGATTAAAAAGGAAAAAATTTAAAAAGACCACACAAATGAATGGTAAGAATAAATGCTTAAATCTAATGATCAAGTCAAAGGATGCTGCCCATCATTTTTAAAAGCCTCTATCTAGGCATTATGGCACCCACCCATAATCCCAGTGATTTGGGAGCATAAGGCAGGGGAATCAAGAGTTCAAAGCCAGCCTCAGCAACTTGTGAGGCCCTAAGCAACTTAGTGAGACCTTGTCTCAAAATAAAAAATAAAATGGTCTAGGATGCACCTTAGTGGTAAACATCCATGGGTTCAATCCCCAATACCCACCCCACTCCACCCCACCACCACCTCTCCCAAAAAACAAAAAGTCTCAAACACAACCTGTACTTTGCCAGGGTAACTGTCAAGCTGTTCCATCAATCAGAATGAGGAGGCTGGGGCTGTGGCTCAGTGATAAGAGCGCTCGCCTTAAGAGCGCTCAATCAGAAGAAAGACCACTGGGGCATATTATAATTTTAAGTGGCAAACTTAGAGGAAGACAAGTAAAAGATACAAAGAATTAAAGAACTATTGCCACAATTTTCTCAAAAGTCAGTCCTTTGGGTTGGGGCTCAGTGGTAGAGCGCTTGGCTAGCATGTGTGAGGCACTGGGTTCGATCCTCAGCGCCGCATAAAAATAAATAAATAAAATAAAGGTACTGTGTTCATCTATATATAAAAATCAGTCTTTTCCAGGTGTGGTGGCACACTCCTGTAATCTCAGCAACCCTAGAGGCTGAGGCAGGAGGATCACAAGTTCAAGGCCAGCATCAGCAATTTAGCAAGCACCTAAGCAACTTAGCAAGATCCTGTCTCAAAAATATCAAAAAGGGCTGGAGATGTAGCTCAGTGATAAAGCACCCCTGGGTTTGATCCCTAGTACTCCAGAAAATAAAGCCCTTTGATGTAAAAGAAAACGGAAACCTAAGTTTTGGTTTTGGTGGTCGGAACTAAACCCAAGGCTATACACACTCTACTACTGAGCTACATCCCCAGCCCCAGTAAAATGGTTTTTAACTCTCACAACACTCCAGTAAGTTCTGTCTTCAAAACTGGCACATTTCCCAGTGTAGTTCCATTATTACTTCTTTACAAACTTTTTAAGTAATCATAATCAACTCCCATTAAACCTGTTTTTTCCCCTCCTTAATCAAGAGTGACAAGAGGTACCTGAATAGGCTCTTCCTCTTCACATTGGCCAGATACAAGAAGATCACCATATTCACCTATACACCATGCAGCTACTTGTACCAAAGGTTGCTGTCAAAAGAAAGTCAAGGACTTTAATTTTTCCAAAAACACTTAATGCAAATTCATCATCTAATCAAAAGGTCAAAACTGAACACATCTAGAGTGTTAGTAACAGTGGAATACAGAAAAACAAAACTGTAATTCTTTCCAAGTATAAACAATGGCAAATGAAGTACTTACTTGAGAATAATCACCAAGAATTGCTTTGTACAAGCGCTGAACGGTGTAGGCATGCATCTCCACACTATTGGTTATTAACTGGATCAAATTGGGGACTGCATCATCACGAACATAACTTCCTGCCTAAAAGGAAATTCAGAGTTACGCTTAGAAACACAGAGCAATGGTAACAAATGTTGTTCTTAAATAGTTTTCCAAATGTTATTGAAAAAAACCACTATTAAAAACCACCCTCCAATAAGCCAGATTCCAATTCTCAGGTCTACATGCAGCTTAAAATTCAAAGCCTTACTTTAAAATATGTTGTTAGATTGTTCCAAATTAAAAGCAAAACATAAAGTTTCAAAATTTCAAGAAAGACCTAAAATTTCAAAATTTTAAGACATTAACTAGGAACTTAATTACAACTACCTGTCACTTATTATAAGTTCCCAACACTGGTGTCTGAATCATATGTGCAAAGTAAATGTCACAGGGAACAGGGGCATCTCTGAACATTGCAAAAGGGCATGTTAAGTTTTTAAAAACAAGTTTATATTTAAAATATCAAACTGTCCTTTATAAACTATTTACAAATCTTATACAATCAATCATAGTCCTAGGAATGGAAGATATTTGTATTTAATTATTCATCCTCCATCGCCCACCCACCTTTTTAATTTGCTCAATTTAATGTTCTCTTAACTATTAGAATTTGAGATAGTATTTGCAATCATGGAACAAAGAAAACCATTTAACCTATTGGGAAAATATACCTTGGGCTTATTACAGCATTATAACAGGCTTTGTAGGACATACAAACAGTGACATGCCTAATATTACCAACCTTGGTCAATGTTCCATTACTGAACAAAATATCAAAGCTGACTTATAAGACTGAGATCAGGTCTAATTGTGTATTTTTTTTTTTTTGGGGGGGGGGGGGGGTCTAGTTGACCGGAGTGCTTACTCCAGTTAAGAAACACAAAGACGGGAAAAGTTTCGAAAAATGATCAAAAACAAAGTGAGAAGCTTTTAAAAAAGAGAGAAAGAAAGAAAAGAAAAAGGTAATTTGTGATGAGACCTGGATATTTATATTCTTCACTAACTAGAAAAAACAAAGTGCCGTTTTTTTTATGTGGTGCTGAGGATCAAACCCAGTGCCTCACACATGCTAAGCAAGTGCTCTACCACCAATCTAGAACCCCAGACAACAAAGAGCTTTTCTGTTGTTTTTTATTTGTTTTTTTTTTTGGGGGGGGGGGGGTTTGTTTGTTTGTTTTTGGTACCAGGGATTGAGCCCAGAGACATTTAACCACTGAGACACATCCAAAGCCCTTTTTGTATTGTATTTAGAGACAGGGTCTAACTAAGTTGCTTAGGGTTGCACTAAATTGCTGAGGCTGGCTTTGAACTCAAGATCCTCCTGCCTCAGCCTCCCAAGCAGCTGGGATTACAGGAGTACACCACAGCGCCCAGTAGCAAAGTGCTTTTAAGTAAGATAAAGCATCAGCATGACCTAAATAAGAATTACAAATTACTACACAAACATCAATCAGCAGGAAACAGCTTCCCAAATTCCTACTGAAACAAAGAGAAATCACATTCTAGGCCATAAAAGAAAAAAAAAAAATCAACAAATTTAAATAATAGAAATCATACAAAGTGTGTTCTTAGACTACAATGGCATTAAACTAGGTATCAGTAATGGAAAAAAAAAAAACCTGGAAAATTCCCAAACATTTGAAGATTAAAACAGCACACATCTAAATAACACAGGGGTCAAAGAAGACATTACAAGAAAATTAGTAGACCAGTATCTCTGAGGAACATGGGTACAAAAATCTTCAACAAAATATTAACAAATCAAACCCCACAATGTACAAAATGAATTATATACCATAATCATGGGACATTTATTCCAGTCACATAGGTTGGTTCAACATTCAAAAATCAATGCAATACAGGCAAAAGAAAAAAATACAGTATGATCTTAAGAAGAGAATGCAGGGGCTGGGGTTGTGGCTCAGTGGTAGAGCGCTCACCAAGCATGTGTGAGGCACTGGGTTCAAGCCTCAGCACCACATAAAGATAAATAAATAAACGTATCGTCTACCTACAACTAAAAAATAAAATAAAAAATAAAAAAAGAAGAGAATGCAAGTCAAATGAAAAAGAAAAGCAGTATTTAAAAAAAAAAGTTTTACATTTTCATAAACATTTTAAGAAGCTCTAATTTTCCTTTTCTTCTAGGCCTTACAAAAATTGTCATGGAGAAAACAAGTTTATTTAAAATATCTTATTAACTTTTTAATATTTTATAGTTGTTGATGGGCTTTTATTTTTTATTTATTTATATGCACTACTGAGAATCAAACCCAGTGCCTCACACATGGTAGGCAAGCACTCTATACCACTAAGCCACAACCCTAGCCCCTCTTATTAACTTTTAACCTTCTAAAAAATTAATTTATGATAGGCAAACCAGAGTGAGATTTTTTGTTTTCTTAATGTTTGGGGTTTTTTTTAGTATCAGGGATTGAACCCAGGGGTGCTTAACTAGTAACCCAGGGGTGCTTAACTAGTGAGCTACATCCCCAACCCTTTTTATTTATTTATTTATTTTTACTTTGAGACAGGGTCTTGGTTAAGTTGCTTAGAGCCTCACAGAGTTGCTGAGGCTGGCTTTGAATTATATACCATAATCATGGGATATTTATTCCAGCCACAGTCCTTACAGTCCTTTTCCTGCAGCCTCCCAGTTGCTAGGATTACAGGCATACACCACTGCACCCAGCTACTCTAGACAAACTAGAAACTACCATGCCCCAGACAGAATTCCATGAAATAAATACATCTAAATCATAATTTTAATGGTATCATTGCATCCTACTGATGTTTCATAATTAACCAATTTCTCTTTGGAAATTACTAGTGGTTTCTAGTTTGTCCCTATATAAACAAGATTGCGATGAACACTTTTATATGTACTTTTTAGTGCACTTGGACTTTTTTATTTTTCTATAGCATTTTTTCCCATAGCATTTATCCCTTCCCAATATTATATTATATATTTCCCCACAAATTTCCAATCTCTCCTACTAGCATCTAAGTTCCAGGCGAACAAGGGCTGTCTACCTCATTTCTCAGTCCACTCCATCACTTAGTAAAGGATGAATGAAAAGGCTACTTACGGTTGTTAGAACACGCATAATTGTGTCTATATGCCACCGTTTGGAAGGTGCATACCTGAGAAAGCAATGGCACAAATGAAAAAATTGAAACTGGTAAACTATACTGTATTTAGTGACTTTTGAAAATCCTGCCCTACAGTCTGTTCTAGGTTCCCTGGTTAAGTGATTATACTTGGAGACATTTTATCATCGAACCTAGCAGCATTTGTCATTTCGAAGGATGATGAAATACAGTCAAACTCAAATGTTTCCCATAAGACTGCAACAGCAGTATCTAGGTTAAAAAATGGGACTTTGTCTTAGTTTCTCAGAAAACAAACCATATACAGTCAGAGCAGGAGGAATAAAGAACAAAAAAGAAAAAGAACTTTCCCCAGACCCAGAAAACACTAGGACTGTGAACTTATTCCCTTAAATTTAGGGTGGAAAAAGAGAAAGAATACCCATACTGATAAAATCTTGGGGTACTTCCTCCTTCAAGTTCTACACAAACTTCAATTCAGATGCTATATAACTCTTCCATTCTCTTCAAGCAATAACTTCATAGATGAGAGATTGAAGAACAGATTAAGAGTTGAACTGATTTTGTAAAGGTGGGATTTTGCTTGGTCTTGGCAAACATGCTTAACTGTTGGCTATAATGATTTTCTTATACTTAACTTTAAGATTAGCAGCTTGAAATAAATGTTATATTTTTTAGCCAAAATGATTATAGTATTTCCCCCATATTTTAAACATGCTTTCAAAAAGTTCCAAGCACAAGCAGCAAGGTGGTTCAACATATGGAAATCAATAAATATAATTCATCACATCAATAGACTTAAAGACATAATAAATGATTATATCAATTGATGAAGAGACATATGGAAATCAATAAATATAATTCATAATATCAATAGACTTAAAGACATAATAAGAATCATATGATTATATCAATTGATGCAGAGAAAGCATTTGACAAAATACAGCACCCTTAATGTTCAAAACACTAGAAAAACTAGGGATAGTAGGAACATACCTCAACATTGTAAAAGCAACCTATGCTAAACCTAAGGCCAGCAACGTTCTAAATGGAGAAACATTAAAGGCATTCCTTCTAAAAACTAAAACAAGACAGGGATGCCCTCTTTCACCACTTCTATTCAACATAGTCCTTGAAACTCTAGCCAGAGGAATTAGACAGAGGAAAAACATTAAAGGGATATGGATAGGAAAAGAATAACTAAAACTATCATTATTTACTGACAACACCATTCTATACTTAGAGGATCCAAAAAACTCCACCAGAAAACTTCTATAATTAATTAAGGAATTCAGCAAAGTAGCAGGACATAAAATCAATACCCATAAATCAAATGCATTTCTATATATCAGTGATGAATCCTCTTAAAGAGAACTTAGGAAAACTATCCCACTTATAATAGCCTCAAAAAAATAATATCTGGGAATCAAATTAACAAAAGAAGTGAAAGACCTCTACAATAAAAACAACAAAAAACTAAAGAAAGAAATTGAAGAAGACTTAAGAAGATGGAAAGATCTCCCATGCTCTTGGACACGCAAAATTAATATTGTCAAAATGGTCATACTACCAAAAGCACTATACATATTCAATGCAATCCCAATCAAAATCCCAAAGGCATTCCTTATAGAAATGGAAAAAGCAATCACGAAATTCACTTGGAAAAATAAGAGACCCAGAATAGCCAAAGCAATATTTAGCGAGAAGAGTGAAACAGGAGGCTTCACAATGCCAGACCTTAAACTATACTACAAAACTATAGTAACAAAACAGCATGGTATTGGCACCAAAATAGACATGTAGACCAATGGTACAGAATAGAAAACACAGAGACAAACCCACATAAATACAGTTATCTCATACTAGACAAAGGCACCAAAAACAAACATTGGAGAAAAGATAGCCTATTCAACAAATGGTGCTGGGAGATTGGAAATCCACATGCAGCAAAATGAAAATGAATCCCTATCTCTCACCATGCACAAAACTCAACTCAAAGTGGATCAAGGACCTAGGAATTAGTCCAGAGACTCTCTGCCTAATAAAAGAAAAAGCAGGCCCAAATCTTCATGTTGGATTAGGCCCTGACTTCCTTAACAAGACTCCTAAAGCGCAAGAAATAAAATCAAGAGTTAATAAATGGGATGGACTCAAACTAAAAAGCTTCTTCTAAGCAAAAGAAACAATCAATGATATGAACAGAGCCTACATTTTGGGAGCAAATTTTTGCCACGTACATCAGATAGAACACTAATCTCCAGGATATATAAAGAACTCAAAAAACTTAACACCAAAAAAAACAAACAACCCAATCAATAAATGTGCTAAGGAGCTGAACACACACTTCTCAGAAGATATACATTCAATCAACAAATATATGAAAAAATGTTCAACATTTCTAGTAATTAGAGAAATGCAAATCAAACTAAGATTTCATCTCACGCCAGTCAGAATGGCAGTTATCAAGAATATAGACAACAATAAATGTTGGTGAGGATATGGAGGAAAATGCACACTCATACATTATTGGTGGGACTGCAAACTGGTGCAACCAATCTGGAAAGCAGTATGAAGATTCCTTAGAAAACGGAATGGAACCATCATTTGACCCAACTATCCCACTCTCGGTCTATACCCAAAGGACTTAAAATCAGCATACTATAGTAACGCAGCCACATCAATGTTTATAGCAGCTCAATTCACAATAGCTAAACTGTGGAAACAACCTAGATGCCCTTCAAAAGATGAATGGATGAAGAAACTGTGGTATATATACACAGTGGAACATCATTCATCATTAAAAGAGAATAAAATTATGGCATTTGCAAGTAAATGGATGGGGTTGGAGAAATATCATCCTAAGCGAAGTAAGTCAATCCCAAAAAACCAAAGGCTAAATGTTTTCTCTGATAAGTGGATGCTGATCCATAATGGGGAGGGGGGAGGCATGGGAAAAATGGAATAACTTGATTGAGGAAAGGGGAGGGAGGGAACAGAGTGGAAGGAGGGCAAATGGGGGCAAGAAAGATGGTGGAATGAGATGGACATCATTACATGTACATATATGACTGCACCTACAGTGTGACGCTACATCATGTACAACCACAGATATGTAAAGTTGTGCTACAATTGTATACAATGAATCAATATGCATTCTGAGATCATGTATACCTAATTAAAATAAATTAATTAATTTTAAAACAAGTTCAAAGCACCTTTTACCAATAAAAGTAAAAATAAAATCTTACTTTTCTGCAGCAAGAAAGATTCCAGATGCACAGTCTGCCTTAAATTCTGGCTCACAGGAATCCAGAAAATAAAGTAATTCCTTCATCATGCCTCGGATATTATTCCCATTTACGAGGGCAAAACTCAATTCCATTGCACGCCTTGCAGAAGGGCAAATTAAAAAATAAAAAATGATGATATTTACAGTGGAAATGAAACAAAGTCCCAGGTATGATGTCTCAGAACACCAAGTGCTGACATATGTGCTAATGTCCTTGTATAATCTTGTGAGCCCAATCTTACAAGCAAGATAACTAAGGAGATTTATTCTTATGTAATCAAATTTAGTTCTGATATTCTGAATCTTAATTCAACACTTTTCTTCAAAAATCCCTGAGAAATACTTTATTGATGACCAAAAATGCAGTTTTGGGTTCAACAATCTAGTCTATAAAACTGAAATTTATAATACCCAAAAGCCTGAAAAAGAGAGGCAACAAAATCATTACCCAATAGTAATTATGTCTTTGCATTACTCCTTAAAATATGATATATTCACTCACCACATTATACTTTTAGAAGATATAACACCATTTACATCAAGATATATGTAAAATTAAAACAAACTGAAAGGGAAAATGAGGGCCTTAAAGAGGAAACAAGCATGTGCTATGACTGCAAATAAGATTAACTATAAATGCCTATCAAATTTGGTAACAAATGCAAAATTAAAAATATTTAACATACCAAAATACTACATGTATTTTTTCATATTGGGTAAAAAAATTAAATACTCCAAATATATTGATTTTCAAAAATAACTATTTGATAATTTCATAATACTTTCATACAAGCAAAACCTCAATCCTAAAATGCAACTTGCTCTAATATAATACTTAATTTATATATATTAATTCAATCAATCCTATATAATCCTACGAAGTAGGTACTCCTCTATCTGCATTTTACATGCGAGGCAACTGAGGCACTGAATGTCTAAGTAATTTGACCCACACTGTCAGCGTAGAACCAGCATTTAAAATGAGGCAGGTCTAGCTCCAGAATCTAAGCTCTTATTGTTCTATATCCTGTCAAAGAGACAAAGGTTTTAGTTTTGAAATTCAAAGCCCAGTAATAAGCTATAGAAAAACAATAAAATAAGAGTCAGAAGGCTTTATTTCTATTCACAGGACTGCCCCTTACAAAGGTTAAGGTTCAGGGTAAGTAATTTCATCTGGTCAGGACTATATTTTAACTACTATATTTTAACTAAATGGGGGGTAGAAAGTAATTGTCTAACCTCTCTCACTGGCTTCCTCTGAGAACCAACTGAGAATGTGCTTATAAAATCCTATACAAGGGCTGGGGATATAGTTCAGTTGGTAGAGTGCCTGCCTCGCATGCACAAGGCCCTAGGTTCAATCCCCAGCACCACAAAAAAAATAGATATATATATCTATCTCCTATACAAGCTGGACATGGTGGTACATGGGTACATGCTTGTAATCCCAGTGACTTGGGCAGCTGGGGCAAGAGGATTACAAGTTTGAGGGCAGCCTCAGCAATCAGCAAGGCCCTATCTCAAAATTTAAAAAGGGCTGGGGATGCAGGTCAGTGTAAAATACCCCTGGGTTCAGTCCCCAGTACCAAAAAATAAAATCCTTTGCAAAGCATTACATGAAAGTTAGTATTCCGAGTTTAGATCTTATCTTTAGATTGTCCAAGAACTTAGACCCTGATTTGTACAAACAAAAGAAATTCATTATCAAACATTTTGTTAACCGAATGGTTTCAAAGATCGTTTTACAACTACTTTATTCTGTATTTGAACATATAACCAAAATTTCTTCAATGCTAACTATGGCTAGGTTTTCTAAGAGGAAAACCAGCAGAGTACACCATTCATTGAGAGAAGAGATTTATGCTTTTTGACAGTGCTACTGGCTGCCTAACAGTCATTCCTAGATGTAAGAAACAAAGCTACCTCCAGTATGCTAGGTCATAAATACTGTGAAAAATGTGTGCTGTCAGCAATTTGAGTTTCAGCATCGTGTAAGACACTTAGCCGATGGATCACTCCTCATTTTCATCCTCCAACACACAAAGCACAGTATCTGTATTAAGTAAACTTTTGACAACTTATCTGTACTGTTATATTTATCAAAGAATCAAAGACAACTTCAGTGTGCACTTAAGTATTTCCTATTGGTCTCCTAAATTGACCTAAATGCCTAAAAAAAAGGATTCATTCTACAGAGAGTTCATTTCTGAACACAATGACTAAAAACATAAAATGTCAACACTCTATCAGAACTATTGTATGTAGGGGGGCATAGAATATCAATAACCAGTTTCTCTCACTTTATTTAACAAAAACACTGAACTGAGAGTCTCAGTTTGTTACCGTTTTATTGAGACATCCAAATCTTTTAGACAGTCCACAATTGTGCTTCTGTGCCTCTGTACTGCATTATGATCTGTCTGCACAGTCTTCAACAAAGATGTCAGAGCTACATATCTGGATGAAACAAAGTTGCAGAATAACAGTTAAAATGCAAAATTTTCCTCTGCCTAAATGATGACAAAGATGACTTAATGGATAAGGTCAAGTACATATTGTAAAATATTTAAAAGTAAAGACAGAGTTAATGAGTATAAAGATAACATTTTTAAAGGCATAAAAGACAGCATAATCTATAGTGGCAACCAGGAAAAGCTTTGGATTTAGATTTGCTTTCAAAGTCAAAGTTAAATTTCTAAAAGTAATCAACTTAACTCTTTCAAAATCTTCCAAAACAGTAAAACAAAATAAGCACCTATACCTTTATATACCTTTAAAAGCTGCCTTATCCCCAAAATGCAAGAGGATGTTATTTTAATTTTATCATTTGAGTTTTCTCTGCTTTTATTTAATGGTGGTACCCAAACTTACTCTATAAAAAATTTGAGGTTTAAGATGCAAGGGCTTAAAAATTCTTTTAGGAGAAGACAATTCAAGGTGCCACAATGTTTATTTCTACATCTTCTCCTGCTTAAGATTATTAGAAAGAAAAATCTTTCCTGATTGGAAAAAAATAGCAAGCAAACTATATATACATGAAAATAACTGAATAAAGATAATATTGATCAATTCAAAAACCAGCTACATTTCTCAAAGATGTTCCAGATTTACAAATCTGAAAATGTATTTTTCTTAGTAATTTAGAGCAGGGGTCAACAAACTATAGCCCACCTGCAAAAATCAAGTCTTCTGCTATTTTTGTAAATCAATTTTTACAGAACACAGCCATACTCACTATTCATATATGATTTATGATTAATTTCTTGCTAAAGGACAGAGTTAACAATTGCTACAGAGACCCTGTAGCCCAAAAAGTCCAAAATACATCCATATGACCCTTTACAGAAAGTTTGCTGACTACTGACTTATGAATAGGAGTAAAAATTAAAACCATAAAGAAAAATCTTCAAATTATTTACAAAATGTTAGTTTTAAGATCAAACTAAAGGTTATGAAATTCTACATATATTGCATAATACCTATATAATCTTCAGCAAAGACACTCTTGAAAATACTGAGTTGTAATACTCAATACAAGATATTTTTCAGTAGACTTACCTAATATTTTTGTCATTGTTCAATAAGAAACGACCCAGGATATTTATGGCTAAAACCTAAAAAAAAAGCAAAAGTTAAAAATCTAGAAAATTGAAACATTCACATTGTTTCCTGATACTAAAGGATCACTTCTTGATCCCTGGTAGGGGACCAAATTATTTAAAAGTGACAGCTTGTACCTATAGACTACTAGAACAAATATATCTAAGGGTAAACTCTTAAAATCATATTCTATTTCAACAGTAGCTGTTGGAAGATTCAGTTTTAAGGTTTTAATATTGTTAGTAGAAAAATATCATTGGTATGGTCCCTTTGGAGAACAACCTGGCAATAATTATAAATATTTAAAATAAAAATCTAGGAAACACTTATTCTCGTGGAATGTTTCCAAATTCTAGAATAAAAATAAAAATAAAACCAATTGAGATTAAAAAAAAAAGAAAAGAAAAACCAAAGTCCTCTGCTTCAACAATTTCAATTCTAAGGTAGGTGCAGTGTTGCACACCTATAATTCCAGTTACTCAGGAGGCTTAGGCAAGAGGGACTCAAGTTCAAGGACAGCGCCTTCAACTTAGTGAGATGCAATCCGAAAGTAAAAAGGGCTGGAGATGTAGCTCAGTGATAGAGCACACCCTGGGTTGAATTATTACCAATACCAGAAAAAGTAAAAAATTCAATTCTAGGAATTTATCTGACAAACAATTGTACATATGTATAAAAGTCTGTTGCAGCACTACCAGCATATCACAATGATGGGAGACATCCTAAATGTGCATTATTAGCAAATCTGCTAAATATACTACTAACAGCTATACAATGGAATCCTAAGCAGTCATTAAAAAGAATGAATTCAGACACAAGGTACAACAAGGATAACCTTAAAGACATCAAGCTAAGTGAAATAAAATAAATAGAAAAGAACAAATACTATTATGATTACACCTACATAAAATATTATGACATTGTAAAACATATTTGGTCTTTGTCCTCATTGCCTGGAACACAACTCCTAAATCCCTTGGAATTTATTGGGTCATGTTAACACCTTTAGTTCTAGTGAAGTGATTTTTTAATAGGCTCCTAGATAACGTCAAGATAGGGTTGGTTTGCCATAGAAACCCCAGCGTTGGAGTATTCAGTCTCATGCCCAGGCTCTAGGGATACCAGGGGTGCTAAAGGTCACGCTGATGACCAACTGCCAGTGATCTAATTAAGTGTGCCTACATAATGAGGCCTCCATAAAAACTCAAAAGGACAGGGTTCCTAGGAGTTTCTGGACAGATAAACACATAAGAATTTCCTGAAGAGCATCATACATGTAGAAAGCACAGAAGCCCCCAATCATTCTCACATATCTTGCCTTATAAATCTCTCCCACCTGTAGCCTTTTCAATATCCTTTATAACAAATTGATATACCTAAGTAAAATGTTTCCCTTTGTTCTGAGATACTCTAGTAAATTAATCAAACAAGAGTAGGGATGATATGAGAACCTAGATTTACAGATGTTTAGTTAAAGCATAGGTCATCCACACTTGTGATTGGCATGTGAAACGGGACACACTATTGTGAGACTTTACCCTTATCCTGTGGGATATGACGCGACCTCCAAGTGATATTGCAAGAAGTAAATTAAAGTGGAAAACATTCAAGTAGTATCTGCTGGAGAATCACTCGTTGTATGAGTAACATTCCTACACATCTGGTGTCGAAAATTAAATGTTGAGCCAGGTACGGTGACACACGCATGTAATCCCAGAGGCACCAGAGGCTCAGATGGAGAACTTCGAGTTCAAAGCCAGCCTCAGCAACGGTGAGGCACTAAGCAACACAGTGAGGCCCTGTCTCTCGATAAATTACAAAATAGGGCTGGGGATGTGGCTCAGTGGTTGAGTGCCCCTAAATTCAATCCCCAGTACCAAAAAAAAATTAAGTGTTGAGAAATATGTGAGAAGAGGAGCTATAAAACACTTTCCCCCCCATAACTTTTCAGAGGTACCTGAAGTAATCAAATTCACAGAGCAAAAAAACAGAAAGGTAGATGCCAGGGATTTGAGGTAGTATAGAATAAACAGTTATTGTTTAATGGAGACAGAGTTTGGGAAAATAAGAAGTTCTGGGGAAAAATGGTGGTACAAGCTACACAAAGGTATTAATGCCAATAAACTATATATATTTAAAAATGGTAAATTTTATGTTACATATATTTTATCACAATTGAGAAAAAAAATAAGACTGGTCTCCAGACATCAATATGGAATGAACTACAAAATAATGTGAGCTGAACAAAGTAAGACATAGAGCAATACCCAAGATATGTTACAATCCTGTCTGAAAAGAAGGAAAAAACTTAACCCAAGTTGCTTTGGTGATATGACTGGCTATTGTAAAGATATTATATTCTGGTTAGTAAATCTGTTTCTTTTAAGGCTTTGGGTTATCAACTCTAATATTAATAAATAAATGACTGAATTAATAAATACATTTGGGAGAAGGGACAACTTCTCTTTACAGAACTCCAATTATTTAATAAAGGAAAAAATGAAGGATATAGAAAACTACCATTAAAACACTATCCTCATATTACTGCAAGCAAGATCCCCAGATGGGTATCAAAACTGATGGGCAAAAGTCTGTAAACAGAAAATTTACAGTTTCCAAGTGTTTCCCCCTCAAATATTCTTAATTACAAGGAAAAAACAGTAACTTTACAGTGAGGAGACCCAGCAATCACCACCTTAACCAAATGATCAATGATCATAAAATATATTAACCTCACAAATATATTTTATATAACATATATATATATATATATATATATATATATATATATATATATACACATACACATACACACAATATATATATGTATGCACTTCCTGATACAATCAAATGAGAAGGGGAAATCATTTTTGTAATAGTTTTGTCAAAAAAAAGCATAATCTTATTCTACAAAATTACAAAAAAATATCAGAAAGATTCAAATTGAGGCATATTCTACAAGGTAACTTATCAGTATTTTTCAAAAGTCAAATTCGTGAAACAAAAACTGAGAAACTGTCAAAGATTAGAGGAAACTACGGAAAAAAGACAATTAAGTGTAATGTGTGATAATGGACTGGCTCCTAGAACAAAAAATAAACATCAGTAGAAAAATTAGTGAAATGTAATAAAGTTTATAATTTAATTAGTAGTGTAGTATTAATATTTATTAGTTTCTCAGTATTGATAATTATGCTATAATTTTGCAAGGTCTTAACTTGAAACATCCTGGGTGAAGGACATAGTGTATATTAGAACTATTTTTTGCAACTGTAAGTCTAAAATTATTTGAAATAAAGAGTTTATTAAAGTGGAGAGAAGAAAAATGCATGCATAGACACATTTAAATATGGATAAAATGTCTAAATATACAATAGAAAATACTACCAGCATTTCCTTCTGGAAGAACTGACAGGCTACACACATGAAAGCTACAAGACAAACATTTTCTTCCCTATGTACCTTTAGTACTGCTTACTCTATTTGTCCATTCCTTAAAAATAAAAACAAATCTATTCAGATATGTCTTGTTTGAAATTGTGGTTCTAGTAAAAGTTTATTCTGAAATGTTTCTTCGTCTTTACAATCTCAAAATATCTAACTATACCTAAGTCTTCCAGACTATTATCAATGGTAAGCCTTCAATGGGAATGATAATTCACATGACAAAAACACAGCATTATGCATTTTTGCAAAATCTCTTCCTTAAGTCTAATTCCAAATGGAATCCAATTCCTAGATAATCAATCTAAATAAAATGTTTAGGGCAAAAAATATTTGAGACTTACTCGCAGTCCACTCTCTGATTTAATATCCATGATAGTCAAAACCGTTTCATAGAGAATAGCATTTCCTACATTTTTACTAGTCTCTGTATTAGTGGCAACCTGAAAAGACAGAGTATGGTACAAAAGTGAGAAAACAACATTTCCAGAAACTATCCAGAGGCAATGAGTTATTTCGTGATTATGGCCACCAATGAGAAAACAAAGTTGCCTCATATAGTAATCACAATCATTCCACTCCCTGCTAGATGAAAATGAGTTTTTCATACAATTCAAGTTGGGTCTACTCACCTGTGCTAATATGTCATTCATAGCTTCACTTGAGTCATCATCATTTCGTCCTAAAATTCTTAATAACCGCAAAATTCGTACCTAATATGCAAAATATGGCAAGGATCAATAAATTATGCCTGGCACAAAGAAATCTTAAATTGGTATGAAATTCAAATAGTTGAAATGAAGTCTTAGACCCCATCAAAAATACTAAGTCAGAAGAATTTTAAACACTATTTTTAGAGAAACTATCCATATGCCTCTATGCCTAATGAAGTTCTTAGACAACCCATTCTTCACTGCTCCACAGCTAAAGGATACCACTTGCAGACATATTATGTTGATAATTCAAGTGTCTAAGTAGTGAATAATTCTGACTATTAAAATTGTAGTTTTATTCTATTAAAGTAATAAAATGAAGAACTGTGTCCCTGTTCATTATTATAGTTAGCTTAATTATCTAATTTCTACCCAATACAAATTTAAGGGGAAGAAAATAGCCTATTCAAAATATATTAAGTTCACATGATATTTATTCAAAATGTTTTATCAACCTCACCTGCAAAAAGGGGTCACTGATACCAGAAACATCATGTTCTGGGGAATATCCGGACATGATGAGGTTCTTTAGAATACGAACTAATTGGGGCACAAGCTGCAGAAAAGAGAGATGCATCAAAAACAAAACAAAGACAAAACAGTGAATACCTAAGAATTTCTCTTGAATAAGCAAGTCCTTTGGTTCAAAAAAGGATGCAAGGGTCTGAGTACAGGAAATTCTATTGATACAAATATGGTGCTATATTAATGTTTGAAAAATATAAAGTGGAGTACTTAGGCCAAAAACTCAAGAAATACTATATATTTTGTCAAAATAAAACAAACCAGACTTTTTTACTCCAGAATTAAATATGCAAAGATATTACAAATAATGATGGATCCAAAAGCCTATTGGAATCAAGTAAAACATATGCCTGTACACTGCATTTTTACTTCTGTACAACCTGACACATATGGTTGGAAAAAATGTTAGATACTTCCCAAAGGTCTGCTTTTTTATCCATTCAAATATTTGAATATAAAATGCTATCACAACAAAATATAACTGGTTATTAAAATTACGGCCTTAAAGCCTACCACCTCAAAAAGAAAAAACTTTTCTCTCCTCTTAAGATAGAGCGAGTTATGTCCTCTTGCAACAAACAGGAAACACCAAAGCCATCAACATTAACTAAGTGAAATAACACATGAAGAAAATATACCTTTTGCCTTAAGAAAATACAAAGTTATAATTTCCCCTCCCTCTTCTTAATTCACATGACACAACTTTGTTGCAACTTAATATCAGCACTTATCTATACACACTTCTTTGTGGCCTGTTTTTTATTTTATCAATGAGACTACACATTCCTAATGGTGAGGTGCTCCCTTGTCCATTAGAGTCATATAGAAAAGGCAATGTTATTGCCACACTGAATTTAATAGATGCTTTCTTTATATATTGACATGCATTTCACTTCTGTTGATAATTACTTGATGTTAAAACTCTACTCCAAAAGGTTCACCACAATCAACTTCCCTATCTCCAATTAAAAACTCAAGTTATGTAAACAACTCTATTGGCCTAAAATTGAATAAAGAAGTATCCAAAGTGAAACACACTACATCTTTTTGTAGTCTATCTAAATAGTTCCAACTTTGCTATAACTCAATTTTATTTTTTTCACATTGTAATTAGACTCTGTTCCCTCAATACTCTTCAAGCTTCAAAGAGGGCTGAAATTAATATAAAAATCCAACCTATACTCAAGGCATGCACTCAAAACATTAAGGCCACTTCTAAATGCAAGAGAACACAATCTCTGTGAATTTAAGTAAGTTTGGCCATAATACCTCAGAATTTAGTGAGTCATTAAGTCACCTAATCAAAAATCTAATTTGGACAACTTCAAGAATAAGACAAGATTAAACAATGGAGATGTGTAAATCTGTCAACTGTGGGAAAACTGTGTAGAGATAAGCAGCTCACCTTGCATACTTCCCAAAGGTCTGCTTTTTTATTTTTTAGTACTATACATAACCCTAATTACTTTTCAAATCTGGTTTAGTTCTTGGAGAAGTCCTTTTTCCTTGGGCTACTAAACTGTTTTATTAACATAAGGCCAGCACATCACATATGATTACCCTGGGACAGAAAGCACAAATGTCTAGATGTTCAGCATACAAATTCTTGTAATTCAGATTTAATTTCAGACAAAAATACAACTTACTAAAACTGATGACAGGACAAACAAAATAAAATGACAAAGGGTAAGGCTGCAGCCATGAAAATCAGTTGATGCCCACCTACTGTACCTCTAAATCCTTTTAATATTCCAAACATCTAGGCAAGATTATGTCCAGGTAAGAAGAAAATAAAATCTCTAAGTCTGAACTGAAATCTCAGTAGCATTTTCAGAGCTTTTTAAAGTATGAGGTTACCCACACATGGCTCTGAAATATCTAATGCAAAGAGAAGCAATGTTTGTGTCCAGGCTCCAGACTGATCTGGAATTGCTATCACCAAAGTGACCAGGAAACCGTTCAAAGTTTCTCAAGTATAGATCAAGGAAAGGCAGAGGAGAGGGCATACAATTCAAGAAAGGCTGCAACTGAAATCCAAGGCTGACTCTGGAGTCAGGAGTTTAAATGACAAGACGAAAACTGGACTGGGGAGTTAGCAAAAAACACTAGAACAAATAATCCACAGTATTAAGCACAGCTTCAGCATTAGTATAATTTAAAAGCCACATCTGTGGATGGATACACAAAAGCTTCTAAGGACCTAATGCCAGCATGCACCATCTAAAAGAGTGTTAATTCTTACCTTTTCATTCTAACATACAGCAGGATTCCAAACAGACAACAGGAACAAAACATATAAAGCAAGCATTAGGGACAGATACGGGTCTCATACTATTTTACAATAATTTTATCAAGACATGAACATCTAAAGGGGAGGAAAAGCAAAAAAAAAAAAAATTTAAAAAATCTGCTATTACATCTAAAATGCAAAATGAGCCCCATTCATGGAGGGATCAGCATCCTATAAAAGAAATTAAATATATGTAATTACTCAAAGAACAAACTTTCTTTGAGTCTTCCTGCCTACTGCCTTCTAAATGAAGTACAGAAATAAAACTGTCCACTTTAAAATGCTAGTAAAGAAGGAAGGGGGGAACTTAAGAAAGCTAGGACTTCAGGGCTGGGGTTGTAGCTCGGTGGTAGAGCGCTTGCCTAGCACATGTAAGGCACTAGGTTCAATCCTCAGCACCACATAAATAAATACATAAACAGATAGATAGATAAGTAAATAAAATAAAGGTATTGTGTCCATCTATTTAAAAAAAGAAAGAAAGAAAAGGTAGGACTTCCATCACAGGAGTCAATGGCTTAAAGTGAACATTGGGTAATTAAAAAAAAAAAAAAAAAAATCAAATTTTGGTTTGCAGTTTTCACCTTTAAAAGAAAGAAAACTATCTGCCTTTAAAAAAAAATCTACTTTTTAATGTGACCTCAGGTTACATTTCCTGACTCAATGTGAAAACAGCAAATAAAACACTTACTATGTCTGCCAACAAGAAAAGAATTCTCTTGGAAAAGGAAAACACTGTATTAGTGCCAGTTCTTATATACCTAAATCTGGCTTCCAGCCCTACAACACAGCAGGGCTAGTTAAATCCATTATTCAGCTCCATAGCTTGCTTTCAAAAGAAAGTTGTAAGTGATAAAATCATGTACTTTTCAGGAAATCACTTTCCAATCAAGATAGGCTTAGGCATACAGAATGGCACCTACCTTTCTGAAATGTGCAAGCATATCTGGGCTGCGCTCACACATTTCTGTGAGAAGGACTACAGATGTGTGAAGGACACCTGAAAGAAAAGAGCAAAGGAAAACTAAAAGTAAGCCTCTATGACCCAACTTTGTAGAATAGGGCTTTGGTTCCTGAAGATCAATTCCAAACGGATAGTTGCTACTTCTCCTTTTTAATCCCCTAAAGAATCTAAGCATTGTGGTGAATACAAAGGAGATACTTACTAGAAGCCTGCTGATTGAATACTGGTGAAGTCAGTCAAATCAGAGTATCTTTAACAACTATGTGACCAAAATAATTATTTTAAAATGACAACAATACACCTTTCCATCTAAGAATATCCACAAGGACATGTTCATAGTCAATGTGTTCTAGACCTCTTCTATTCCATACTTACTCAAAAAACTATTAGCTGTGTTCTGACAGCTTAAAAGACAAAAATCTTATTAAATTTTCTGAAAAAAATATCAAAACTCCAAGATAATAATGAATGACAAGATAAATTTGCTTGTTCCAAAGTCAGTGAAAAGAATCTCACAATACTTTTCACTAAGAGATAAATAAGGGACTAAAATATTCATTTGTTATACAAGTATATTTTGAGAATTCTGGGCAAAGCACTGAATTAATTAAATGAAATACACTGTAGCATTTTTTCCTCTTAGAATTTAAGACACATAAATGTTCTCTTCTTAGAATTTAGTTTCACTGACTTCAAAATAAGAATAAAATGCTTAATTCCTAATAAGATTTACATAAAGATACCTGAGTATCCATTATAAATTCCTGTTAGAAGTAACTAACCCAAAATATTTTTCATTTATCTCATACTCCTACCACATGACAATGAAGAAAATTACTTTTTATTATAAAACAGCCAAGAAATCAAAAGGTTTTACACATGAAAACAAAGGGTAGAATTAGTCATACATTATTCTGAATATTAACAACTTAAGAGAGGACCAGAGATGAAAGACAAAGTTTGCTATGAAGAATCAATCTAGTTATGAAACTAGTATAAGTGAGCAGAAAAGACCTTGCTAGAAACTATCTAAGCACTGTAGCAAGGCAAGTCCACCATCCTGAGACACAGGCGGTCATAGCCTTAAGTTTTTTCTCTTTCCCTTTCTCCCTTAGTACTTCATGAGTTCATCCAAATCACATTACCATGGTTCTTCTCATTCAATAAATTTTTTGTTGCTGGTAAGAACATCTCCATAAGTTCAGGAACCTTCCTGATGACATGAACAGCACACAGTGCTGCCTATAAAAAAATAAAAGGACAAAAAATTTATTTCAGGTAAGCCAAGGCAACCAATCTTATAAAAACAACAACAAAAAAACTGCACCAACTAGTTCATCTGCTAGAAAAATAAAGAAGATAGTTTATTGTTTATTTATTAACTGGTTGGAGCTTTCCAGTTCATAGTATTGCATTAATGAAGAACTTCTAGCTCACCTGCTGTTCCTCTATTCATATATTGCTAGACAACTGGGTAAAAACTTCCTAAATTAGACCATGGTTAATATGAATTTATCAAAAATTAAACAGAACATATGCAGAGTTCTGGGGAAGCAAAAAAAAATCAGATAAAGACTTCCATTTCTGATACTCATTCCTCTGAATAAGAAAACCAATAGATATAAATACATCATGAAACTGAAGGATATAAACTGCAAATGCTTTAAATCTGCTGTTAACTTTAACAGCATCTATACTGACTACAACCAACACTGCCAACTTTAAAATCACCTAAGTGGGATACGGACCTAGCTCAGTGGGAGAGCACACAGGTACAAGAGCCTAAATTGAATCCCCAGTACAAGAAAGGAAAAAGGGAGAAGGGAGGAAGAAAGAAAGAAAATAATTTGAAATATACTTAACTAGTCTTCACTAAAGAAAAGATTGTCTTATTAGAGAGAAAAGTACATTTAAAGATCAATTTTCAGGCTGGGGTTGTGGCTCAGTAGTACAGTGCTTGCCTAGCATGTGTGAGGCACTGGGTTCGATTCTCAGCATCACATATAAATAAATAAAGGTCCACCAACAACTAATAAAATATTTTTTTAAATAAATAAAATAAAGGTCAATTTTGTGCCGGGCGCAGTGGTGCACGCCTATAATCCCAGCTGCTCTGGAGGCTGAGACAGGAAGATTGCAAGTTCAAAGCCAGCCTCAGCAACAGTGAGGTGCTAAGCAACTCATTGAGATCCCTGTCTCTAAATAAAATACAAAATAGGGCTGGGGATGTGGCCCAGTGGTTGAGTGACCCTGAGTTCAACCCCAGTACCCACCCCCCCCCCAAAAAAGGACCAATTTTATTTATCCACCCCAAAGTAACCACAGCTATTATTTGAGTCAAAAACCTTAAAAGTTTAGACAGATTAACAAGATTTCTGTTCATTCCCCCCATGGTGAATTGTGGGGAAGGGGCAGCTAATCCAAAGGAATATTTTATTTAATGCAACAATGTGCCTTATAAGAGTAGCTCACATAGTTCAAAAAAAAGTACTGGTTTACAAATTAATGAAAGAATTAAACTCTGAATTTTGGAAGTAGCAAGAGACATCACATTGGAGGTATTCTCAATAAGATCCTCAATTACCAGCTGACTTATCATCAGAAACTAAAGAGGACAAAAGACAGTGGAATGACATATTTAAAGTACTGAAATAGGGCTGGGGATGTGGCTCAAGTGGTAATAGCGCTTGCCTAGCATGCATGAAGCACTGGGTTCGAGTCTCAGCACCACATAGAAACAAAATAAAGATATTGTGTTCACCTAAAACTTAAAAATAAATATTTAGAAAAAAAAATAAAGTACTGAAATAAAGACTGTGTACCAAGAATTGTATTTCCAGCAAAACTGTCCTTTCAAAAGGAGAGGAACAGGGATGCATCTCAGTGGTAGAGCAGCTGCCTCCCATGTGCAAAACTCTGCTGCATTGCTTTCCAGAATGGCTGAGAAAGGCACAGTAATGCACAAGCATTTCCTTTTCTCTTCTCTTTTGTAAATGCCAAATGGCAAATTTTTAATTTGGTAATTCTTTCTACATTTATTAAATGATATTGCACATTAAGTAACAGCTTTTCAATTTGCATCTGTTTATTTATCAGTATAGGCTTATCGAGTTCCATTTTACTCAGGGGATTAAAATCAATTGCAATCATTGTTTTATGTTTGCTCAATTTGTACCAAGATAGAAGTTCCAGAATGAAAGGAAGGAAGGGAGGGAGGGACCAACGAACAAACCAACAAACTTTGTTGGCAGCCATCATTAAAGGTATATCATTGAAATGGCTTGGCCCTTTCATTGCTTCTTTCTCACACCATTAAAAAAGAGGCACAGTGCCAGTCACAGTGGCACGTGCATGTAATCCAAGGAACTCGAGAGACTGAGACATGAGCATTGCAAGTTTAAGACCCACCTCAGCAACTTAGTGAGGCCCTAAGCAACTTGGTAAGACACTGTCTCAAAATAAAAAACAAAAAAGACGAGGGATGTAATTCAGTGGCAAAGACCCAGTAATAAGTAAGTAAATAAATAAATAAATAAAACAAAGAAAGAGAAAGGAAAAAAAAAAAAGGCACAGTAAATGCCAACCAGATGATGATAGGTGTTCATTTCATGGACTTTTAAATTCCATACATTTTGTTTACAAAAGCTTTTGGATTGAAGTATAATTTTAAAACTCAATAAAATGTTTATATCAACAAATGAGAGCAGATAAATTAAGAAAACAGGAATAAGTCTCTTCTATTCTCATCAGATATACTAATTTTAGAAAGTGAGTTCTACATCATTCCCTCAAGGAAACTGCCATTCCAGAGATAAAGGCACTCAAAGACATGAGCGCTAATAGTATTAAGAGTTGATTCATGAGCTGGGAGTGTGGCTGTGGCTTAGTGGCAGAGTGTTAGCCTAGCATGCACAGACCCAGGTTCAATCCCCAGCACAAGAGAAAAAAATTAATTCATAAAGACCTGCCTGTTATCAATTTGTTTTAATATTGTTTAAATTATTTAGGAAGTGATATGCCACCTAGGATATCTAATACATTTGCTTGTTTATAAATAATTTCCTAGAAAAATGTGGAATTAAGATTCACATGTAGCCATTTGAAATATATTTTCTGCAGAGAGAAATACTTTATATCATATGAACTTTCAAAATAGTAATCTGCTTTCTAATCCATATCAGTTTCATTAAAAGTTACCTTTTTCCTTAAGTAAGAGTTGGAGGTTTTCAGGAGCTTCTCTACCTCTCCTGCAAGATCTCTGCACATCTCTGAGGAGCCCATGCAGCCGAGGGTACAAAGTGCTAGCCCCTGCACAAACTGTGTGCTATGATTAAGATCACTACAAAAGAGAGAAAGGAGGGAGAAACAAACACACTTTACCTAGTGCTCCCATGAATAAACTTCACAATTCAGTGAACAAGTGTAGAATGATTCAAGATTTCTCCAATAATAAAAATGACTAACAGGAGTAATTAGAAGGAAAATGTTTCATCCAACTTTATTACAAATTAGTAGTACAGTGAGCTGAATGACAGTCCCTCCTATAAATTTACACCCAAAGTTTCCAAATACTTAAGTAGTAGAAATTGAACAACATGGGCTGGGGTTGTGGCTCAGAGGTAGAGTGCTCGTCTACCATGCATGAGGCACTGGGTTCGATCCTCAAAACCACATAAAAATAAAGATATTGTTAAAAAAAAAAAGAAAAGAAAGAAAGAAGAAATTGGGCAACATGTTATCTGACAGATGTGAAAGACACCCACATTAGAAAATTTAGCAAACCAATGGAAATAAAAACTAGCAACAATAAAAATATGGAACAAAAGTGTTTTAAGAGATGTTTAAATGATCTACTACAAACTATAAGAAAAATCAGAAAAACAATCTCTACCATAAGAACATACACAATAGAAATTGTTAGCCTCTACAACCTTTGATCTTATGCTTTAGTATTAACTTTTAAGTTATATTAAATAATTTTTAACATTTTATTCTTTCAAAAAAATAATTATCAGTATCATGATAAAAAAATAAGCTAATAAAGCCACTTTTAATAAACTAAGCCGTATATTTTCAGTGAGCCCCTATATCTGACTGTGCACATACAGATGCTGATTACTTGGTTTCAGTGTGTCCCTCTCCAAGGTTCATGTATTAAAAACTTGGTCCCCAGTATGTTGATATGAGAGACAGTAATAAGTTTTTAGAAGAAGAACTTACTGAGAAGTCATTGGAAACTGATCTTGAAGAGTAAGTTAGTAGTTTCCATGACAGTGAATTGTTATAACAGAGCCAGATTGGCCCTCCCCTCTCTCTGGCTTCCTGTCTCATCATGTGCTCTCTCCCTCTCTCATGTATGTGTTACCACCATCATGGTGATGTCAACTAAGTGGCTCTTACTAGAGACCAAACAAATTAGAAAAAATGGAAGGAAAGAAGGAAGGAAGAAAGGAAGGAAGGAAGGAAGGAAGGGAGGGAGGGAAGGAAGGAAGGAAGGAAAAGAAGGAAGGAAGAAAAGGAAGAAAGAAGGGAGGGAGGGAGGGAGGGAGGGAAGATAAAATATTCAAAGCATGAACGGGTAAACTTGTCTGATTAGTATAATCCTTCTTGTTATCCAGAAGCTGAATTATCCTTTGGGTTATGCTACAAGCTTTCAGAGTATTTCAGTATCCTTTAGCCCAGCATGGTTCAAAGGGTCTCTGGAAGACATTAAGACTTTCATAGAAAGTCCATGTGATCCAAACTATTTTCATAATCTTAACACATAATTTTTCTATAATCCTAACAAATTATTATTACTATATTGACATTCTGACAACTGATGGTGCAAAAGGAATGGTGCTCATTAGAACAAATCAAAGGAAGGGCACCAAACTCTACTCGTAGTCACCATATTCAAAGCAAACTTTCATTATTAAGCAATAAAAACTGCTGAACACTATGATGCCCTAAAATACAAACAAACTCACCAAAAACAAAAATCACACATTCATTAGCAGATTAAAAGAAATAACAGGTCAAGCACGCTAGCACATACCTGTAATCCCAACAACTCAGGAGGCTGAAGCAGGAGGATCACAAGTTTAAGGCTAGCCTCAGCAACTTATTCAAGCCCTAAGCAACCTAGTGAGATGTTTTTTGTTTGTTTTATACTAGGGATTAAACTCAACCATTGAGCCACATCCCCAGCCCTATTTTGTATTTTATTTAGAGACAGGTTCTCACTGAGTTGCTTAGCACCTAGCTCTTGCTGAGGCTGGCTTTGAACTTGCAATCCTCCTGCCTCAGCCTCTCGAGTTCTTGGATTACAGGTGTACGCATCTAGCCCTAATGAGATCCTGTCTCAAAATAAAAAAATAAAGACTGGGGATGTAGTTCAGTGGTAAAGCACCTCTGGGTTCAATCCCAGTACCAAAAAGAAAGAAAGAGAAGAACAGAATGATCTAAACCATGGAATAAAGTGGTTGATCAATTCTCAATTGTTTGAAAAAGTAATAAAATTCACTTAGGGCTTGGCTAGTGCTTATTAAAACTAAACACAGATGTATTCTTTACTTATGTGCCTCATTCAATTTTTATCAAGCTGCAAACCTACACTTAGGTTTGGTATTAACTCTAATATGAACTTGCTACCAGCCAGAACTGCCAAATTAGCATGTGACTGAAAGTGTGAGTTATAAGGGCAACAGAGCATGCAAGAAAATTAAAGCAACTCTCTTAGAGGGCTATCTAAAGTAAATGTATAAAGGAATCATGCTGAACATCTAAAATGTACCCTCCATGACATCAAGGATTTCTGACCATTTTTTTCACTCTCTATTCCAGTGCTTACAATAAAGTTGAATAAATCAATCAACTTAGTATTTTCATTATTAATGAAAGTTAAGTTTACAGACTTGCTATATAAAATGGGCTAGAGACATGGCTCAGGGGTTAAGTACCCCTGGGTTTAATCCCTGGTATAAAAAAAAAAAAAAGCTACATATTAAAAACTCATAGGGATAAATACAATTCCATAGGGATAAATACAATTCCATACAACTGATCTCAGATGAACTAGACCACACTCTCTTTTTACCTTTAAAACATATTTACTCAGAATATGCGCTAGTAATTTTTTTTCACTAGTAATTTTTAATACATATAAAATTTCATTATTCATGGTACTTTAAGTCCAAGAAACTTAAGAATGACCAGATATCACCAATGCTTTTTTTCTCTAAAAGTTCAAATGTTCATTTCATTGCAACATATTCTTATACCTGAAGATGCACAATACCTTCATTTTCCTTTGCTCATTAGCCTCTTTACATATTAAGCTACTGAACCAAGAGCAATTCAAATACATTCTATAAATTAAATATAAAATAAGTAAATAAAACCTCTTGATGTTTTATTGTAAGAAATCCCTAAAAAAGGCAAAGCAGTTGTAAGGAGGGAAGACTTACTTTTTGATACAGTTGGTCATAAGAAGATGGACATCTTGTCTTTCATCTAGTAGCAGCATTGCTCCTAAATAGCCAATGCGTTTGTCTGTAAATTTCTGAGAGGCAATAAGCTTTAGGCACTCCAACTGCAAAAAAATAAAAAGAAAAGAAAATGAAATTAAGACCTTGCTGTCTGCTGTCACAATCTAAAAAAGTAATGCATTTAATCCACAGCCACAGATGACACAGAAGTATAAACCTGTATCGTCAACGCTGTCTAAATAAAAAGGCAAAGAGTTAAAACCTTTGGATATCTTAATATTAGTATTAAGTTCTGGAACAGATTATATTGTCAAGATCTCATAACACCTAGCATTTAAAAAATCTGTAAGTTTTAACTTAGTTCTACATATTCATACAAACTAGTCAAGTATTATATTAATATATCAAATTTCTAATCTAATCCCTCGCTTATATTAAATGAACACCTAATTCATACATTTAAGGCTTGGTCTATTTTGAAAATCAAAACACTCAATAACTGGAAATACATCTAAGTACCAAACAGTATCCAAAACATCAAGAATGTACAATTCATTGAAGAAAGACAATAACTAAATTTATGTGGAAAGTGCCTCATTTAGAGCTTAACCAAAGTATTATGAGACAGGTGAGGGTTTAAGAATCAAATATAGAAAAAAAAAAAAAAAAAAAAATCCAGAGGAAAACTCAGTAGTAACATTAACCTAAAATGTTCTACATTTACTCTTTATGTAATTGTCAGAAATAACCCCTTAGGGCTTAAGACTCCTTGTAGTTAAACTTGGACTTTCTTGAAAGTCACAATCACTTTGATATACTTTATCATTCCATCTTGACGAAACGGGAAAGGTCAAAACATTCCCGCTGGAACAGTGGTTTTCAAAGGGCATAGGCAAGTCAGATTCTCCAAGTCAAGTTTTCAAAACTATGTTCCCCTTTAGAACCATGCATTCTAAGGAAAGGGGCTCCAATGGAGACTTGGGTACACAGGAAGCTAAGATCATGTCAGATTATTTTCCATTACAAATTTATCTAGTAAGTTCAGAAGTGAAATTGAGGGACATAAAACAGTTACACAAATAGAATTGTTTTGAGCTATTTAAAAACTGCTCTTCTTAGGGCTGGGGATGTGGCTCGAGCGGTGGCGCGCTTGCCTGGCATGCGTGCGGCCCGGGTTCGATCCTCAGCACCACATACAAACAAAGATGTTGTGTCCGCCGAAAACTAAAAAATAAATATAAAAAAAATAAAAACTGCTCTTCAATGTACCTGCATTTTTAAGAAAATACCAACAGTTAGTTGACTATCATGAGTACACCAAAGTCTCCAAAGGAGACTGACAGAATTATGAATATACAAGTTATCTCTGAAAGGATATTCACAAAACTGATACCACCAGTTGTTCATAAAGAAACTAAGTGAAGGAATGAAAAAGAACAGAAAGGATAGTCTTCATCATAAATTCTTCTGTATCTTTTTATTTTTAATATTTTTTTTATAGTTTTAGGTAGACACAATATCTTTATTTTTTTATGTGGTGCTAAGGATCGAACCCAGTGCCTCACGCATGCCAGGCGAGCGCTACCACTTGAGCCACATCCCAAGCCCCTCCTTCTGTATCTTTTAAATTTTCAATCAATTAACTATCATTATCTATAGGATAGTCTTCATCATAAATCCTTCTGTAGCTTTTAAATTTTGAATCAATTAATTATCATTATCTATTCCAAAGAAAAATAAGAGTGGATTAGGAGAAAAAATTAAAATACAAACCGCAGGATGAAGTAATATAATTACTTAGGGAAATTGTTTCCAACTCCAAAGTTGAACATCATATATTTCAAAAAAATAACCAAAAAAAAGTATTTGAGTCTCATTAGTTTTATGGAAAACTTTTAAAATTGAACACTAGAATCTTATAAAAATATAAGTCCAGCCAGATACAGTGGCACATGCCTGTAATTTCAGTGGCTTGGGAAGCTGAAACAGGAGGATTTCGAGTACGAAGCCAGCCTCAGAAATGGCGAGGTGCTAAGCAACTAAATGAAATCCTGTCTCTAAATAAAATACAAAATAAGGCTGGGGATGAGGCTCAGTAGCTGAATGCACCTGAGTTCAATCCCTGGTAACCATCCCCCAAAAAATAAGTCCAGTAAATATCAGCCCTTCTTGAATAACTTATATTCATAAAGAACAATAATTGTGGTATTCAATTTTTGTGGACCCTATAGGAGCTTACTGAAAATTATGTTTGTTTCTAATCTCTAATGGGTTCTCCACAATGGCTGTTTTCTCCTGCTGCCAGTTATCTTACATTATTCTTCTTTTATCAATTTCTCCTTTGCCAGGCCGGGGTTGTGGCTCAGTGGTAGAGCACTTGCCTAGCATGCATGAGGCACTGGGTTCGATCCCCAGCACCACATAAAAATGAAAACAAATAAAATAAAGGTATTGTGTCCATCTACAATTAAAAAAATTTTTTTTTAATTTCTCCTTTGTCAACACCACTTTTAACTTCTATCTTACTATTCTTGCTTTTTCATAGCAACCTTCTCACCTCTCCCTACCTTTCATCTAAAAGGACTGTTAGTGATCTATTTCCTACTCGGATTTTTTATATTTTCTTCCAATTGTGAGGCTGTTTTGAGGTGCTTGACCTCTATATAGGCATTTTGCTTTAATTTGGTAAACTCCATGTATCAACCAACACTCTCACTGATACACAGTTTAAAGGCTATATAAGAAAACCAACATTTACAAGAAATAAAATATACACATGACACAGTTATACACAAGTTATGAAAACAATTAGGAAGAGCACCCAATTCAGGTCAGGAAAAGAAAGAAAACATCAGAGAAAGGCTCCTATCTCTTTACATAACACATCATGGAATAGAAAGAAATTAATCTACATTAGGAGCAGGACCTCTATCTTCCTGATTCTACCTAGAAACTTTAAGCTGTTTTAACAGCCTGGCGCTAGTTTAAGTAACTGAGCCACACAGAAGGACAGAAATTAAGAGTCATACCTCCACACCCTGCCTTTCCTTCAAAGAAAAAAAGTCACTCATTTTTTGCAGGCAAGCCTTGAAGTGGCCTCAGAATTCTATTCAGCAGAAACAAGACAAGTCAGCCACTAGCAATAAGCCTAAGAAACTAAAGCTATCAGCCCCTTTGGGAACAAAAGGGCTTAGAAGTGGTTCCCAAACCAGACTGCTCAGAATCACCTGCAAGAGGTTTTTGGGGTTTTGTTTGTTTGTTTGTTTCCATGATCCATCTTTCCATTTACTTTTTAAAATTTTTTATTTGTTTTAATTAGTTATACATGACAGTAGAATGCACTTATATACTTTGATATATCATACATAGATAGGATATAATTTCTCATTTTTCTGAGTATACATATTGTAGAATCATATTGGTCATACAGTCACATATGTAAAGTAATAATGTCTGTTTCATTCTACTATCTTTCTTATCCCCACATCCCCTGCCTTCCCCTCCTTTCACTTCCCTCTACCTAATCTAAGGTAAAGCTATGCTTTGTTTTGTTTTGTTTTTTTTCCTTTATACATGTACTTTGTTTTGGGGGGTTTTGGCATTACAATTCTTAATACACATATATACCACAATTTTTGTATCTCTGTTTGTATATAAAGTATGTTGACACCTAATTCAAGTCTTCATACATGTACTTTGTATAATAATGTCCATCATATTCCACCATCCTTGCTAATCCCCTGACCCCTCCTTTTCCCTCCCACCCCATCTGAGAGTTTTGGAACATATGTCACTCCCAGGAAATTCTAATGGAGTAGATTTAAGATAGAGACTGACGATTTAATTTTTACATTTTTTTCCTAGATAATTTTGCATGTTCTAATTTTTTTTAATCTCAAATCAATTTTTAGAAAAAGAACTTTTAAAGGTTTCTGGCCTTGTTAAATTTTCCCAAAGTACAAATGTTGCCTTTTATCAATGTTTAATCTGTTGGGGGGGTGCTGTACCCATTCTGTTAGCTATTAGAAATTTCACACAAGGTCAAATGCACATCTGCATTTGCTTTTAAATTTAACAATGGAGCTTTATGATGTAAACAATCTACAAGTGACTGGTTAGATCTTTTCAAAAGCTTTTACTTTACCTTTAATATTCAGAAATAACTTTCTAGTTTATACGGACATATACACACTTTTGAAAAACAAACTTGTTATAACTGTTTTACCACTATACAGCGTGGCAATGTAAGATCTATGTGGATTATCCCCTGCTGTTTCATTCTTCTAGAAAGGGGGAAAAAAATCCCCCTAAACTAACACTCCTGCTGGATCCCATTTTTTTCTCTTGAGAAAATTTATAAAATATTCTACACCAAAATCACATAACACCCACTGACTCACCTACCAGCCTTATCAAAGCTTAAAATTTTACCCAATTTATTTTAAAAAAAATTATTACAAATTCAATTGAAATCTTTAGCAGACCGTGCCTTAGTTCCATTTCCTTTCTAACCCAGAAGTATCCAAATCCCCTTATAGCTGTTCACGACTGATAATACCTTGTGTTCTTACTATACATGTGGAGACAATTGGTTTTGGATGTTTTAAACTGCACATAACTATCATATTGTATTCCTGCTCTTTTCATTCAACTTTTTTTGAGTATTATTCCAATACAAGAAGCTCTAATTCAGCTATATTCCTTGACATAGAGAGCAAGTATCCCACTTGTGAACATAAACTATTTGCTTTTAGACAAGTAGATGGTTTTCAATTTTTTACTATTAAGAAACAATGTTAGCTGGGTGAGGTGGCACACGCCTGTAATCCCAGCGGCTTGGGAGGCTAAGATGGGAAGAATAGGAGTTCAAAACTAGCCTCAGCAAAAGCGAGGCCCTACCTAAGCAACTCAGTGAGACCCTGTCTCTAAATGAAATACAAAAAAGGGCTGGGGATATGGCTCAGTAGTTAAGTGCCCCTGCATTCAATCCCTGATAAAAGAAAGAAAGGAAGAAAGAAAGCTGCCATAAACACTCATATACATGTCTCTCTGCATACCACACAAGAATTTCTTTCAGTTATAAACCTAAGGAGGCTTGATCAGACGCAGGTTTTTCAATTTTTAGTTTTTTTGTTTCATTTTGTAAAAAATATATACCTCTTTACAGGAGGTGGCATGAACTTTCATCAGCACGCATATAATTACATCTAGTAGTGCTCTTTCTCAAATACAGCAGCACCAATGAGGACTAGGTGTTGCAAAATGACAATATTTTAATTCATTCACTCCTTCCTTTATTAGCTGAACTACTACTCTAAGAAGCAACTCCTCTATGTATAACACTGAGTTACCAATACTTCCTTCAGAAGAAACACTGGTAAGAAAAGTCAAGATAAATGTTTCTTTCCATCTGTTAATAAGTTTTCAAAATAATGAGTTACACCATACCTTCAAAGATAACCAATTTTAAAATTTTTGTTTAAATATTACTATGATCTCACCTCATAGATACGAACTTGCTTAGGGTTGGAGGTATAGCTTAATGGTAGAGCATATGCTCAGTATGCAAGAAACCCTGGATTTGATGCTCAGGCACAAGAAAGGAAGAAAGAAAGAAAGGGGGTAGGGGGCAGAGAAAGAGAGAGAGGAAGGAAGGAGAGAGGGAGGGAAAGGACAAACATGTGAAGACACACACACCTACAACCCTAGCTACTAGGCAGGCTGAGGCAGGAAAATTGCATGTTTGAGGCCAACCTGGGCAACTTAGTGAGACTCTGTCTCAAAATAAAAAATACAAAGTGCTAGGGATATAGCTCAGTGGTCAAGTACTCCTGATTTCAATTCCTAGTAACACAAAAAAACAAACCTGCTTAGTTTTAATCAATTACATTATATTATTCTTAGTAATGGTCAAATTATCTCATTTTGGGGCATGACAGTATCTTCTGGAATCAACTGAAACATTTTGGCATTTTAGCACTACCTTTGTAATCTTTCTTGCTTCCTGGCATACTCAAATGGTTCACACTTATTTTATATATTCTCTACTCTGATTTTGGGATCTGACCAGCACCGAGACACATCTCTAGCCCTTTTTTATATTTTATTTAGAAACAGGGTCTCCCTGAGCCAATTGATTAGTGCATCGTCAAGTTACTGAGGCTAACTTGGAACTCACAATCCTCCTGTCTGAGACTAATGAGCTGCTGGGATTCCAGGGTGGTCCAATGACCACCCCTGGCTTGGTCATTGTTTCTAGGCCTTTCTAAGGGACAAAATGGGCTTAAGTACTTTTCTTAGTATATAAAATATTAGTAAGATAAATCTAGCAATATAAAAGAAAAGAAACCATCATGACCAATTAAAGATTATTTCAGACATACAAAGGAGACTACACAATTAATATCTATTAATGTAATTCACTACACTAACAGGTTAAAAGAAGAAAACCCATGAAAAATTATTTCAACAACAAAAAATAGCATTTGACAAAATTCAACATCAAATTCCTTTGTGTGCTGGGGCTGGGGTTGTAGCTCAGTGGCAGAGTGCTTGCCTAGCATCTGCGAGGCACCGGGTTCAAGTCTCAGCACTGCATATAAATAAATAAAATAATGGTCCATCAACAACAAATAAAAATATTTAGGAAAAAAATTCCTTTTTGTGATTTAATCATAATATGTAGAGCATTTGTTTTAAGGTTTTAACAAAATAAATAAAATAAAGTCAATGTGTCCCCCCCAAAAAAAAAAATTCCTTTCTTTTTTTTTTTTTTTGAAGAAAATATATAAGGATAGACAAGGAAGAAAGAGAACTGTCACTGCTTACAAATAATAATATTGACAAAATGGAAAAAAATGAAATCTACAGAAACTCTTAGAACCAAGTACTCACTATATAAAAATCAATTATATTGTTATATATCTAGAACATGATTACTAAAATTTTTAAGAACACTCATAGCAATGGTAACAAGAGCTCTGGATAACCTATGAATAAATTTCTCCAAAGACACATAAGACTTTATGTAGAATATTGTATAAAGTTTCAAAAAACCTAAAGAAGTGGAGTGCTATACTACATTAATGGAAGAGATAACTCTTATACACAAGTAATAAGGGACAGCAGGCCAGGTTGGAACCAGGAAGAACAGAATGCTGCCAACCTGTAAGCGGCCTACTGCTGCCATGTGGAAATGTGGATCCAGACAATCTTTTCATTTTTCTAAGAGATACTACAAACCCAGATTCTATGAGAATTTCCTTAATTTAGTTTACATATTAGTAAATTCAAAACACTTTTAAAGACTATGCAAGACCAACAAAAAACATATATGGAATAATTCGGCCACTGTGCCACCAGTTTTCTACTCCTACAATCTACCTAGCTCAACTTTATTTCTGGATTGTGTTTGGTCCAGACACATCGAAGAGTACACATCCTATTAGAAATCTATTATTGCCTCTGTTATAATGATGTTGAGGATACTATCTCCTTCTCCCCCAACTTCCAGTCAATAATGGGGACTGAACCCAGGATCTTGAGCATGCTAGACAAGCTCTCTACTACTGAGCTACATCACCAGCCCTTTTTTATAATTTTTATTTTTTATTTTGAGATAGGATCTGGCTGAATTCCCCAGGCTGGCCTCAAACTCACAGATCTCCTGCCTCAGCCTCTGGAGCATCTACGATTATAGGTATATAAAACCAAGCCCTATAAAGATGCTACTTCTGATATTACTAAGATATGCCTAAAATAAAAGATCTTTTATAAGAAAATCTTTTAGATTTCAATGCTTTGAAAAGCTTTGTTTGCTATCCTTGGAATAAAAAATCATAAAATGGGTAACATTTAAAGGTTTTTTATGTACAAAATGTAACTGTCAAACATTGAGTAACTCTCGGGCTGGGGTTGTGGCTCAGTGGCAGAGCACTTGCCTCTCACATGTGAGGCACTGGGTTCAATCCTCAGCACCACAAAAAAATAAATAAGCAAAATAAAGATATTGTTTAAAAAAATTTTTTTTTAAATTGAGTAACTCTTAATCTTCATAACAACCCTATGAAGTAGGCATTAGAACTGTCTCCATTTCACAGACGAGGAAATTACAACACAGAAAGGTTAAAGATCTTGCTCAAAGTCATACAGACAGAAAAATAACAGAGCCAGAATTCATATCCATGCAGTCTGGTTCCTACAGTCTTGCTCTTCAATTCTGACAAAACCACCACAGAATTGATTGTATCTTTTCTTGCCTTGGCTTCCCTACCAAAAGGCCCTATACTGGCCTTATGTTTTGAATTCTTCACTCCCAACTCTTAACCTTGTACTATTCTTTTTCTTTTTCACAGACACTAGTAATTTATGCTATCTCAAATCTTTTGTACAGCAAGGCAGAATTAAAATACATAATAACAGAAATAGCTGTTTCTAGATCTGAACTAAACCCAAAGAGTGCATTTTAGTGTTGTGCGAGGCTAGTTCTAATTCCCTCACTAATATTTACTAGCTGCATGAGTTTAAACTCTAAATTTCAATTTCAACCATGGGTTTTACTATAAAATGTAAATGAGATTTCTTAAGTATGCCTACTAGACATTTTAAAATTTATACATGGTTCATATTTTATTCCTACTGACAGCATCATACTAGATACTGCAGTAAAAAGTAAAAAGAAACAGGTGAAATTAGTTTTAATAATATATTTTATTTAACCAACATACCTAAAATATCACTTCAATATATAATCACCATAAAATTAGATTATTTTACACTTTTTTTATACTAAGGCTTCTAAATACAGCATGTACTTTTACACTTACAGCACATTTCAATTTGTACATATTTTTGTCAGAAATACTTGAACTGTATTTAGATTTCATAAAACTTACAATTGATTAAGTATAATCACATATTCAAGTTGTTTAAAACATAAAGTTTTCCAAAACCGAATCAAGTACTCAGAATTTATTTTCCTTCAATATCCACCTCAATTGAACTAGCCACATTTCAAGAGATCAATGGCAACATATAGCTACTAGCTACCATAAAGAATAGTCTATCTAACAAATAAAATGTAATTAAAAGGTGTCTGAAATACACAATAAAACAAAAATGGCATTGCTATTCATACATGCAGGCAAGGTATTTAGACATTAACCTTTTTACAGGCATATTATAAAGAAAATTCTTGATAGATTGGGTACCAAATTACTCATATGAATAGGGCAATAACTTTATTCAACCAGATGAAACAGGCTAAGAGACTTAACATTCCTATCCCTACTCAGAAAAATCTTTATTTTTGTACCAAAATTTTAGCACAGCTTCCTTGAATAGTCACTTTCTAACTAAAAATTAAGTATTTTATCAAACAATTAAAGTTCCAAAATACCCCAAAATGCAATCCAGACAGACCTAGAAAGCACATTTTATTTCACTGTTATAGAAACCAATATTTAAAAATACATGTTCTACAAAATGAAATCTTTTCCAAAGTCTTAAACCTACTCTTATAAGATCTGAAGATTCAAGAGTTTGTCTTTCAAGAACTCTACAGAGAATATATAAATATACTGTTTCCAAGACGTTAATAGTAATTATTTCTGAGTGGAAGAATAAGTCTTCCCCTACTAGATTACCTTTGATTTTTATAGTCCAATTCCTAATATGTAAGATTTCTATAAATCTAACCAAATGTTTCTACAAAAATATATATATATAAACCATCAAGAATATATAAGCAACCATTTGCTTTATATAATGTCATGCACTATATGGATAACCACCTGGATCAAATTCGGATGTGGTAAAACCTTGCAACTTAAAACCTTGAACTTTAATTACACTCCTCTCTCTGTAAGAATGAAATATGAAATCTATATCAAAGAAGGTATTAATTACATTTTAAAAAACTGTTTATGACAAGTGTGAAGAAGAATGCTACTATAACACTAATTCTGTCCAAAATCAAACATGTAAATGAATATTATTTATAGGAGATAACTGTTCTTTTTTTCTGCTTCCTTTCTCTGATCCAGTTGTTCTTTCTTCTTATATAATATTATAATATATAACATAATATTATATTATATAATATTATATAACAACTCAAATTTTCTTTCTCGAACTAATGCTCTCCTCCCACACACAATCATTTATTTCCTTCTTTTTTTTTTTTAAATACTTTTAGCTGGAGATGGAAACAATACTTTTAAATTTTTATGTGGTGCTAAGGATCAAACCCAGTACCTCATATATGTGAAGCGAGTGAGGCAAGCGCTCCACCATTAAGTTACAACCCCAGCCCCTCAATCATTTATTTCTAAAGAGGCTAATCAACCCCCTATGGTGAACATAACACTAACCAAAGCCAGTCTAATAAGATTCAATCCCAGTACTTTGTAGTTTTAACTTGTGGGCAGGAGATCTTCTTCAACTGAAGCTGTTGAGCTAAATGGAAAATAAGCTGATGATCATCTTTCCTGATAATTAAATACAAGTTATCTTGGAAAAAGGAAACATAAGTGGTTATTATACTCCTTTCTTCCTAGTGTTGTACATTCTTTAAATTTTTCATTTGTTCCCTAATAAGACTCTATAGCATATAATTCTTAAATAAAATTTAGCAGTGCTAATAAGACATTTAAAAAACAACTCACTATTCCATTCTGTGACAATCATGCTTTCGCAATATAAACATGAAGAAAGCTCTTATCACTGAGAATATCACCTTCAAACCCCAGAATAGATACAATAAATAACATGTATTTGTGTGTAGGAGAGAATCAGCAAGCAGACCCACAAAGAAGTTGTAGCAATCCAGACATGTGGTAATTAGAACAAAAATGAATGCTACTACTTGGCAACTAATTTCTTTATTTAAAAACATTTTCATGAGTTTTTATATATAATATCATGCACAGAGAAAATAACTAAGAAAACATTAACAAATACTTTTTACATACTCCTCATAGTTCAGGTCCTCTGGCAGAATAATCACAAATCACTGATTAATCCTAGTCAATTTTTAAGTAAGGTAGCAAAAGACTCTCTGATCCACATAAAGAGCAATTCCCATTGGAAAGGATAATTGATGGCTATATCAAGACTTTCCAGGTCTGCAGCTTGCTCTTTCAATCTTACCCTCAGTGCCAAAATGATTATAGTAGAAACTAAAAGGCTATCAAAACTACCTCCCTGCCATTCCCTGAGCTATGGTGTCATTCAAAGATGTGTATCCTTGCTAGATGTGGCCCAACCCATCCTACCTGTCCAAAGTGAGCAGGGTAGCCCAGCATGTGCATATATAGTAATTTTGCCACATTTCGACACCGGTATGTATTGTCTTCTTCTCTAAATGATGACCGGATTGCAGCACATTCTTTTTGGATCATTTCTCGTTCTTCGGCTTGGGTTCGGGCTGTCCGGATGGTCCGGATCAGCTCCCGCAATCTGATGGGGGCTGGCATCCTCTGGATTTGGAAAGACATTAAACAGAGATGTTCACATTTTTTGCTACCAAAACAACCTGTATAACTTCTCATATAAAAATTCTAAATGATAATACAAACAACAATAAGTGTTGGCGAGGATGTGGGGTAAAAGGCACACTCATACATTGATGGTGGGACTGCAAAATGACGCAGCCTCATGGAAAAAGGTATGGAGATTCCTTGGAAAACTGGGAATGGAACCACCATTTGACCCAGCTATCCCACTCCTCGGTCTATACCCAAAGGACTTAAAAACAGCATTCTACAGGGACACAGCCACATCAATGTTTATTGTAGCACAATTCACAATAGCTAAACTGTGGAACCAATCTAGATACCCTTCAGTAGATGAATGGATAAATATGATATATATATATATATATATATATATATATATATATACACACACACACACACACACACACACACACACACTGGAATATTACTCAGCAATAAAAGAAGAATAAAATCATGGTATTTGCAGGTAAATGGATGGAGTTGGAGAATACAATGCTAAGTGAAATTAGCCAATCTCAAAAAAACAAATGCCTAATGTATTTTCTCTGATATGAGGAGGCTGATTCATAGTGAGGTTGGGAGGAGGAGCATGGAAAGGTTACATGAACTCTAAATAGGGCAAAGGGAAAGGAGGAGAAGACAGGGGGCAAAGGAATAAAAAAGATGGTGGAATGAGATGGACATCATTACCCTAGGTACCTGTATGAAGACATGAATAGTGTGAATATATTTTGTATACAACCAGAGATATGAAAAATTGTGCTCTATGTGTAATATGAATTGTAATGCATTCTGATGTCATATATAACAAAGTAGAATAAAAGATTTTTTTAAAAATTCTAAATGATTTTTAAGAATTCAACATTTGCTCAATCTAGTTTGGCTAAACAAAGCAAAGTCTGCCAAACTTCAAAGTGAATTTCTGGAAAGGCTACAAACAAAAATTTAAAGTGTTAAATGAAGCAAAATAAGACTTAGAAACATCAATATGTAAAGTCCATCACTAGTATACCAATATCTTAGGGACTAATTCAACACAAATTTTTACTCAATCTTTAAAGCAATAAGAAAAGACATACTATGCCTAAGCTTAATAAAAGAGAAAGTTTCTATTCAACTGCTTTAAATTCAACATAGCTCAACAATGTATCAGATGAATATAATCACAGTGATAGTTCAACTCAACAAAATATGAGAAATTAGGAGAGAGAATCCAGTTCTCAGATTAATCAGTAATCATCTATCCAACAGTAATCATCTCAGAACACTGAATATACTAGGAAAACAAGATGAGGAAAATAATAATAGACCAACCTCAGAGGATATGACTATTAGTGTCATAAACAGCTTTTAAAAATAAAAATAATAGACCCATAACAGCCCAATAATTATGGGAGAGAAGGGTAAAGATGGAGAATGTATACTGCCTAAATTCAAGAAATACTACAAAGCTACAGTTATCAAGACAGTGTGGAACTAAACATAAGGACAAACAAAGAATAATGGAGCAAAATGGAAAGCTTAAGAATAGACCCATAGGGCTGGGGTTGTAGCTCAATGGTAGAGTGCTTGCCTCACATGCGTGAGGCACTGGATTCATTCTTCAGCACCATATTAAAAAATAAATAAAAATAAAATAAAGATATTGTGTCCATCTACAACTAAAAACATATTTTAAAAAATAATAATACACCCACACAGGGTTGGAGTCATAGCTCAGTGATAGAGCACTTGCCTAGCATGTGAGAGGCACTGGGTTCAATTCTCAGCACCACATATAAACAAATTTAAAAAGTCCATTGATAAGTAAAAAAAGAAAAAAGAATAGACCCACACAATTATGCTCAACTGATTTTCAACAAACAGCCAAAGTTATTCCACAAGAGAAAGAACAGTCTTTTAACAAATAGTACTACATATCTATTTAGGGTAAAAATTAACCTCAATCCTACCCTCACACAATACACAAAAATTAATTCAAAATAGATGATATGGGCTGGGGTTGTGGCTCAGTGGTACAGTGCATGCCTTGCATGTGTGAGGCACTGGGTTCGAGTTTCAGCACCACATATAAATAAATAAATAAAATAAAAATCCATCAACAACTAAAAAAATTGAAAAAAAAAATAGGTGATATAACTAAATGCCAAAGCAAAAACTAAAAATCTTCAAGAAGAGAAAAAAGGAAAAAATCTTTATGAACTTAGGTTAATCAGAGTTCACACACAACAAGGAATTAAAGAAAAACTCGATGAACTCGACTTTATAAAATTTAAAACTTTCACTCTTGAAAAGACACTATTACGAAAATAAGGTAAGCCACAGGAAGAAAAAATAATCACAATATATTTCTGATAAAGGATTTGTATTCAGAATATATAAATTATACAACTCAATAAGACAATATTATTTTTAAATGGATAAAAGATTTGAATAAACACTTTTCCAAAAAAAGATACACAAATAACCATAAGCACATAAAAAGATGTTTAGTATCATTAGTTAGCAAGGAAAATTAAAATCACAATGAGATACCACTCCATACCATTAGAATAGCTAAAATTAAGACTAGACATACCAAGTATCAATGAAGTTGTTCACAGGAATAAAAATGGTTCAACTACTTTGGGAAATAGTTTGATAGTTTCTTATGAAGTTAAACATACATTTAGCGTATGATTCAGCAAATCTGCTCAGTATTTACCTAAGAGAAGAATTTACACATGAGTAATGAAAATTATATACTCTCCAAAACTCATCTGCTCCATGAAGCTTCATTTATAATTTCCAAGAACTGGAAACAAGCCAAATGTCTATATACAGGTGAATGGACAATGGTGTGTTCACATAATACAAAGCTTCTCAGAATAAACCAATACACAATATAAACATGCTGCTGAGCAAAAGAAGAAAGCACAAGAGAGTACATACTGTATGGTTTCATTTATATGAAACTCTAAGAAACACAAACATGACCTATACTAATGAAGAAGAGATCAATGATGACCTGACTTAGGGCAGGGATAGGGACTGATTCGAAGGGATGGAAGGAAACCTTTTGGAGTGACATAAATGTTTGTGATGCATATATGCACTTCTCAGAATTCAATAAACTAAAATTCACATTTAAATAGGCATTTTTATTGTATGTATTTTATACCTCATTAATGTTAAGAAAATAAAAATAGCCAGCAATGTGGTGCACAAAAATAATCCAAGTGTTTTGGGAGGCAAAGGAAGGAAGTTCCCAACTTCTAAGCCAGCCTGGGCAACTAGACCCTGTCTCAAAACAAATAATAAAGCAGGGGACAGAGTTCTGGGGATGTAGCTCAGTGGTAAAGCACCCCTGTGTTCAATCTCCAGCACAAAAAAAAAGAAAAATGAATCAAGCATGTTGTCATGGTTTGAATATGAGGTGTTACCCAAGAGCTCATGTGTAAGACAATGCAAGAAAGCTTAGAGGTGAAATGATTGGGTTATGAGAACCGTAACCAATCAGTGAACTAATTCATTGATAGGGATTAATTGAGTGGTAACTAAAGGCAGGTACGGTATGACTGAAAAAGGTGGGTCATTGGGGTCATGCCTTTGAGGAATATATTTTGCTCTCTTGAGCTTCCTCTATCACACTCTTCAGACACAATGTTCCTCATCACGAACCCCAAGGAAAGGAGTTGGCTGTCTATGAACTGAGAACCTCTGAAACCATGAGCCCCAAAATAAACTTTTCTTCCTCTAACATTGTTTTTGTTGGAGCTTTTAGTAAAAGCAGCAAAAAAGCTGACTAAAACGCATGCCTTGTTATACCAACTACTTGGGAGACAGGAAGAATACAAATCTGATGACAGCCTGGGCAACTTAACACAAACCCTGTCTCAAAAATAAAATAAAAAGAGATGGTAGTGTTGCTCATTGGCAAAGCTCTTTCATAGCATGAGCAAGACACCTGGCTTCAATCTCCAGCACCACCATTCAAAAAAAAAAAAAAAAAAGTTTTCTCTGCTAAAAAAATAACATTTCTCTACTTCTCTACAAAGACTTCAATGATTCTACCAAAAAAAAAAAAAATTAGAAAAGGCTTAAATCTAGTCCCAGAACATATAATCCAACAGGAAAAGAATCGTAAGAGTTTAAGCTAGCTGAGAGGAAAATAATTCTCAGCTATCAGTCAAAGAATCACAGAAGTACAGTTCATGACACTAACTGTTTATGGAGGAAGTGGAGGATCCACGCTGTTAACTACTTGTACAAGGTCACAGAGTTAGTTACTGGCCTGACTCACCTCTTAATTCCCCAACAGCACTCTTCCTCCAATACTAGTCTGCTCCTACTTTAGAGAAAAGCAGTATTTTTTTTTTCCTTTAGCAGTTACTACTACCACTTGATATCTTTATGGATCGCCAAACAATAATAGGCAAAGATGAAAAACAGGTTAGTTAATATGGCAAAATTTGGGCATATATACAAAACACAATCTACCATCAAAACTGAACAAGTTCTGTGCATGCCTGTAATCCCAGTGGTTCAGGAGGCTGAGACAGGAGGAAAACAAGTTCAAAGCCAGCCTTGGCAACTTAGCAAGATTCTAAGCAATTGAGTGAAACCCTGTATCTAAATAAAATACAAAAAAGGGCTAGAGATGTGGCTCAGTGCTTAAGTGTCCCTGAGTTCAATCCCTGGTACCAAAAAAATCCTGAACAAGTTCTGGATCCAGAGAAGGTGCAATCAATGCATTCCACCCCTTCTTCCCCTCTAAATGCAACTGTAAGTCCTGAATAAAATGCATACCATAATACTTGAAGACTGTGAAAGTAAATAAATGACAGCAATTGAAGAAAGTACAATTTTAAGTTCCACTTAACTGGCAAGAAATCATCATTTTTTTCTCCAATTTTGACCAGCCTGGATCCAAAAGCAACCCCAAAACCCATGCTCATTGGATAGAGAAAGAAGGAGCTCTAGGAAAAACCCTCTCTTGCTGGCCCAAGGAGCAGGAAAAGGAAGACCAAGGACAATGGAGTAAATTCTCTTTGGGCTTTTTGTTTTTTCCTTTCCTCTTCCCTTCACAGCCACTCCTACTGGATACTACAACAGTGGTGGCTACAGCAGAAAGCAAAGGCAGTAACAGCCACCGCAGGCACCTAAAAAAAACTGGGAGAGAAAAACTTTCTCTGACCAGTGGAGCTGCGATCCCAAAAGTATTGGGTAAATCACTTTCTTTTCCCTTCCCTTTGTCTCTTTCTTTCTCTAGCCTCCCATTGTGTGATAAAAGGATGAATTCACCAAAAAACATAACTGAACTGTTAAAATGCACCTAACAAAGCAGACGCAATGGTGCATGCCTATAATTCCAGCAACTCAGGAGGCTGAGGCAGGAGGATCCCAAATTCAAGGTCTGACTCAGCAATTAAGCAAGGTCCTAAATAACTTAATGAAAACTTGTCTCAAAATGAAAATTAAAAAGGGCTGGGAGTGTAGCTCAGCATCCCTGGGTTCAATCCCCAGTACCAAAAAAAGAAAAAGAAAGAAAGAAAATTTAATAATACTGAAAAACTTCAGCCAGACAACACTGTAAAAAAGAGAAACAGAAATCCCTAGTGTTTTAGTCAGCTTTCTCGCTGCTGTGCTGAAAGACCCAACCAGAACAACTGTAGAGGAGAAAATATTTATTTTGAGGGCTCTCAGTTTCAGAGGTCTTAGTCCACAGAAGGCTAGATCCCATTCCTTGGGGCTTGAGATGAGGCAGAACATCATGGTAGAAGAGTGTGGCAGAGGGATGTGGTTCACATGATGATCAGAAAGTGACAGAGATGTCTCCACTTGTGGTATACAAATATATACCCCAAAGCCATGCCCCAATTCCCACCTCCTCCAGCCAAACCCTACCACTTCAATTACCACTCAGTTAATCCATATCAGGGGATTAATTCACTGATTGGGCTAAGATTCTTATAACCCAATCATTTCTCCTCTGAACCTTTTTGCATTGTCTCACATGTGAGCTTTTAGGGAACACCTCACATCCAAACCATTAACACCCAGTATCAGAAATAAAAAGGGATATCACTATAAACAGTAATTAGGTAATATTACAAACAACTTAATGGATATCACAACTGAACATTCATTTGCAATAAAAAGAACTTCACCCTAAATCCTATAGAAATATTATCTCAAAATGGATCATAGAATCCAAAGAGAAAACACAGAACTATAAAACTTTTAAAAGACACAGAAAAAAAATAGATCGCCAGGGTCTGACAGAGTTCTAACAAAGGCACGACAATACAAAAGGAAAAAAAATGAAAAAACTAGACTTCATCAGAATTACAAACTTTTGCACCATGAAAAACACTGTTAAGAAGAAGAGGGCTGGGGGCCGGGGTTGTGGCTCAATGGTGAAGCACTTGCCTAGCCTGTGTGAGGCACTGGGTTTGATCCTCAGCATTACATAAAAATAAATAAATAAAATAAAGGTATTGTGTCCATCTACAACTAAAAATATATTTTTTTAAATATTTATTTTTTAGTTTTCAGCAGGCACAACCTCTTTGTATGTGGTGCTGAGGATCGAACCCGGGCCGCACGCATGCCAGGCAAATGCGCTTACCGCTTGAGCCACATCCCCAGCCCCACTAAAAATATTTTTTAAAAAATAAAAGAAAAAGAGGGCTGGGATGAAGCTCATATTTGACCAAGGACTTGAGTCCAGAATATAAAAAGAACTCTCAAAATGCAACACAGTTCAAACAAACAAACCCAGTTTTTAAAAATGGGTAAAAGACTCAAATGTTTCATTGAAGAAAGAAAGGATGGCAAATAACCACATTTGAAAAGATTCTCAAGTATATGAGGCATCAGAAAAATGCAAATTAAAATCACAACTCAGGCAGGAGGTTAGTGAGTTCAAAGCCAGACTCAGCAAAAGCAAGGTGCTAAGCAACTCAGTGAGACCCTGTCTCTAAATAAAATAAAAAGTAGGGCTGGGAATGTGGCTCAGCGGCCAAGTGCCCAAGTTTAATCCCTGGTATCAAAAAAAAAAAAAAAATCACAATATGATCCCATAGATAACTATTACAATGGCTAAATACCAAGTGTTAGGAGGATGCAGAGCAAATAGAACTCTCAGACATGGATAGTGGGTCACAAAATGGCACTGTCACTCTAGACAAAAGTTGGTAGCTTCTTACAAACTAAAACATACTTACCAAATCACCCACATCCAGAAATTTATCCTGGAGAAATGAAAACTTTAATGTTCACACAACAACCTGTACATGAACTGTCTAGAACAGCTCTGTTCATAACTGCTAAGACCTAAAAACAAAATGTGGTAAATCTTTATTGAAACTATCTAGCAATAAAAAAGGAATACTCTATTACTGCATACCATAGCATAAGTCCCAGATATGTTGAAAGCAACAGTCTTAAAAGGTTACCATTGCTGGGGTGTAGTGATGGCACACTTATAATTCCAGCTACCCAGGAAGCTGAGGCAGGAGGATCACAAATTCCAGGCCAGGCTTGGCAATTTAGCAAGACCCTGTCTCAAAATAAAAAATAAAAAGGGCTGGGGATGCAGCTAAGTGAATTCAATCCCCAGTGGGTGTAGTGGCAGCAGGGGAGTTATCAATGATTATAAATGATTCCATTTATAAGCTATTCTCCAACCCCCACCCAGTACTGGTAACTGAACCCAGGTAGTAGAGTAGGCTAAGAAAGCACTTTACAACAGAGCTACAACCCCAATTCTTCTTATTTTTACACAGGGTCCTGCTAAGTTGCCTACACTGGCCTGTACTCATCCTGTCTCAGCCTTCTCAATTAGAGGCATGCACAACCACTCCTGGTTTCTATGACAATTTTGGGAAGACAAAATTATAATGACAAAAACATGACCAGTGACTGAAAAGGAACCACAAGAAAAACATTTTTTGAGATGGTGGAATAGTGTGTCCTAATTGTGATTACATAAATCCATACATTTGTTCGAACTCATAACTGTACCCAGAAAAAAACAACTTAACTATATCTTAATTTACAAATTAAAGTCCTTTAAAAAGTAAACATTAAGCCAGGCTCAATGATGCACACCTGTAATCCCAATAATTTAGGAGGCTGAGTAGAAGGATTACAAATTCAAGGCCAGTATCAGCAATTTAGTAATATCCTTTCTTTTTTCTTTTTATTTATTTATTTTTAAATAAATGACAGCAGAATGCATTACAATTCTTATTACCCATATACAGCAGTTTTTCATATCTCTGGTTGTATAAAAAAAGTATGCTGACACCAATTCCTGTCTTCATACATCACTTTGGATAATGATGTCCATTACATTCCATCATCCTTGCTAACCCCCTGCCCCTTTCTTTTCCCTCCCACCCTTCTGCCCTAACTAGAGTTTGTCCATTCCTCCCATGCTCCTCCTCCCTACCCCACTATGAATCAGCCTCCTTATATCAGAGAAAATATTCGGCATTTGTTTTTTTGGGGAATTGGCTAACTTCACTTAGCATTATCTTCTCCAATGCTACCCATTTACCTGCAAATGCCATGAATAAATGTTGGCAAGGATGTGGGGGAAAAGGGACACTCATACACTGCTGGTGGGACTGCAAGTTGGTGTAGCCAATATGGAAAGCAAGATGGAGATTCCTTGGAAATCTGGGAATGAACCACCATTTGACCCAGCTATCCCACTCCTCAGTCTATACCCAAAGGACTTAAAATCACCATACTACAGGGATACAGCCAAATCAATGTTTACAGCAGCACAATTCACAATAGCTAACTGTGGAACCAACCTAGATGCCCTTCATTAGATGAATGGATAAAAAAAAAAAAAAATGTGGCATATATACACAAAGGAATTTTACTCAGTAGTAATATCCTTTCTCAAAGTAAAAAATTTTAAAAGGAGCTAGGATGAAGTTCAATGGTAGAGTGCTCCTGGTTAAATCCATAATACAAAAAAAAAAAAAAGTAAACATTAAAATCCCTTCAACTAAATAAGTATGTCCTGATAAGTTATAAAATATATACCTGTCCAGGCATGGTGGCGCATGCCTATAATCCCAGGGGCTCAGGAGGCTGAGACAGGAGAATATCGAGTTCAAAGCCACCCTTAGTAACAGCGAGGTGCTAAGCAATTGAGACCCAGACTCCAAATAAAATGCAAAACAGAGCTAGGGAATGTGGCTAAGTGATCAAGTGCCCCTTATAAACAAAATATATACCTGGGACTAATGAGAGTTATAATTGTTCTAACATGCTTAAAGGTCTATTTTAACCATTAGTGAAATGACACTTTACTACAAAATCTTGAAAAATCTTGTTATATGTAGTGGTATATTAAGATATAGGCATATTGTTAGGCAAGAACTGACTGAAACCTTTTCTCCTCTAAGTTGTGTTCGGTATATTGGTCACAGTGAAAAAATTCAACAAATGTTTGCTGAGCCTTTTTGTCAATGCCAGACATTCCACTAGGTACTAGGAACTGGTAAGGGCTTAAGAACTCAAAAATCTAGTGGAAAAAAACAGGGTCTTACAATTCCAGTCTTATGATAAAAAGAAACAGAAACTGCTGATCAATGACCAAAAAAACCTTACATTTATAAGTCAACTTTTGTCCTGGCCAAGCTAGTTTAATATATGACCTTTTTTCTGTTGTGAAATTGACTGCTTTTTGGATCAACCCAACAACTCAAAATCCCAATTCTAGAAAGAGCTCTTCAGACTAGTACAAGTCTACAATCTCTCCTCTAAAAACCTTTAAGGCAGAATTCAGAATTTTTCAAATTTTATAAAGGTAACACAGGATATATACTATATATAGCATAAGCGGCCCACTGTGTCTAAAACAGCACTTTAATTATCAAATGATATTTCCGCAGCAACCAATATGAATAGTTAAAACTGAAAGAAATACTACAAATAGTTTTTGCTTTGTTTTGGTGCTAGGAATTTGATACAAGGGACCTCTACCACTAAATTACACACCAGCACTTTATTTTTTAGAGACAAGATCTCACTAAATTACACAGGCTGGCCTCAAATTTGCCATCCTTCTGCCTCAGCATCCCAAGTGGCTGGGATTACAAGTATGTGCCACAGCACTTGTTTACAGATTCTTGTAAGTCAGATTTTAAACCAAAAGAAGTACAAAAAAACTCCTAATTCTCAGTGTTGCTGATTTTGTTTTTTAAACTCAGAACTGAGACAAGTGATGTGTGCTGACAGCTAAACATGATAATCCTTTGGTAAAAATCACCTGGGCTTGAATCCCTGCTCCACCACTTGCTAGCTCTATATCCTTCAGTAAATGACTGAAACTCTCAGACCTTCTGCTTTTCTCATCTGTCAAATGGGAAGAGTACCTATTTCAAAGGATTGTTACAAGAATTCAGTAAGAATAAAACGGGGCTGGGGTTGTGGCTCAGTGGTAGAGAGCTTGCCTAGCATGTGAGGCACTGGGTTCGATCCTCAGCACCACATAGAAAAATAAATAATTAAATAAAGTTATTACATCCAACTACAACTAAATATTAAAAAAAGAAGAAGAATAAAACAGGCATGGCTCACATCTGTAATCCCAGCAACTCAGGAAATTGAGGCAGAAAGATCACCAAGTTCATGGACAACTTCAGCAATTTAGGAAGACTCTAACTCAAAATAAAATGGTCTGGGGATGTAGCTCAGTAGGAAAGCACCCCTGGGAGCTCAATCCCCAGTACCAAAATACAAAATAATTTATAATAGAAAAGAAAAAATAATTGGGGCTGGGGTTGTGGCTCAGTGGTGGAGAGCTTGCCTCGCATATGTGAGGCACTAGATTCAATCCTCAGCACCACATAAAAATAAATGAAGATATTGTATCCATGTATAACTAAAAAAAAAATTTAAAAAAAGAAAAAAGAATTCAATAATTGAGTTATAATGCAAGAAAATAATTCAATAATACACGTAAAATTCAACACAGTGCCTAACACATAGTTAAGCACTAAACAGATATTGTCCATTATGTTGGCTAAACTATCTCCAGATAAGTTATCTTGAGCAAAAAAGCAACTGCAGAAAAATATACAGTATTGCTTATAAATATTTAAAAGAACTTTTTTTTTAAATTTAGTTGTAGATGAACACAATACCTTTATTTTATTTATTTATTTATTTTTATGCGGTGCTGAGGATCAAACCCAATGCCTCACACGTGCTAGGTAATCACTCTACCGCTGATCCACAACCCCAGCCCCAAAGAAAATATTCCTTAGAGAAAAGAACAGAAGGAAATAAAAACATTCATGGCAAAACCCAACACAGTGGCACATCTAGAAGAGAAGGGAATATGATCAGGACAAAGCAAGATACAGGACAGTGGTAATGTTTTATTTCTTACACCTGATAGTGGATGAATAAATGTTTATTATTATTCTCCATGTTTATATCTGAATATTTCATATTAAATTCAAACATCTAATCTATGTAAATGGATGTAGACCACATAATCTGGAAAACATCACCTACTTGCTTTTGCTGGTAGTTTGAGGATTTTTTTTTGGGGGGGGGAGTTCTTACTTGTTTCGCAAAATACAAAAAAAAAAAAGCCATGGGGGCTGAGGAATCAGTGATATTGCACCTAGCATGCTCAAGGCCCTGGGCTCAATCCCCACAACCAAAACTATAAAAATAAAAAAACAAATGATTTCTTAACATATGACACCTATCATAAATAACAATCCTTTTTAAAAAAATGGTATATGAATATATATATATACACACAACATATATATGCTATATATATAGCAATGACTCAACTATATAGATCACATTTTTATGATCTCAAATAGCCAATATAGAGATGATCACATCAGCAAACTAAAACACCTATTTTACTCCAAATAGAGGTTCTCTTTCAGTTTGTTCTAGAAAAGAAACTACAAATTAGAAAACTGGAAAGGAAAGTGGGGCCAGAATATAGATATTGCTTTCAGAAAGGACACTTAAATAATTAAAAATGTCACCTAATAGCTAAGGAAGTAACAAAAACAGCAGCAAAAATAAATAAATAAAAACCTATAGAGCAGAAACAAGCATTTTAAAAATATAGTCTGAACATGCATCTATGAATAAGTCAAAATGAAGCCCCCTATTATGTAAAACTATAATGCACTAATAAAAACAATATAGATAGTCTGAGGCTAGCAAAAAACATTCAATTCCTCCTAAGGTTCGAAGAGCACCAATAAATCACAAAGAGAACCATAATGTAGTTGTTAGAATTAAGACTTCAATTCATCAAGAAATTGTTAAGGGGCTGGGGATGTGGCTCAAGCGGTAGCACGCTCGCCTGGCATGCGTGCGGCCCGGGTTCGATCCTCGGCACCACATACAAACAAAGATGTTGTGTCCACCGAAAACTAAAAAATAAATATTAAAAAATTCTCTCTCTCACTCTCTCTGTCTCTATCACTCTCTCTTTAAAAAAAAAAAAAGAAAAGAAAAGAAATTGTTAAAATACAATTAACAGTTAACATTTAATGCAGAGGAGGAAAACCCAAATACATAATTGTATCTACGGTAATCAATTTACACAAATTGTGTAATTCAAGCCAGGCACAGTGGTCAACATCTGTAATCCCAGAAGCTCACGAGGCTAAACAGGAGGACTGCAAGTTCAAGGACAGTCTCAGCAACTCAGTGAGGCCCTAAGCAACTCATTGTGACCCTGCCTCAAAATAAATAAATAGGTAGAAACGTAGCTTGGTAGTACCCCAGGTTTAATCGCCAGTATCAAAAAAAAAAAAAAAAGAGTGTAGTTCAAATATTTTATGCCTTGACAATTTAACTACATGACCAAAAGACTAAGAAAGATGTCATGTGTTTCTGTTAATTTCTCCATTTATATCTAAACATTTACATTTAGTATTTCAATGGTCAATGTCTAACTGATCCATATTTTTTATTATGGCTTGTACACTTTATCAAAAATATTTTTGCCAGATGCAGTGATGTACACCTATAATCCCAAGTTACTCAGGAGGCCAATACAGAAGGATCACAAGTTCAAGACTCCTCAGCTACATAATAAAATCTTATCAAAACAAAATTAAGTTTTTTTTAAAAAGTATTGATGCAGCTGAGAGACAGAACACTGGCCTAGCATATGTCAGGTCCTGCATTCAATCCCCAGAACCATAATAATAACAATATTTATAACAATAGTAATCCTGTCTTATTTCTAAAAACAAATAATAAAAAGTAAAAATACTCAGAATAAGGACAAAAACGAAACATAGAAAGATTAAAAAATCTGATTTGTTAAGCCAAAAAGATTATAGATAAACTTATTTCAACTTTCATTAATGGTTATATAAACAATGATGAAATTGCTCGGCACAGTGAGCACACTTGTAATCCTAGTGACTTGGGAGGCTGCAGCAGGTGGATAACAATTTGAGACCAGCCTGGGCAATTTAGCAAAGCCCTAAGCAACTCAAAGAACCTGTCTCAGAATAATAAATTAAAGGGCTGGAGATGTGGCTCTGGGGTAAAGTACCTCTGGGTTCAATTCCCAGTACCAGAAAAAAAGAAAAGAAACTACAAAGGGAAAAAGAAAGTGTAAAATTCAGTTTCACACTGATTTATAGGCCGGGCACAGTGGCCCATGCCTATAATCCCGGCAACGTGGGAGACTGAAGCAGGAGGACAGCAAGTTCAAAGCCAGCCTCAACTTAGCAAGGCCCTAAGCAATTTAGCAAGGCCCTGCATCTAAATAAATATTTTTTTAAAATAAAGTGGGCCTGGGATGTAGCTCAGTGGTAAGTGTCCCTGGGTTCAATCCCTAGTGCCCCCCCAAAAAAAATTCATTTTAGAAAAATTTCTATGCAAAATAGTTAAATAAAATTATGTTTTGGGCTGGGACTGTAGCTCAGTGGCAGAGCACTTGCCTAGCATGTGTGAGGCACTGGGTTTGATCCTTAGCACCACATAAAAATAAATAAAATAAAGGCATTCTGTTAATCTACAACTACAAAAAAAAATTTTAATTAGGTTTTAGTGCTTAAACTAAATGAAATTACTTTAAATACTGAAATAGTAACCAGAATTACAAATACTAAAAAAAAATTAAAAAGTAGAAAAACTCTCATTGCATATATTTAAATTCTCCTAAATTTATACTCAAAATGGAAGGTATGGCTATTTTCCAAAATCTATACAAGGGGCTGGGGTTATGGCTCAGTGGTAGAGCGCTTGCCTTGCACCTGTGAGGCACTGGGTTCAATCCTCAGCACCACATATAAATAAATAAAGATACTATATCCATCTACAACTAAACAAAAAAAAATTTAAATCTATACAAATACCTTTAGGATAAAGATTTTCCACAACGGAGCATGTTTGTAATCCCAGTGACTCAGGAGGCTGAGGGAGATGTTCAAAGCCAGCCTCAGCAACTTAGCGAGGCCCCAAGCAATTTAGCAAGACCCTGTCTCAAAATAAATATTTAAAAAAGGTTGGGATGTGGCTCAGTGATTAAGTATCACTTGGTTAGATTCCTCATACAAAAATTTTAATAAAGATATCCCTTATTAGAGCAATACTATTCTTAGGCCATGACTGCCTTTTTTCTTTGAAATACTCATTTTCTCACTCATATAAGTTCCCCAAGTATAGATCCTTGTCTTTTCATTCTGGTATCCTCCTTACCTATAAAAGCAGAAACTCAATAAATACTGTATTTATTAATCCAAAATGCTAAAAGAGTCCTAACTAAAGAAAATCAAGTAAAGCTGTACTGGCTACTCACCAACAGCTATGGCAAAAATCAGGTAAGACTCACCCCAGTGCTCTATTGTACCTGGCCCAGATAACTGTCTAATTCAGAACTCTACATGCTCTGAGCTCTGAGCTCCTGACAGCCAACAGCCATGAACACAAAACCAAAAAAAGGGTTCCTAGTGCTGTGAGGTCACCTCTAAACCTAAAAGCATTTGAGTTCTAAATTAAAAAACAAATTAAAAAAGTAATTTCAACATTAAAAGCATCTTTCTTGCTAAACAATGATGAAAAAAGGACTCAACTAAAGGAATTCAACTTCAATTTTTGCCACTGACAATATTCTGTAATATTCGGTCATAGATTTATAAATATGGCTGAGAAAATTCAAGAGACAACCTAAGTTAATGGTAGGCAGAATCCTTCTAAGAAGTTACCGGCATTCCTTCCTGCAGTCTCCACATGGCCTGTATTTTTATATCATGAGCCACACAGAACCCCTATAACAGATTTTTATTCACATGAATATCTAATTTGCTTTAACACATTTATAATTTACAAAATATCATGCTTTTAGATAATGGTTATCATTAAACTAACAGTTTTTCCCCCCCTTCACTGTCTTTGTGGGGGTTGGAGTTCGCAAAGAGTGGCATGGGGAATGAAGAAGATGCACACATTTCCTCAGTATGAAGAAACTTGTTAACAGAAGGGAAATGGTCTACAGAGCAAGAAAGATGGAGAGCAATATTAGCATACTACTATTTGAACAACAGCCGAAATCTGGGAATAAATATTTTGGTCACTGGAGAGGTAGGTACCACTGTGGCACAAGGATAGCTCTTTCTTTCTTTCTTTCTTTCTTTCAGAAAGAGATAGAGAATTTTTTTATTTATTTATTTTTTAAAGTTTCAGTGAACACAACATCTTTATTTCATTTTTATGTGGTGCTGAGGATCGAACCCAGCACCCCGCACATGCCACGCGAGCGAGTTACCGCTTGAGCCACATCCCCAGCCCACAAGGATAGTTCTTACATCAGGTTTAGCCATAGTCTAGAATGATAAAACACTCAAGATCAACCAACTTTATATGCTTTAGCTTCAGGTTCAAAGTACAACTTTCTGATTATTCATCACTATCTCCAGGACCTCAACTTCCAACACCTCCATACAAGGAACAGTGTGCTATGGAAAGCAGACACAAGTAAAAACGAAGCCCTCTTGTGAATTAAAATATTATTATTCTGGGGCTGGGGTTGTGGCTCAGAGGTAGAGCACTGACCTACCATGTGTGAGACACTGGGTTCAATCCTTAGCACCACATAAAAATAAAATAAAGATATTATGTCCACCAATAACTAAAATATAAATATTTTTTAAAATACTATTATTCTTACCCACAAAACAGCAAGTTTTCAGTGGTCTGAAACATCCCTAAGTTAACTATTAAAATGGAACTTCTGGACTTTCAAGACTATAGAATAGGCTTCAGGATATGTGATCACACGGAGACACCAACCACACATCTCTAGGCATCCAGCTGGCATTCCTCTAAGAGGTCTTAAGTTCAATTCTCCCTAAATTGCCACAGTAATTACTTTTATGTTTAATTATTCATCAACAAAATTCACCAAAACAGATTTTTTAAAAAATAAGATACATGTAAATGCAAACATGCTACTGAATGATCCAATAGTCTTAAGATGCACAAAAAGCAATAAAGCCAAGAAAATGATATGCAAACAAGATAAACATCTAATTTGACATTAAGAAAGAAATTTTTCACTCTTCCAACCCTAATGTTATCACAAAAGATGTCCTAAACTTAAGAAGTGCCATCAACTTCTCAAAAAATTTAAGTTTTGTAAAGAGCCAAAAGGTCTAGTAAACGTGGAGGGTTATCTGTGTTTATTGGTGCATTATAGTTGATTTTCAGAACTCAAATGCCTTTTAAAACTCTCCATATTTTCTGACATCTTTCAAGTAATGAACACATAACTTACGTAATAAAACTTGCTTTAAAAATTTAAACAAACTATCAAAAACCATAAGAATTAAAGCAAAATCATAAACTATGAAACAATGTCATTCATCTCAAAAGACTTTCTAAAATCTGTTAATTCTGGATACACAGGGGTTGGGGAAAGGTTGTCCACAGAAAACAAGGACAGTATAATATTCATTTTTAGAATTAAGATGTCACTCAGTGACAGTACTTATCTAGCACACCTAACCAAAAAGAAAAAAATCACGTTTCTGATATTAACTAATTAGAAATAAAGGGGAAAGTTATATTAACAACAGTTGTCAAAATAAAATACCTAGAAAAGTTTAGTAAGAAGGAATTATACAAAAAAAATTATGAAATATATAAAACATGTATTGAAAGTCTTTTAAAAAGAAAAATTATCTTCGTTAACCTCCAAAAATTAATGTATAAATACAGCATAATCACAAGCAGTAAGCTTTGAGATTTTCAGAACTCAAAAACATTATTTTCAATCAATATATATACAAGAATGAATACTTAAGAATAGTCAAAAATGAAAAACTACAGTGATAGTTTTTTTTTGGAGGGGGGGGGTATTTGGTTGGTTGGTTTTTTTCAGTACTGAACCCACGGGTTCTCTACACTCAGCTACATCCCCACCCCTTTTTATTTTGAGATAGGGTCTCACTAAGCTGCCCAAACTAGCCTTGAGTTTATAATTCTCCAGCTTTAGCCTCCCAAAATGCTGAGATTACAGATGAGCCCACAGCGCCTAGCTTGATAGAAGCTTTTCTTAACAAAAAGTAACTTTCTACAAATTTATTATATCAAAACAAGGACTGGGGGGCTGGGATTGTGGCTCAGCGGTAGAGTGCTCGCCTAGCACAGGCAGGACCCAGGTTCAATCCTCAGCACCACATTAAAAATAAAGGCATTGTGTTGTGTCCATCTACACCTAAAAAATAAATAAATATTAAAAAAAATAACAAGGACTGGGGATGTTGCTCAGTGGTAGTGCATTTGCCTCACATGCAAGAGACCATGGTTCCATCCCCAACACCATAAAAATAAATAAACAAATAAATAATAATTTTTAAATTATTTTAAAACAGTAAAACAAGGGTACAGGATGAGAAAAACAAAACAACTAAAAAGAACAAACATACATGGAAACACAGCATATAACAAGTGGCATTTAATTCACTGAGGAGAATGGTTTGTTTAGTCTTGGCCTAGCAGCCTGTCTATATAAAGCTAAATCATGTAAGAGACTCCTTGCCTCATACCATGTAAATGTAAACTCCTGATGAATAAATATACTGTTTATTTTTTTAAACCCCATGGTTAAAAAGAATATTTAAGGCAACATTTGTATATTCTTGGTATGGAAGAGACTCTCCTAAGTAGCACAGTTTCAGAAGTCATAAAGGAAAAGAGGGGTATATATGACTACTTTAAAACATCTAACACAAGATCAAAAGAAAAATGAAAGACAATACAGTTATACTCTGTGGGAGACCAACCTTGCACATGACTGGGTCACACTCCCCGGCTGGGTGCTGAGGCGCTCAGTCACAGAAATGTGGCAGAGCTTTCCCCACCCTTCTTGGGTTCGAGGGTAGGTGTCTCATGCATGGGTGTGTCTTGTTACAGCCCCATGGGTGAAGCTATGCTCACCTGTTCCTTGGTAATATAACCCCTTGCCCTGTTTAGGATAGAATCTTCCATGGAAGTGCCTTTTGTTTGTCCCCTACTCTTACTGTGCCTTAGGTGTCAACCTGCTGACAGTGGACATCATGAAGATAGACTCAGCCCCCTGAAACCTGACCCCTTGCCTCATTTGAATAGTTTCTCCTCAATAAAAGGGGTCAGCGTATGCTCTCACTCTCTCTCTTCCTGCGGACCCTTAAGGTCAGAGGAGCCATCACAGCAACCCCAAAGAAAAAGGTATTTGTGTCTCTTGTGTGGTTATTTTGTGCAGCCCAGTTAGCCCAGTTCAACTGAGTAACCCCTGAGCCTTTTAGTCGCGAGAACTGAATCCCGGCAATACTCCATTTTTGTATGATGGGTCAAAATGCATTCTACTTTAATATATAACTAATTAGAACAAATTTAAAAAGACAATACATGTGCCATATGACAATATTCCATAAGGTGCTCCAAAGAGATAAAAGGAAAAAAAAGACAGTGGTAGTGGAGCATGCAATGGGGAGACTGAGCCAGGAGGACTGCAAGCTCAAGCGAATCACAAATAGAAGCTCAAGGAGAGCCTTTTTATTTAATTTGAGAGGAAGACCTTGTCTCAAATTAAATAAAAAGGCCTGGGGATACAGTTCAGTGGTTAAGGGCCCCTGGGTTTAACCCCCAGTACCCTCCACAAAAAGAGACAGAAATAACTTCAAAAAGAAATGAACCAAGGACCTGAACAGACAATTCTCAATAAAGAAAATCCAAATAGCCAATAAGCATATCAAAAGAGGCTAGCCCCAGTAAAACTGAAATTAAGACAAAACTGAGGGGCTGGGGCTGTAGCTCAGTGGTAGAGCGCTTGCCTAGCTTATGTGAGACACTGAGTTCACTCCTCAGCACCGCATAAAAATAAACAAATAAAATAAAAGCATTCTGTGCATCTACAAATTTTTTTTTTAAAAAAAAGACAAAACTGAAGCAACATTTGTCATCTAGCAGACTAGTAAAAATTAAATCAAATATTTACATGTAGTGGTGTGATGATACAGAGAACACACTGCTAGTGAAGGTGGAAATTATGACAATCTATTTCAAGAATCATCTGAAAATAATACATTTAAAATATATTTCTGTTAATCCTGAAATCCCACTTTGTAGATTCTAGTCTGTAGAAATGAAAGTATCAGCAAATAAGGTAACATGCATGAGTATATTTATTGAAGCACTATGTACAGTGACATAAATCTGCAAACAATCTAAATGTCCACAGGAAAATAGTTGAACAAGTTATGGTACATCCATGCTATAAATCATATTAGGAAAGTTTAACATATCTGGGACTGGGGATGTGGCTCAAGCGGTAGCGCGCTCGCCTGGCATGTGTGCGGCCCGGGTTAGATCCTCAGCACCACATACAAACAAAGATGTTGTGTCCGCCGAAAACTAAAAAAAATAAATATTAAAAAATTCTCTAAAAAAAAAAAAGGTAGAATTATATTTACTGACCATAACACATCAAGAAAGGTTTAGTATACAGTAATATAATTTGATCTCTTTTGTAAAAAAGAATTCCTATATACACACATTTATATTAGTACAGAATATACAGCAATATATCATGGAGAGAAACACTGAAAGATGCCCATAATCTGGGTAAATTGGTTTAAGAGCAATAATGAAAATGATTGAAGGAAATTAATAAAATCTTCAGGTGTTTTTTTTTTACTTATTACAATGAACAATTACAATTATTATATTATTTTATAGATTTAAAAAATGAAGCCTGACACAGTGGCACACACCTGTGAATCTCAGCAGCTCAGGAGACTGAAGCAGGAAGATCACAAGTACAAAGCCAGCTTTGGCAACTTAGCAAGGCCCTAAGCAACTAGATGAGACCCTATCTTTAAATTAAACATAAAAAAGGGTTAGGGATGTGGTTCCGTGGTTAAGTGCCCCTGGGTTAAATCCCTGGTACCAAAAAATAAACAAAAGATGAATTTAAAAATTTTTTTAAATATCAGAATGATAAAAATAAATTATTCAAACGTAAGAAGGGGACTCAGTAACAAATCAATCAAGTACCATTGTAGGGAAAAAGTTGTAAGTTCCCAACTTATTATTAGTTTCCTCAGCATAATGAATTACATAATATATATTCAAAGATAATGGAAAAAACAGATTTCTTGTAAGCCACCTGAAGCTTTCACTGAGCGAATCACAAATAGAAAAGATTAACATCTATTTATACCCTAAAATTTTCAAAACTAAAAAGATAAACCAGGCGCAGTGGCGCATGCCTGTAATCTCAGTGGCTCAGGAGGTTGAGGCAGGAGTATCACAGGTTCAAAACCAGCACTATTGGGGCTGAGGTTGTGGCTCAGCGATAGAGCGCTCGCCTACATGTGCGAGACCGTGGGTTTGATCCTCAGCACCACATAAAAAATAAAATAAAGATGTTGTGTTCACCAAAAACTAAAATTATATATATATATATATATCATTAGCAAAAGTGAGGCACTAAGCAACTTAGTGAGACCCTTAAATAAAATAGGGCTGGGAATGTGGCTCAGTGGTCAAATGCCCCTGAGTTCAATCCCCAGTACCCCCCACCCAAAAAAAGAAATATTTTCTAAACCAAAAAACAAACTTAACTGACATCAACTCTACGAGCCACTCGCAAATGACCTGCAGTGATTCTCATAACTCAATCAGGAACCTGACTGCTTGAGACTCTACCATGGACCAATTACTATCTGTCAGAGTACCTGAACAATTTTTCCACATTATTTTCACTTATCTATTCTGCAAGGTGACCCCTAAGTGTAAGGCACTATGCAATGTATAGGAATACCATAAATTTGACAGTTCTAGTTCTTTAGAAGCTGGTGGGGGAAAAAAAAGAACAGACAATTCAAATAGTACTCAAAAACTGCTCTGCCCCTTTGCCAGGGTTGCTTGGAGAAAAAAGTACTACACTCCTGTACCCAGAGGGTAGAGAGGAAAAGAAAAATAGAAAAATAAGCATTCCAGGTACAGGCAGAACATGAACAATGAGAATGAAAGAATAATCAAGGAATAGCAAAAAGTTCAGTGTGTGTAAATAAAAATAATATAACCAAATGTTAGTAATATCAAAGTGCAAGCTACTTCCTCATTCTACTTTCTTAAATAATCACCACCACGTATTAAGCTTTCACCATAGAAGAGGTTTCTAAGCACAATTCAAAACTCAAACTCTCACTAGTGGGGAAAAAAATACATTTTTTTTTTGGAGGGGTGGGGGCTTGTCAGGGATTGAACCAAGGAGCACTTAACCACTAAGCCACATCCCTGCCCCTTTGTATTTTGAGAGAGGGTCTCACTACGTTGCTGAGATTGAACTGGAATGAGATTGCTTCAGCCTTCGGAGTCACTGAAATTACGTGTATGCACCCCCATGCTCAGCAAAATATGCACTTAAAAATCACATATATTGGGTACTACTAGAAAAAAATAATTCTTACAATAAAGTTCTTTCCCTTCAACAACCATATCAAAACTTAATATTTACAAAGATTCAATTAACTCTACACAGTGTACCTAATTATTTTCAGTTAGTTTTCCCCCAACCAATCATCTTAAACCAGTATTTTTATCATATTTTAAAACAACTATGTTTTAAAATTTTTCAAAATGTAGGAAGGAGGGGCTGGAGTTGTGGCTCGGTGGTAGAGTGCTCGCCTAGCTTGTGTGAGGCCCTGGGTTCGATCCTCAGCGCCACGTATAAATAAAGATATTGTGTACAACTACAACTAAAAAATAAATAAATATTTTTAAACATGTAGGAAGGAATCAAATCTTTCACACAGATTTTTTTTAAAGTAATTTAAAAAATAGCTTCTCTTTCTTTTCTTCCTCTTGAAACTGCACAATTTCTCAAGTGAGATTTAGGAAATAGCTTCACTAACCTGAGTTGTAAAAGCACTAATGAAGCTTTGTTTGTTGTACAGTTGTATAATCATTTACAAAAATTAGCTCTTATAACCAATTAATGTATATAATACATTCATTATATACAAACATTGTATAAAGAAGAGGGCAAAAAGTGATTTCGTAGTTCCAAAGATCTCAGCATCACATCTTTCTCAAATTTGCTTATCCCAGAAATCCACAACATTAACCTTGAAACCTGACTAGCTGAAAAGCCTGAGCACAGTACTGATGCCCAGTACTACAGGAGTACAAAAAGATATAACAAAGCAAAGCAAACGCCTAGCACGTTGCATGGAGACTACTGTGCCATTAACAATAAAGAAAAGGGGTAAAAACTACTTATCTTTAAGATATCTTTAATTATTCAGAGTACAAGGATCACATATATTTTCTCCATCTTTTAAAACACTATGATTTTTCAGGATATAAACTCCCAAGGCAACATGGTCGCAATAATCATAGTGGCATTGAGGGTAGGGCAAAGTCTTGGAATCAGCCTAACCACCTAGCAATAGGGGAATAGACATCTAAATAAATTATGATTTATGATAAAAAATAAATAAATAAATAAAACACTATGATTTTTCCTTTCTATTTTTCATTAACATTTATAACACTAATTTTATTTATCCAATGGTCTGAATTAAAAAACAAAGGCAAAACTTCCAAGTACTTAATGAAAAAGCATTTTTCATTTCAATCATCTTAACCTAAACCTTGCCCTTTTATACTACAGTGTTAGCTAATGTTGACTCAACAAGTTTGTGAGCTGATTCCCCCAACACCCACTTCTGGACCCTTCAAACTTTGACAGGTTTGTTCTAGTAACCAGAACTCATGCCAAATTAAGTGTTTTGTGTTACTCCTTCAGTGAAGAAAATAAATTCACATTTTCAAAGTAGAAATGAAGGCTCTTTTCCCTTTCCTGACTTCAGTCAAATAAAATTTATACACAAAAAGACACCTGGAAAAATTCTAATACATTTTTTTAAAAGATAATGATTTTCAAAACTTATAAACCATGAAACATGAGATTATATAAATCAATATTTTCCCTTGATTTTAAAATTCCTTGCTACTTTATAAATATTATCCTGCAAAAGAAAATGAATGAGATGAAAGAAAACCAAAATCAAGAGCTGAAAATTCATAAAGCAGTGAAAGATTAAATTACAAACACCTAAAACAGCTAAACAAGTTTCTGATATCTGAGGAAAGCTAATATTTTTAGATTTTTCTAAGCTAAATCTAAAGAAAAGAGTTGTAAAGTTTTGATATTAAATCCTGCTGTATACACAAATTTTAAACATCCCCATCATATGCAAATAAAGGGATTAAGCATTGGGACAATCCATTTTGATATGTGGACTCCCAAGTCAATTTTCTTAATTAAAAATAATCCTTTGAGGGGCTGGGGTCATAGCTCAGTGGTACAGAACTTGCCTAACATGTGTGAGGCACTGGGTTCGATTCTCAGCACCACATATAAATAAATAAAAATCCATCAACAACTAAAAATATATATATTTAAAAATAATAATAATAAAAATCCTTTGAGCCAGGTGCAGTAACCTGTAATCCCAGCAGCTCAGGAGGCTGAGGGAAGAGTATCACAGGTTCAAAGCCAGCCTCAGCAAAAGTGAGCCTCTAACCAACTCATAAGACCCTATCTCTAAATAAAATACAAAATAGGGCTAGGGATGTGATTCAATGATCGAGTGCCACTGAGTTCAATCCCAGGTACAAATAAACATATCCTTTGAAAACATTCAACTTGTTGAAATTGCATAGTTTTTATGATTCATTAAACTTGGGGTTTGGTTTTGTTTGCCCATCACTGACTTTGAAAACTCCTTTTTAAAAATTAATGGGCTGGGGCTGGCCTCAGCAGCTGCACACCTGTCTGGCATGTGTGAAGCACTGGGTTCGATTCTCAGCACTGCATATGAATAAATAAAATAAAGTCTATCAACAACTAAAAAAAAAAAAATTAACACTCCAATGAAATATCACCAAGGCATCACTGGCAATTGTGTACTTTACAGTTTCACTTTGTTCACCATCATATGCACAATTGCTGTGAGTAAAACAGATAGGATCAAGAACAAGTAAGTGCTCCCAAAAGAAAATGAATGGAAGTCTCCTGAACACTAATTTTAATTGTACATGCAATTCCCAACAAATTTAGACAAAGTTAGACATCCACATGAGCTAAACAGAACTTTGCTATTAATTTGTTAAGGCAAAAAGATACTTTCTCAAAGTAAACTTCAAAGTACCTACGAATGGCTTTTAAATACTAGTACATTATTCTATAACATGAACCGAGTTAAACAACCACCTGACAGCTCTTACAATACCTTGTTTGAAAAGTGTTATTCAGAACATCTCATTAGTACTAGAAGGAAATAGTAAATGAGTGAGTAGTCCATAAGAACTCAGGATTTGACGGTTCTTTTAAAGCAAAAGGGAAAACTGCAGTTTCAGAGTTAATACACTGGCAATACTAGTATCTAATAATAATATACATATTTGAAGGCTCGCTTAAACAGATACCAAAAACACGAAATATTTATGCTGAAAATATTCCGCCTACCGAGACATCATATGACCTGTAAAGGGATTATCTATACTCTCACTTTATAAGAATAATGAAAATTATTAGAAGATTTGACTCAGTGTTCGTTACAAATTTAAATTGCAATAGTCACTTCACTGTGATCTCTAATAAGCGGTAAAAATTCAGGCTGAGATGAAATACAGGTGATTCAATCACACTCACCTAACCTGAAATGTAGGAAATAATCAGTCGATTATTGTGAAATGCTTTTTATTCAACCATGCTAGACTGCAAACATACTTTAAGAACACAATAAAAGTGATGGGATTATGGGTACCTTGAGGAGTTATATTTTCCAAACCAAAAGTTAAGGTGCATATAATCTGACAAGTACTATGGAGAATAGTGGAAATGAATTACTTGAAATGTAACCACCCCACGAAAAACCAATACATGACGTCAATACGTGTATTTTTTAGAATCGGTCAGCCAAGACCATTACTGTACAAACATCTGAAAATTAAGACAACTAAGAAATTACTCAGTCCTCTCGTCTATTAACTAATTCCTACAGTAACCCAAAAAAGTTACTATTTACGTGAGATTAATATTCTTCACAACTTCCATACTCAGGGATACACGCCGAACATATAAAACTGTCAATTAGTTTTACGAAAAAGCTTAGTGGTCGGTACAGAAAGAAAATACACAGAAGAGAAAACATTTGACAGCTCCTTTCCCCCAAAAGCCATGTAATCTGCTTTATAAACCATTACTGCCCAAGTACACTGGAGCGAGCGGGTCCACGGCTCGCCTCCCCGAGACCTCACAGGGAAGCGTAACCAACCTCTCAGGCAATCAGGAAGATCGGGAGAGTCAGTAGAAACTGACGTCCGCAGGACGAGGAGTTTGAGAGAAGGGTGAACAGCGTAGTCGCAGGGGAGTTGGTTTTTTTGTTTTGTTTTGTTTTTGTTTTTTAAGGCGGTAAACTGGGGAAGAAGTTAGTGGAAAGGATAGAGGGAGGCGAAGCCGAGGTCCGGCTCCCAGAGGACGGCGTAGCACCGACAGACCGCGATTAACTCAGCATGTGGCAATGCCGAGAGTTCCGAGACCTGACCTGAGCACCAGCTACAAGAACGCTGATACGTGGCTGCGAGAGGACACGCGGGGGTGGGGCCCGCCCCGCTAATTCCTGGGCTCCCTGAATAAGCTATCAGAGGAGGATCGCAGCCTGAGAAAGTCAATGAGTTCAAGGAGGCCTGCCCTGGCCCGGCAACGCCACAGCAAGGAACGCTGCTGCGCGCGGAACCTCCGGGTCTGAGGCCTCGGGGTCGGCCCTGAGGAAGTCGGAGCAACCCCTGGAGCTCCCGGCCCCTCCTGGCCCAACCTCTGTCCTCTCTTCTCACCCCCCACAGGCTGGGACCGGACCCCTGGGACTGACAGGAAGCTTCCGGCCATACGCCCGCGGCAGCGGCAGGGTAAAAGAAACAATACGCTCTTAGCGCCGCGAGTGACACTCACCGGCCCGAAACCTCGAATGAAACCAGCAGCTTCGGGGGCGGCGGCAGCAGTGGCAGCAGGAACCGAACATCCAAAATGGCGGCTCCCTCGGCCTCACCACCGCTACTGCAGGCGGAGGGATTCTTAGGAGGAAGGGGGTTTTTAACTAACTTCCCACACTACCTCAATAACTTCGGTCCCTATCTCTCCCTCCTTGTCAATCCTGCGCCCTCTGACTGCAACTCCTCGGGCCTCCCCCCTCGGATTACCCAAGAACTCGGACCCCGCCGAGGACTATTTGCCAACGAGGAGGCGACTGCTCCTGGCAGAGCGACGCAAAGCGTAGCAAGGGTCGGGGCTGTCACTGATGACGCTAGACGCGGCTGCCGAGTCACCGCTGAGATGAGTCTGAGCAAGAAAAATCCGGACTACCCCGGAGACTACGCACTTTGGTTCCGCTTGGAGCGGGAGGGCGGGCGGACTGGCGGGCGGGCTAACCAGGAAGTGGTGTGCCACCTGAAAGGGGCGGAGCTAGGCAGAGAAGCTGAGGTTGTGGGAGAGAAGCAGGTGGGGACCGAACGCTTAGCCAGGCTGAGGAAGAGAATCCCAAACTCGTTCCTTTCACCTTTAAGACCTCAGCTTTCTCTTTAACTTCAAAAACATGCTTCAAAGTCGTCTTGGATTCTATGGTTTTATGGTATCTTTGCAATGAACTTTATGAAAAAAAAAAAAATTAGATGACAAAGCAGAATAGAGGCCAAGCCTAGTCCTGCCCCTCTTGCTTTGGACGGATCACTTAAACTCTCCAAGCCCTGAATTTTCTAGTATGTAAAAAGAGAAGATTTGGACTAATAATAGCTAAAAACTCTTTCAGAATGGGCCTTCTATGACTCCATGAATTAATGACCTGGGCCAAAGAAAATTTGACTAGACCGTTCCTGGCTTGAAAAATAATTACTACCATGTGACAGAGTCTTTTTCACGAGATCTTGGTACATTTAAAGGTGACCGATCTAGACTAAAATCCTTTAGATTGCCAACGAAGTACTCCCAAAAGTAAATGAAACAAAGCACCAGACTGGATACCAAAAAGAACCATATTAACTGCAAATCCCAAATTTAAGACCTGAGTGTCATATACAGGAAGTTGCACTTTCTTCCTTAGGCAATTGCTTTCATGCAGGGATTTCAAAACACTTTACAAAAATTGAACTGGGTGTGCTCAGCTGTATAGTTTTGTCCTTGAACTTCCACGGCATGCCAAAAGACTGGAAAGAAAGGAAGCCAAGGGCATAAAAGGATTTATCAGTTTTTATTATTAAATGTTGATAACACATTGTTCATAAAGCACCTTCATATGTATAATCTAATTTTACCCTCTGGACAACCTCCTGAGACTGTAAATAATTCAGTGTTTTTAAAAATATTTTTTAGACGTACTTTTATTTTGTTCATTTATTTATGTGTGGTGCTGGGAATCAAACCCAGTGCCGTGCCTCACACATGCTAGGCAAGTGCTCTACCACTGAGCCATAACCCTAGCCCAATAATTCAGTTTTATTTATTTTTTTAAATATCTTTTTAAATTGTAGATGGATACAATACCTTTTATTTATTTTTATGTGGTGCTGTGAATTGAACCCAGTGCCTCACACTTGCTAGGCAAGCGCTCTACCACTGAGTTACAGCCTCAACCCATAATTTAGTTTTATAAATAAGGAGATAGAGACTCAGAGAAACTGTGACTTGCTGAAAGTTTCCTTCCCCCACTAGATTTCTGCTATATATAGCCATCTTACATTTTAGAAAATTGTACCCACCAAAACCCCAAACACAAACACAAGGGTGAAATCAACCTAGGGCAAATGGATTGAAAAGAATGATACTTATAGATTCAGACCCTCTTATCCCTCTGCTACACATCAGTACAGTGTAGCTCTAGATCACATGGTTAGTAAATAGAATAACACTAAAATATCATAAGGATGGCAAAATGTGGGTTCCCTTGGGCTGTACCTATGCATGGAACACATGCCAAATTCAGTTTGAGATTTCCATAAAAGAATAGAGGTTGCAAAGCAGAGTTAGTAAGTATTCCATTTGGAATATCACAAAAATTGTTTAGAGGCCAAAATAAAGTGTTTACCATTACAAACCAAAAAGAAAAGAAAACCTTTCTTCTTAAGAAGAGCTTTGCTAGGCTCAGTAGCGCACACCTGTAATCCCAGCCACTCAGGAAGCTGAAGTAGGAGGATTGCAAATTCAAAGTCAGCCTCAGCCATTTAGTAAGGCTCTAAGCAGACCCTGTTTCAAAATGAAAATAAAATGCACTGGGCAAATGGAATATTATTCACCTTTAAAGAACAGTGAAATTATGGCATTTGCCAGTAAATGGATGGAGTTGGAGAATATCATGCTAAACGAAATAAGCCAATCCCCCCAAAAAACCAACGGCTAAATATTTTCTTTAATATGTGGATGCTAATTCACAACAATGCGGGGTACACTAGAGAAGAATAGCGCTACCTTAGATTAGGTAGAGAGAAGTGAAGGGAGGCGAGGGGAGTGGGTATGGGGATAGGAATGATAGTAGAATAAAACAGACAAAAAATTATTACTTTATGTATATATGTGACTGCATGACCAATGTGATTCTGCAACATGTACACTCAGAAAAATGAGAAATTATATCCCATCTATGTATGATATATCAAAGTGCATAAATGCATTCTACTGTCATGTATAACTAATTAAAACGAATTTAAAAATTGATTTTTAAAAAGGGCTGGGGATGTGGCTCAGTGGGTAAGCTCCCATAGTTTAATACTCAATACCCACCCCCCATACCATACCAAATGTACCATACCAAATGGCAGATAATCAAAGAGAAACTTGCAACATAAACCTCCTCCCTGTATTTTTTTAATATTTTCTTTTTAATTGCCAAATCCCTCACCCATGCAACCCAAAATTAAAAAGAATTGCCCCAATTTATACCATAATTATCATTAACTTGGAATCTTTGGTTTCTGTGGCTTGTGCTTAAAATTTAGAAAGGCTTACTCCCCAACTTCTAAGACATAATCTCAAATTTCAGATAAGTTACACACATTCATAAAGGGGACCATTAGGCTACCAATAAAAATAAAATTATAGCTCTAACTTTATAATCATGGTATAGCAGATTTTTCTAAACAATGTTACTAAAATAAGCTTGTAAAAATTGTGTATACATACAGAAAAATTTGAAAACCAAAATTAAAATATAAAAATGGTTATCTTTGGATGATGGGACTGTAGAGGATTTTAATTTTGTTTTATTTTTGCAACCAAAAAGAAAAGTTAAGTTGGACTTGTTTTCTGATTCTTCTTTATCTAGTCTCATAAAATCACCAAGATTTAGTCTATTAGACCACAACAAATAATAGAAACTGGAAAGGAACCTAAAATTTATTGATCACCTACTAAGACTTTCATATGCATTATTTCTTTAACCTTTATTATTGTCCCCATTTTACAGATGAGAAAAAGAAGCAGCTAGTAAGTGACAGAGTCTACATTTGAGGCCAGACATACAGGATTCCACTGATTTTCTAGAAACACTTATTTTATTATATATGTACATTCATTCTTCCAAATACTTATTTGTTTTGTTGACTCTTTGGATTTGTTCAGGGTTTGGGGTTTTTTTTTTTCTTTTTTGTTTGTTTTTGCAGTACTGGGATCAAATCCAGATCCTCACACATGATAAGCAAACACTCTGCCACTTAGCTATCTTCCCAGCCCCCCAAAACTCATTTATTAAAAGATCTTTTCCTCTAGCTTTTGAGTTCTTTCATACACATTTGACAGGAGGCACCATTTGCTAAAAGTCATATAGGTAGTATGAGATAGGATTTAAAATTCACACCATTCTGCCTACCTGAAAAAAAAGAGATAATTATGGGATAATTAAAGATCCAGAGGAAAATTTATTGACCTCAATTAATAATATTCTGTAGGTCAAGAATCTTCATCTAAGTATTTCAAATTTGAGGGGACAGAAATAATTACATGTGTGTACACAGACACACATTTACACATTATTACAGTAGGCAGAGAAATATAGAATTTAATAAATGGAAGGAATTGTGAACAAGAAAGCTTCAGACCCACACAAAGATGGCTATGCTAAAATTCACACCCAGTCCTGATTCCCAGGCAAATGCTCAATTCAAGGACCAAGAAATTAATTCATTTTCTTCAGCATTTCAAGTCTCTGGTTAAGGTCTTCCAAGTCAACCTCTTCGGAATCATAAGGGTCGATGGACAGGCTTGCTTGAGGTTTTACATCAGGCAAATTAGACAGCATAAAGTTATGGAAACCAATCTTGGTTCTTGATTCTGGCTTTGAAGAAGTTTGGGGGCTGAGTCCTGGACCTATGTATTTCAATATATGTAATTAAAAGTCATAACAAGGCAGTCCTCCAGAAGAAAATCCCAGCCTCAAAGAAAGAGGCTACTATTGCATTGTGAAGAAATTAAGAATATACTCTTTCAAAATATGCTGAATTGGTCTATTGATTATTTCAAGTTGAAATCACATGTAGCTTCAAAGAGGACTATTTGGCCCATTTTTTCCTACACGCAGCAAGTCATAAAGATTTTCTTGGATGTCCTTCCCACTCCAAGCCACTAGACTCTGGTAACTGGGGCTTAGTGAACCTAAATAAATGCCTCTAAGTAACTCTTACCTTCCACTAGCTTTTATTTCCCACCCCATATACCTCTTAGTAATATCCCTAGAATTTACTACTCTCATCCAAAGATCCATTTGTCCTGTCATTCCTGCAAATTTATTTTCTTTGTCTAAAAAAGTATATAAGCATTATGCCTTGGCCACGTCATTGAACTTTACTCTCTAATGTGCAAAAGTAATAAATCTTGGGGCTGAAGTTGTAGCTCAGTGGAAGAGCTCTTGCCTAGCATGCGTGAGGCACTGGGTTTGATCCTCAGCACCACTTAAAAATAAATAAAGGCTTTGTGTCAATATACAATTAAAAATTATAAACAAATAATTCTTGTTGCTTTTATCTTATTAATCAGATCTTATGCTAATTCAGTTTCTAGACCCAGCCCAAAAACCCATCTAAGAACCTAGGGTTGGGAGAGGGGATCACTCCCTCTCCTACAATGGCTTTTGAGAATGCAGCATATGCTATGACTGGAAAACTTAACAATTCTCCCTTCATGCAACAGGTGGTATTGTTTATCATTTGCTGGCAATCTTCTTTAAGGTTCACTGGAGCTTTTAACAAAGGCACAATTTTCAAAATATGTGACAGGACGATCTCTTATAATATTGGTTCTTTGTGTTAAAGACTCCCGAAATCTGATGAAAGCAATGAATCCTTTCCCTTACATATCCAAAATTGTGCCTATCACTTAGTGGACCCTATGCCAAGAACCCCTGGTCTAATGCAAACAAAGTTATTCACATTAGAGGCCTTGCCACAGGAACTCTGTATACTTGCATTAGACCAAGTTCCCAGAAGTGAGGCCTCTAATGGGAGTAGTTTTATTTTCCTACTAATTTTTAGCTACTAATTTTTTTGGGGGGTGGGCACCAGGAATTGAACCCAAGGTCACTTGATCACTGAGCCACATTTCCAGTCCCAATTTGTATTTTATTTAGAGACAGGGTCTCACTGAGTTGCTTAGTGCCTCATCATTGCTAAGGCTGGCACTATAATCTCAGCTTCCCAAGCTGCTGGGATTATAGGCATGCAGCAACATGCCTGGTTTAGCTACTAATTTTTAAGTCGGAACATTGGAAGGTCTGTATCTCCTGAATTGTATCATGGATTTCAAAACACTATCCACATCCATGATGAAAACTGTTAGCTACTATAAAGGAACAACTGTACCCCTGGTAAATCACTAATATACTTCTCTCACCAGTGTAGACAGAGTCTTTTTTAAAAAAATATTTATTTTTTTTAGCTTTTTAGGTGGACACAATATCTTTATTTTGTTTTTATGTGGTGCTGAGAATCGAACCCAGTGCCTCACGCATGCTAGGCAAGCGAGCTACCTGAGCCACATCCCCAGCCCCCACAGTCTTATAATAATTGAAATAGGGTTGGAGTTGTGGCTCTGTGGCAGAGCACTTGCCTAGCATGTGTGAGGCACTGGGTTCAATTCTCAGCACCACATATAAATAAATAAATAAAGGTCCATTGACGACTAGAAAATTATTTTAAAAATAATTTTTCAAATATCTTCAGTGAATAGCAAGCAACTCCAACTTCTGCCAGCATTTTCTATACTTACTAAGAACCAGTGAGGGAAGCAAATCATTCTTCTTATAGTCATCATTCTGAAAGAAAAAAAAATCACTAGGAAGTGAATGGTTTGAGTTCCAAATGCATATGTTTTTCACACAGCAAATCTTCAATAAGTATTTCTTAAAATTAACTTGAAATTAACTAGTACAATCAAGCTTCCTTCTTGTTTAGGGTAAATTTTTTTCTCTTAATTAAAAAAAATAATTTATTGTCAACAAAGGTGATATATACAACAGGAAAAGAGGTGAAAGGGAGATTGGGGGTGAATGGAGCCCTCTGCAGGAATGGAGTGGGAAGAGGTAATGGAGGCCTCCTAGTGTAGAAGTCTAAACAAGTGGGGGAGGAGAGGTGTCCCCCGAGGTAGTGGGACTCAGTTCAAACCCCTCATGACCACCTCTGTGTAAGGCACTGTGCCAGGGGAGAATGGTGGGGAGCCAAGAGAGGGCGGGAGGAGGTGTAGGGGACAGAGGTGTGGGTCAGTAAAGGACTGGGGTAGGTGTTCTACACTGGCCAATGTCCTACCACACTACAGCCTCGGCCACCCTCTACCTTGGATCCGGCCTCAGACCCTGCCAGGAGCAGGCATCCTCCAGTGCTCTGAAGCAAGAGTGGATAGGCACTGCCCTACCCCCTCCCTCCTGCCCTGGCACCTGGTTTTAAAACTCTGGGTGGCTTAGCTAGGGTAAAATATTTTAATACCTATGGGCAGAAAGTCTTACGAATGACTAGGGGGTTTGCTTTTTCTGTCACCTGTGACCTTTTATAGGAACTAAGAAAATCTTTTATCTCTGGGCCTGAACATGCTATTTGTAAAAATTATTTAGTTTAATAAAATCAGAGAACTCTTCTTCCAAAAATAAATGGTGAGATAAAAAAGGAAGAATGGGAAGAAGGGTTATAGATTAAAGATTTAAAATATATATCAACCAAATACAATGTGTAGATCTTTTTTGATTTTAATTTGAATAAAATAACTGCACAAATTGTACTTGTGAGGGAGACTTAATATAGATTGAGCCTTATATGATATTAAGGAGTTATTTTCATTATACTGAACATAATGACACTGTTTTTTTTAAGAGAGAGAGAATTTTTTTTTTTAATTTTTTTTTTTTAGCTTTCGGCGGACACAACATCTTTGTTTATATGTGGTGCTAAGGATTGAACCCGGGCTGCATGCATGCCAGGCGAGCGCGCTACCGCTTGAGCCACATCCCCAGCCCAATGACACTGTTTTATATTATAAAAACAAAGAATATGTGTTAGAGCTACATATAGTCACGTTCACATGACAATGCTTCAGTCAAGAACTGACCACAACATTGTAGTACAAGGCATTACTCACATGTATGTGGTATAAACAAACCTCCTGCACTGACAGTTATATAAAAGTAGAGCACATACAATATGTACAGCACACAATACTTGATAATGAGTATAAATGACTATGTTATTAATTTACATATTTACTATATTTTTGTTATTTAAGTTCAGTATAAAACAATATTCTATGCTATGCTGGCAGCAGCCTCATATATCTTGAGTTTATTTATTTATTCTAATTTATTATACATGACAACAGAATGCATTTCAATTCATAGTACACATACAGAGCACATTTTCGTGTCTCTGGTTGTACACAAAGTAGAATCACACCATTTGTGTCTTCATACATGTACTTGGGGCAATGATGTCCATCTTATTCCACCGTCTTTCCTACCCCCTGCTTCCTCCCTTCCTCTCCTTCCCTTTTGTCCTATCTAAAGTTCCTCCATTCCTCTCATGCTCCACCCATTCCCATTATGGATCAGCATCCTTATATCAGAGAAAACATTCAGCATTTGGTTTTTTGGGATTGGCTTACTTCACTTAGCATAATATTCCCCAACTCCATCAATTTACCTGCAAATGCCATGATTTTATTCTCTTATAATGCTGAGTAATATTTCATTGTGTATATATAGAACAGTTTATTTATCCATTCATCTACTAAGGGCATCTAGGTTGGTTCCACAATTTAGCTATTATGAATTGTGCTGCTATAAACATTAATGTGACATCATTACTATAGTATGCTGTTTTTAAGTCCTTTGGGTATAAACTAAGGAGTGGGATAACTGGGTCAAATTTTGGTTTCATTCCAAGTTTTCCAAGGAATCTACTGTGTCTCTTAACTGAATCAAGAGGTCATGTCAAGGGCTGTGATTGTAGCTTACTGGTACAGCGCTTGCCTCACACATGTGAGGCACTGAGTTGGATCCTGAGCACCACATAAGGATAAATAAATAAAGGTATTGTGTCTATCTACAACTAAAAAATTATTTAAAAAAAAAAGAAGGCCATGTCAAAAGGCAGGGAATGATATTGGCCAAATTACATTGCTATATTCTGTGTACATATGTAATATGTAACAACAAATCCCATCATTATGTACAACTATAATGCACCAATAAAAATGTGGAAAAACATTTTTTAAATTAAAAAAAGAGGCCATGTTAAGTTATTGGCCTAAACCACCTAGGTTTCTGTAGCTACACTCCATGATGTTTGCACAACAATTAAATTGCCTAATGACATTTTTCAGAATGCATCCTGTCATTAAGCAACACATGACTACACCAAAATAACTACAGTTGAAATTTTATAATGTCTGAGATTTATAATGTCTGTCTCTTCTCCCATCCTTCTCTAAACAATGTTAGAAAAAGACAAAGGGACAAAATAAGACAAACAGAATGTCAAGAATGGTTGAAAATTAATGATGGTTACATGGCAATTGACTATATTATTCAAATTTTATATATACTTAAAATTGTCCATAATAAAGTTTGTTTATTTTTAAATCAGAGGACATATATTCCAAGAGTAGAAGATAAAAAATACACAAGGTGTAGTTTAGACAGATACTTTTAACAAGGAAAATCAGAGTTAGTTTATGTCTAAAATATAAAATCTTAGAGAAAGAACTTTGGAGTAAAAAATGCCTATAAGCGCCAGCGCTGAGGTGCATGCTCGGGAGGCTGGGACAGGAGGATGGTGAGTTCAAAGCCAGCCTCAGCAATGGTGAGGTGCTAAGCAACTCAATGAGACCCTGTCTCTAAATAAAATACAAAATAGGGCTGGGTATATGGCTCCACTGAGCGTCCCTGAGTTCAATCCCCGGTACTCAAAACAAACAAACAAACAAAAAAAGACTACAAGGTGAAAAAGAATAAAAGCATTTTTCTTTACATACTGCTGAATGAATAAAGAATAAAGAAAAGTAATGTCTATGGTTCTTTAGTTTTTACCTATTTGACCTCTCCAGATTTACGTATGCAAAGTTGTTGTTTAAGTTCACTATAAAACAATATTCTATGTTATGCTGGCAACAGTCTCATATATCTTGAGTTTATTGCGTCTCTTTTTTAAATTTATTTATTTATACATGACAACAGAATGCATTTCAATTCATAGTACACATATAGAACACTTTTTTAAATTATTTTCAACATGAAAGTAAATTGGTTTCACTATATATGAATTGAATATATCTAATCTGACCTAAATTTAAATCACTGTACATGAAGGATTTTCAAACGTGTTCAGCTTGTAAGAATGTTCTTTTCAGGGTAGCTGGGGCTGTAGCTCAGTGGTAGAGCACTTGCCTAGCATGTGTGAGGCACTGGGTTTGAGCCTTAGCACCACATAAAAATAAATAAATAAAAATAAAGATATTGTGACCATTCACAACTAAAATAAATAAATAAAGTGTTCTTTTCAGTGTATATTGTGGTATCATCCAGAGGTTGATAAGAGACAACAGCTTTCTTTACTCATGACTTCAGAATAAAAAAACACCAACATCAACTAAATGATTGTAAATACCTCTCTGGCCTTAAGATCATTTTGTTCTCCAAAAGGCCCAGCTAGAAGTATAGTTTAACACCCATGCAGTCCCATTTCAATTTCATTTTCCCTATCTGTACTGACCTGTCTTTCAGGAGGAAAGGACGGGAAACAAGGGCCTGGGGATGGCACATGTAGGGGCCCTGGTGCAGATATCTGCAAAGCCCCAGGTGGATCACCTGTTCTCACTGCAGTGCTATCTCCTCTGCCAAGGGCATCTTTCTTGACATCCTCTGTAAATCCAACAAGACCAGGTCCGCTGAGGCTTCAGCCTTAGACAAGAGGATAAGAATCCCATCAAGTTTGCAATTTATTATACACTTACTTATTTGCATACTTATTACATATTAAACACTCTTGGAAGTACTGGGAAGAAGTAATGCACAATGCAACAATGTTCCAGCCTGTATGAAGCTTATAGTCTAGTCAGTGACAGTTAAAAGAAAACTTAAGTTTTTCTGGTCGACTGTCTTCTTTTTTTTTTTTAATTTTTAAGTTTTATTTTATTGATTCTAATTTGTTACATTTGACAGCAGAATGTAATTAACTGTCTTCTTCTTTCTTCCAATGACTTTGTTTTGAGTACCAAAGAGGTCAGGCACTGTGGTACACCAATTAAGAGTAATATGCAGGGCTGGGGCTGTAGCTCAGTGGCAGGGCACTTGTTAGGCACTGGGTTTGATCCTTAGCCCCATATAAAAATAAACAAATAAAATAAAGGCTTTTTGTCCATTTTTAAAAAAATTTAATAAGAGTAATATGTAGGTCTGGCATTGTGACTCAGTGGCAGAGCACTTGCCTAGTACGCGTGAGGCACTGGGTTCAATCCTCAGTACCACATAAAAATAAATAAATAAAATAAAGGTATTGTGTCCATCTACAACTAAAAATATTTTTCAAAGAAGAGTAATAAGTAAATATGTATAGATATGTCTACAATAAAGTTTATTAAACTTGAGCAATGATAAATTCTGGATTTACTAGTTCACTTGACAAAGTCTCTTGACCACCTAATATAAGCCAGCAATAGTTGCTGGGGATGCAACAGTGAACAAAACAGACAAAAGTGCCCATCCTCATAGAGGTGACTTTCTGGTTGGGGAGACAAACAAGATCATTAAGTGAGTTACACAGTATGTCAGATAAGAAACAAGTATACTAGAGAAAAAATATAGAGAACTACAGAGGGAAGAGGTTGAGATTTTAGAGAATGTAGCTAGGAAGGATCTCACAGAGAAGAGAACATTTAAATACAGACTTGAAGCAAGTAGGGAGGGACCAGGTAGATATATAAAAAATACAGAGTACTGGAAGGAAGTACAAAGGTCCTGAGGTGGGAAAGTACCTTGTGTGTTTGAAGAAATGTAAGGAAGGAGGCCAGTGTGGCTGAGGCAGAGTAAACAAGGGAAGAGTAGAGAAAATGAGGCCAGAGAGACAAGAGACAGGAGGTGTACACAGCCTTGTCAGTCACGAGAAAGACATTCCATATTATTTTAAGTGAAATAAAAATCCACTGGAGGGCTTCAAAGGCAAAGGAGTGACCTGATCTGACTTAGATATAAAGATCTTTGATGCCATATTAAGTATCAGGAAACGCAGTTAAGAGACTATTATAATAATCTAAATAGGAGGAGATGATTGCTGATTAGACCAGAATACTGGCAGTGGAAATGGTGAGAAACGGTAACATTCTGAATATTGCTTGGAGGGTGGGGGTTTAGAAAAAGAAGAGACAAGAAAAATATCAAGCTTTTTGTCCCAGCATAGAATTACCATTAACTGTAGAATGAGTAGGGTGGTAGAGGGATAAGAGGCTTTTTGGACATGTTCAGTCTGAGATGCTTCTGAAACATCCAAGTATTTCAGATATTAAAACCGTAGGTGGATGGATATATGAACTGGAATTCATACGAGCCTAGAAGTCTTGGCTAATGGTATATAGAAATTCCCACCATAAAGAGATGTAGGGGCTAGGGATTGTGGCTCAGCGATAGAGTTCTTGCCTTGCACATGTGAAATCCTGGGTTTGATCCTCAGCACCACATAAAAATAAATAAGTGAAATAAAATTATTGTGTTCAACTACAACTAAAAAATAAATATTAAAAAAAAGAGATGCAGATTAAGGGACTGGGGCTGTAGCTCTGTGGTAGAGCACACTTGCCTAGCTTGTATGAGGCAATGGGTTCCATCCTTAGCACCACATAAAAATCAACAAATAAAATACAGGCATGCTGTCCAAACAACTACCAAAAAAATTTTTTAAAGAGATGCAGATTGAGCATCCCTAATCCAAAAAACCCCAAACCAAAACATTCTAAGTACCAACATGATACCATAAGTGGAAAATTCCACACCTTACCTCACTTGATGGGTCACAGTCAAAACACAGGCACACTAAAAATATTGTATAAAATTACACTCAAGGGGTTGATGTTATGGCTCAATGGTAGAGCACTCGCCTAGCACATGAAAGGCCCTGGGTTTGATCCTCAGCACTACATAAAAATAAATAAGTAAAATAAAAAGTTATAAAAAATATTGCATACTCTTTAAAAATAAAATAAAATTACATTCAAGCTATGTGTATAAGGTTTACATAAAACATAAATGAATTTCATGTTAGACTTGGGCCCCATTCTTAAAATATCTCATTAGGTACATGAAAATATTCCAAAACATCTGAAATGTGAAATATTTATGGTCCCAGTGTTTCAAATAAAAGATCCTCAATCTCTATTGAAAAACCACAAGGTTGGATGAAATCCTCTCTAGTGATTTTTTTTTTGGGGGTGGAGGTACTAGAAATTTAACCCAAGGATGCTTAACCACTGACCAATATCATCAGCCCTTTTTTTATATTTTATTTTGAGACAGGGTTTCACTGGTTTGCTTAGGACTTCACTAAATTGCTGAGGCTGGCTTTGAACTTGTGATTCTCTTGCCTCAGTCTCCCGAGATAGACTCTAGTGACATTTCATGTGGCTTTTGTTTCTTCAAAGTCTCTCTCTTTGTTTAAATTTTTACAACGTGCCATTTTTCAACAACAATTCTTTGGACAAGAAAGAAAAAAATAAAGAAGAGTTAAAGAGTTCCTATCAGCAGCAAAGCATCAGAAAAGATAAATATGCCCCTTAGTCACAATGTGGCACATTCCACATTAGCAATTTGAAGGCAGTGCAGTGGGAACACAGAGGATAGACAAGACCCCTTTGTTGCTTCATGTCCTCACTAACATAAGTTTGGCACCTGAGTATGAGACCATCTTTTTATAAAATCACAGGACACCACCTAACCAATCACTGGAAGCATTGGGAGAAATCCCTCTTAAGACAGTTCATGACCATCTTAGGGAGGATAGTCTACCCTCCATAACAATGATGATTATACAAGGCAAAACTTGAAAATCAGATGGGGTGGTGCATGCCTGTAATCTCAGCATTTGGGAGGTCCCCTTGAGCCCAGGAGTTTGAGACCATCCTGGATATCACAGACTCCATCTCAAAAAAAAAAAAAAAAAAAAAGAACAAAAACAACTAACTTGATTATATTTATTATGTGCTAGGTTTTACATTCCATTTAACTTCTTTATTTGTATGGGCCCATTTAATCACCTCAACAAATCTATGAGATGGGAACTATTATTATCCTCCTTTCTATAGTCCAAAGAACTGAGTCTTTGAGAGTTGCCTGAGGTCTCATGGTTAATAGATAGTGGACCTAGGATGTGAAAATGGCACATTTCACTACTGAAATAACACTCTTAAGACTACATGATACTGCTGTGTTCCTTTGCATCTTGTAGCCTTTATTCCAGGACCTTTTATTAAAATGTAAAATATGAGCCCAGCATGGTGGAACTCGCCTGTAATTCTAGCGATCCAGGAGGCTGAGGCAGGAGGATTGCAAGTTGGAGGCCAGCCCAGGCAATTTAGTGAGACTCTGTCTCAAAATAAAGGTTTTTTTTTTTTTTTTTTTTAAAGAATTGCAAAACTTTATTTTTAAAAATGCCTTCACTACAAATTTAAAAATCTAAAGAATTTTCTCCACCACAAGAACAGTACTTAAATGTGGACTGCAAAGAAAGTTCTTAATTTAAAACAATAATTTTTAAATATCCATAGGCATTTAGTCCAATCTCCAATAGGCACTGCAATTCTCAGGCAGCCAAAGTACCAGGATTGGTAAAGCGATCTCCCCATTTAGAATTTATAGCTTCATTCCTATACTTAAATAAGGAGGGATAAAATGTATATGATCCACTATCCCAATCTGTCACTCCTAGATGTGTCCCTGAAATTTTCACATTATGCAAACTTGAGTATTTCTTTCCCATTGATATTTTGGATTCATGACTATTACTCCTTTTTACTTTTTTTCCCATAAGAGATTGTAAACTTTCTTTGAATATAGTATAATATTGGTAAGCAACCAATGATATCTGTATTTACTGATTCATAAGTGTTTGAACTTTCAATGAGAATACCCCATGGGCGCACTTCAGCTTTGATCCCATAAGAAGAGAGAGGATAAAGGAACTCAAAGAAATCCAAGTCTTCCAGTTACAGTACAATCAGTTCCCGGATATAGGTCATATACCTAGAATTGCTGGTAGTTCAAATAAGGCCTTTGTTTAATTCTGACCTGCAGCCAGTATTCACTACAGGTTATAGCCACATCCTCAAAACTATGAATGGGGGCAGGGCTATAGCTCAGTGGCAGAGCACTTGCCTAGCATCTGTGAGGCACTGGGTTCAATCCTTAGCACTACATAAAAATAAACAAATAAAATAAAGGCATTTTGTCCTTCTACAACTGCAAAAAAAAGAAACCATAAGTGAACACAAAAAGCATGGAGAGCCCCATTACCACACCAACAATCTTCAGCACTTCAGATCTCACTTTGAGATTACCACACGAAACAGGAAATTCCAAATAAAAAGTTTTTAAAAAGGGGTTGTAGCTCAGTGGTACAACACCCCTGGGTTCAATCCCCAGTACCACCAAAAAGTAAAAACCGCAAAATATGTCCAGGACAAAGTTGTGATCTTAAGAACTAAGAAATGTTTGACATACTCCTTGATCTAACACCTTAAGTACCTTGATTTTTGTTTTCTCTTCTGTTGTTAACAATATATATCAATATATATGGGTCTATTAGGAATGATATGTGGGCACAGAAAAAGTTCAAATTTTACCTGCTTTACAATTTTTCCAGTAACTCTGGAAACCACATCTCTATAAGTAGAAAAAACTCTTCTGAAGCACAATAAAAATCTCAACCTCAAATCTTTTCTCTTTCTGTCTGTCCCTGTTTCTGTCTCTGTCTCCTAGGCTCAGGATTAAGCCCAGGGTCTTGTACACTCCAGACAAGCACTGTACCATTCAACTAATCCCCAGCCCCCAATTTTCCTTTTTTTTTTTTTTTTATAATGGGGATTGAACCAGGGATGCTTTACATCTCCAGCCCTTTCTATTTTATATTTTGAGACAGGGTCTTGCTAAATTGCTGAGGGCCTCGCTAAGTTGCTAACACTGGCTTTGAACTTGCTGTCTTCCTACCTCAGCCTCCCAAACTGCTATTATTACAGGTATGTCCTACCATGCCCGGCTACTTTTCCCTTTTTTAAAGAGAGGGAGAGAGAGAGAGAGAATTTTAATATTTATTTTTTAGTTTTTTCGGCGGACACAAGTTCGTTGTTTGTATGTGGTGCTGAGGATCGAACCTGTGCTGCACGCATGCCAGGAGAGAGAGCTACCGCTTGAGCCATATCCCCAGCCTGTATTTTTCCCTTTTTGAAAGTACTCACCATAACGCTTGTCTTGGATGTATAGGGCACATTATAGTTCTTAGCAATTTCTACCAGGTACTGTTCCACTAGAACCTGGGGTAGAGTGTTCACATTTAATTTACACATTAGCTGCAAAATAAAAAGCACAACAAATTTACTTACACCCAAACTTATAAAATACAAAACAAAGAGATTAGGTGGTCTTTAAACTCCAAATCACTTTTTTCCCCATCTTTCTATTCTGTTGTCTAAGAGGTATAATTTTTAAAATTTTTTTTGTAGTTGTAGATGGACAGAATGTCTTTATTTTATTTGTTTATTTTTATGTAGTACTAAGGATTGAACCCAGTGCCTCATAGATGCTAGGCAAGTGCTCTGCCACTGAGCCACAGTCCCAACCCTAAGAGGTATATTTTTTAAGATGTATAATGTAGCCCCAAGAAGGGGTCCAACTTGTGAATGTATTATAGGACAGTGCTATCTTAGAGTTAAGGAATGTCAAACCAAACAAAGTTAAGAGGAAGAAAGTAAACCTAAGAAAAAAAATATTTGAGCTGGGCGTGGTGGCACACATCTGTAATCACAGCAACTTGGGAGGCTGAGGCAAGAGGATTACAAATTTGAAGGAAGCCTCAGCAATTTAGTGAGGTCCTAAGCAACTTAGAGAGACCCTGTTTCAAAATTTAAAAAAATAAAAAGGGTTGGTTTGTAGCTCAGTGATTAACTGTCCCTAGATTCAATTCCTGGTATCAAAAAAAAAATCAAGAATTCTGATTCTATGATAAGTATTTGAACTTTATTAGGGGTGATAAATGAATATATTTAACAACCAATAATAGACACTCTGAATAATGAAAATATCCACCAGCCTGAAACAAATGTAGTGGCCAGATCTCTGTAATCCAGCTGAAATGTCAGTCTTTAATTACTTATATGTGATCATCTGCTTAAAAGTTGAAATTTCTAATTTTCATTAGCTTCCTTCCAATTGGTAGGCCAGTTACACATAGGAAAATGTATGCTTTCTTAAAAAAGAAATCAATTCATGTTTTTTGGTGTTAGCTTTTTTCTTTTTAAATAAAGATCTGATTTTAATTCTCTAGTCTTAAGACTTACCCAAATTGTTATGCCTCTAAAGCAAAATTCATTTGTCTACATCTTTTAGTCTGCACAAAATTACATGCTTTTGAGTTTTCTCAGTTTCCTTAGATTCCTGGGATTAGAGAAGTGTGTGTCTCTGACTGGGTGCAGTGGTACATGCTTGTAATCCCAGTGATTTAGGAGGCTAAGTTAGAAGGATTCCAAATTCAAGACCAGCCTCCAAAACTTGGCGAGATCCTATCTCAGAATAAAAATAAAAAGGGCTGGGGATATGGTTCCATTGTTAAACACCTCTGGGTTCAATTCCCAGTAGCAATGAATAAATAAATAAATAAGACAATAGAAAAGTGTGCATCTCTAGAAATGATACTACCTGAGAGTTGACAGTTCCAATTTCATTTGTTTGACAGAGTTGACCATACTTTTGGCTGTATTTTGCACACAGCTGATTAGATACCTGCAGAATACCAATACCAAGAAAGAAAGGCAAAGTTCATGAAGTTATGGAAAATTTGCTTGAGATAAAGAACAATCTAAGAAAGCAAAAATCACTTCCATGTTACCTTTTGGAATTATGTTCTTTAAGCATCAAAACAACAATAACAAATGCTTTGTTTTTAAGTAGGCTGATAAATGTAAAAGTTAAAACCACTAATTCTAAACATTCATCAAGTATAACCCTCCTCCCCAAAAGAAACCCACTTTTTTTGTGTGCATGTGTGGATATCGGGGATTGAACTCAGGGGCTCTCAACTACTGTGCCACATCCCCAGCCCTATTTTGTATTTTATTGAGAGACAGGGTCTCACCGAGTTGCTTAGTGCCTTGCTTTTGCTCAGACTGGCTTTGAACTCGTGATCCTCCTGCCTCAGCCTCCCCAGCCACTGAGATTACAGGCATGCACCACCGTGCCCAGCAAGAAATCCACTTTTAAGTTAATTTTGATTTACTTAAGGCCTGTACATTTTCTTCTACCATTCTACCATTCTTCAAGCATTTGCTTTTCATTTAAAGATTAAGAAAAAAATCTCTCTCTTTTTTTTTTTGGTCATCCCTTAAGAGAAGAAAGGATTTTCCAAATAATCCCACAATTCAAACAAGTGACAACAGTGATACTCAAACCTATAATCATGACACAGGTAACTGAAACTGGTCAAACTTACTGTTTTCAGCTCAGGTACTTCTGACTGCAGTCTGGGAGCTGCCCAGATTAGTGTAGATATGTATTCAGCCAGACCAGAATCTAGTTCCCTAAGGAAATCACAAAATTGTAAAACTCAGAGCTTCCTGTTTTCCTCTTTTTCCTACTTCTAATGTTCACAATATGATGGTAAATAAATTATTTTTTAAAACTAAAATTGGAATATAAACCTATATGTAAATATATATGTAAATACACACACGGGTATGTTTATACATAAAGTAACATATACATATATTTATGTAGACAAAAGGAAAGATATCACAATTTTTTTGTGTGTGTGTATGTGTGTGTGGCAGTGTTGGGGATTGTGCATGCTAGACAAGCACTCTACTACTGAGCTACATCCCCACACCAAGATATCTCAATTCTTATCTCAAGATTTGGAGATAGCATGATTATTTTGCCCTGAAAGGTAGTAACACTGCTGAATACACCTGCTAGTAGGGAACAAAGTATATATAATGGAGCTGCTAGAAGAAGTTCCTATGTGCCCAATTTGCTATAGTCTATTTGATGATTCTCAAACATTACAGAAATTACTTCACTTGCACAATTTATGCAAAATATGCTCAGAAGGTATCTTATAGGGGATTGTGCAGGATTTGTTGCAGAGACCATCTCCATTCAAATGTCCTGGGTTTCTTAAAGAAACATCAGCTATTGGAGTCAAGGTCAAGGTCTCTTGACTCTTGGGTTAATTACTCCCTGAAGGGTACTATGGAAAAATATAACAAGATCAAAATCTCTCCCAAAATGCTAGTGTGCAAAGGGCACGTGGGGTGGCCTTTCAACATTTTTTGCCTGACTAATGGGCAGCTGATTTGTGGTTGCTACTCCAGATGATCACACCAACCATGTTTCCCAATGATACCTGGGCTCAGGAAAGGGATGCCTTAGAGTCACTCTTTCCAAAGCTTTGAAACCTAACTTCAGAGAGAGTCTCTTTCCTACTTGCATACTTGCAAGAGAAAATCCCCATTGACTAAAAGATTCAGATAAAGTAAAGGAGTGTTTTTGAAAAGTTACAACACTACCGGGCATGATAGCACATGCCTGTAGTCCCAGCAACTTGACAGGGGGAGGCAGGAGGATCATAAATTTGGGGATGGCCTCAGCAATTTAGCAAGACCCTGTCTCAAAATAAAAAATTAAAAGGGCTGGTAATGTAGCTCTGGAGTAAAGCACTCCTGGGTTCAATCCCAAGCACAGGGGAAAAAAAGATACAGTACAGAACACATTGGATCAAAAGAAGAATGAAATCCCATTTGACTTTAAGATCATGAGATTATGAAACTTGCAATTATGCAAGCCTCTGACCCAGGGATGATCCACATGTCATCTTGCAAGAGCAACAAATGGCATTTAGAATTGCTGAGGCCTTTGGGGTTTTTTGTTTGTTTGTTTGTTCAGTTTTTTGGTGGTACTAGGTTTTGGATACTCAAGGCAAGTGCCCTGCCACTGAGCTACATCCCAGACTTTTATTTTATGAAATAGGGTTTTCACTAAGTTGTAGAGCTGATCTCAAACTTGGAATCCTCAACTTCAGTGTCAGCCTCAGACTCCCAAAACAGCTGGGATTACAGTGTGTGCCACTATACCCAGATTCCAGCTCTTCTTAAATTTTATTTTGAGACAGGATCTCTCTAAATTGTCCTGGCTGTTCATTGAACTTGGTGATCATCCTGCCTCAGCTTTCTGAGTCTCTGATTACAGACATGAGCTACTGAGCCCAGATTGCTGAGGCTTTTAAAGATGGTTCAGAGCATATGATTTTCTGCAACAAATGTAGGAATTTAGGGAGAAAAACCAAAGCAACCCAAGATTTCACTCATATGAAATCTAAAAAAGTTGATCGCATGAGAGTGGAAAGGTGGTTACCAGAGGCTGGGAAGAGTAGGAAGGAGGGAGGGTTGGGGAAAAGTGGACCAATGTGTACTAAGTGATAGTTACATAGGAGTAAGAAGTTCTGACGTGGGGCTGGGGTTGCGGCTCAGTGGTAGAGTACTTGCCTGATGTGTGTGAGGCACAGGGTTCAATTCTCAGCACCACATTAAAAAAATAAATAAGTAAAGGTATCGTGTCTATCTACAACAATAAAAAAATTAAAAAGAAGTCCTGATATGCTGCTGCATAGTACAGTAACTATAGATAACAGTATGTACTATATATTTCAAAAATCTAGAAGACAGAATTTTGAATGTTTTCACTCTAAAGAAATGGTAGGGCTGGGGTTGTGGCTCAGTGGTAGAGTGCTTGCCTAGCATGTGTGAGGCACTTGGTTTGATCCTTAGCACTACATATATAAATTAAATAAAGGTATTATGTTCATCTACAACTAAAAATATTTTAAAAAATAAATGGTAAGTGGCCAGGTGCAGTGACACATACCTGTAATTTCCCCTACTCAAGAGGCTGAGGCAGGAGGATCTTAAGTTTGAGGCTGACCTCAGAAATTTAGTGAGATCCTGTCTCAAAATAAAAAATAGGGTTGAGGTTGTAGCTTAGTAGTGGAATGCCCCTGGGTAAAAAAGAATGAAAGCAAGAAATAGTAACTGTTTGAAGTTATAGATATAGTTGTATATACTATCAAAACATCACAAAGTACCTCATAAATATGTACAATTTTTATATTTTCATAGATCGATTAGAAAATTAAAAGAACTTCTTTTTTAAACCCCTGGGAATTAAATCGAGGGCCTTGTACATGCTAGGCAAGCTCTCTATCACTCATGTATATCCCTAGTCCTTCAATAAAGACCTTTGATACCCATCAGTAGAAGGACATAAAACTTATTGTATATAAATGTTCTTTGCCTTTTTTGTAACAATCCAGCTTCTAGACCACCTTGTTTTCTTAGATCCTACTGTATTTCTTGACTGGTCTTTATTTAATGAATTTGTAAAATGGAAAGACCATCTTTCAAACTTCACTTCCTATCTTAACTAAAGCAGCCAACTTTGGAAAACAATCCGTTTTTACTGTGAACAGATGACAGATGGGTTTTTCATTTTCAGTGAAAGATTTAAGAATTGTACATGAGTGCTACTGAACAATATGGCAGAATTTGTATGCACATGTAAAATACTACAAAGGTAGTCTATGGTAAATGCTAAAAAATTTTTAACTGAAATTGGAATATAACCATATATATACATATACATACACGTATGTTTATATGCACAGTTACTCAGAGATACTTATATAGACTGAAAGGAGATAGTAAAATTCTTATCTCCAGATTTAATGATTATGGATTTTTTTCTGATTATATTTTCTGACTCTATCATAACTTTACATTATACCTTTACAGCTCAGAGGAAAAACATAACTATTTGTGTTTTTTTTTTTTTAATGGCTCTTTGGACTAAAATATCTTCTTCTCATCGAGCAGAGGTAGTTCTTCCTGTGAAAGTTAGAGACAGCCAGGTGTGGTGGTGCACCTATAATCCCAGTGACTAGAAGGCTGAGGCAAAAGGATCACAAGTTCCAGGTCAGCCTCAACAACTTAGCAAGACCCTGTCTCAAAATAAAACATAAAAAGGGCTGGGGATGTGACAGGCTCAATGGTTAAGCACCCTGGGTCCAATCCCCAGTACAAAAAGAGAGAGAGAGAGAGAGAGACAGAGACAGAGTTCTTCAATGGTCCCAACAAGCTAGAATCCACACTCTCCCTTACCAAGTACAAAGAATGGCTTGTCATGTCACTCTTTTGAGTCTATGAAATGATGCACTCACTTTGTGGCCTGAATCAAGCTAAACCGAGCCAGTAGCAGGTCACAGTACAGTTCCAGAACCTCTAGGGCCTCCACAAGGTAGTCTTCCTGGATAATGTGCTCCACACGGATCCGGGCTCTCTCATCCTTCCCAGTGGCCATGTGGTCTGCAACCTCCTTCCTTGCTCTCTGAGTCTGTTCAACTGCAGCATGAAGCACATATAGAAAAATGAATGTGTGACAGGCACAGTGGCGCACTCCTGTAATCCTAGGGCTCTGGGGGCTGAGACAGGAGAATTGCAAGTTCAAAGCAAGCCTCAGCAATGCAAGGCAGGCACTAAGCAACTCAGTGAGACCCTGTCTCTAAATAAAATACAAAATAGGGCTGGGGATATGGCTCAGTGGTCAAGTGCCCCTGAGTTCGATCCCCGATACCAAAAAAAAAAATAAATAAAAAATAAAGTGTGGCTGGGGATGTCACTTAGTGGTAAAATGTCTACCAGCATGTGAGAGGCCCTGGATTGATCCCTAGCACCACAAAGGAAAAAAAAAAAAATGAATCTGTAAAAAGAATAAAAAAAGAATTTTACACAATAGAGTAAAACAATGGTTTCATAAAAACAAATGCAGGTGGTAAATTATGTGTTTCAAACTAGATGTGGAGGGTCTTCAAAATCCCACTCCCAGATCAACAGCATTTGCATCACCTGGGAGCTTGTCAGAAATGCAAATTATTGGGCCCCACCCCAGAAATGCTGACTCAAAACTCCGGAATTAGAGTTGTAATAAGCCCTCCATGGGATTCTGACAACTGTTAAAAGGTTGAGAACCCCACTTTATGCTGTGACTTGATAGGTGGCCTTTATTTTCTCCTCTTAGGTTACCTTTATTTTATAAAATATTCCAAAGTGAAAATTTATAATTTTTGTAATAAAAAGATTAGTTATTTTTAAAAGGAGAATGGGGGTTAGGAGTGCTGCTCAGTAGTAAAGCACTTACTTAACCACCCTCATCCCCAAATGCATGTGGTGTTTTACATTTGGAAATGTTTTCATATAAACATTTCTATTTGATCCCAGTAACACCTGTGTGAGATTTGCATTGTTATTTGAATTTTAAAGTTGAGAAAATTGAGACTCTGAGGGGTTACATGGCTTGCCCATGGTCAAGTGATTAGGAATAGTTAGTTCAACTGGAACTCAAGGCCAAATCTTCAGTGTGCAAATTGCTATGCTTTTTACATTATTTCACAGGATGAACAAGAGGTTGTTTTGGAAAGGTAACAAATGTAACCTGTCCCAGGCCAATCTACTGGGGGCAATAAAGGCTTACTCACTATCTTGTGTTATCAACTGATAACTGAGTTTCAAGAAAGCATTTCCACAAAGCCAAGAAAATCTCCAAGTCTCCGAATTATATACTCCGTCTGCCATACCCTAAAGATGATGCTCACCATCAAATCATGATTAGATAGAGTTGCTCTCACTGCAAAACATGTTGACATAAACCACATTGAATCTGAAATAAACACAAAGCTCAGTGCTTGGAAAGGAAATAGCCAAGTCCAAAGTAGACAAATGTTTTCCTTAGACATCTCAGGGGAAAAAATCATAACAGAATTGGACTTGTTTCCTACAAATGATGTTAAACCAACTCTAATACCAGCAAAAAAAATTTTTTTAGTTATAGATGGACACAATACCTTTATTTTATTTATTTGTTTTTATGTGGTACTGAGTGCATTATGAGGCTAGGCAAGAGTTCTATCACTGAGCTACAACCCCAGCCCTCAGCAAAAAATTTATTGTGTGCCTTCATAATATTCTGTGATACACAAAGAACCCTGGAGAGATATAGAATGTCATGATTTTTGTCTCATTTCAAGAAGGAATAAATTTAGGTAAGACAGGGCTAATTTGTTCTAACTTAACTCACTCTTGTGCTCCATATTTAAATTTATTCATTTGCAAAAAGAAGATAAATATTTATATCTGAGCAATAATATGCATCACTGGATTGTTAGGGTCAAATAAAAGAACACAAATTCATGCTTTTGGAAATTATAAGTGCTGTGCACACCATCATTGTCATCCTCACTATTCAAAATAATGGGTACCACTGGGTTTGCCATAATTTGTTTTGGATAATTTCCTAGGACTCTGTTACCAAAATTGTGCCCCCAAACACTTGCAAGATCTTGTTAGAGAATGCTCAAAAATCAAATTGGAAGTTTGAGTAACAGCTACCTTCCCACTAATACATAATGGTATTTTAATATAACTATTTACTAAGCACTCAGAGAACTGCATTATGTACAATACTTATTTCATGTGAACACTTCTTATAATTGACAGGTGTCAGTTTTTCAGTTAGTTGAGGAGTAATGGCTCATGTAACCCATGGGAATAAAGAAATAGTGGGGAAAAGAAAAAAAATCAGTTAGACTTTAAGAAAGAAGATAGAACTTGTTTACATCATCCCTGCTTCTGGGTATAGCACTACTTGGGTCTGTCAACTGGGAGAAGGAACAGCATTTTTTGTGTGTTTGAAGAAAGATAAAGAAGCCTTTCCAGAAAAATTTGCCCAGAGGGATCAAACTTAATGGCTACTCTACTTTTAAAAAGAATGATTAAAGAGGGCTGGGGATATAGCTCAGTTGGTAGAGTGCTTGCCTCTACATGCATAAGACCCTGGGTTCTGATCCCCAACACCACAAAAGAAAAAGGAGTGGAAATTGTTGGGTTGGGGTTGCAGCTCAGTGGTATCGCACTTGCCTAGCATGTATGAGGCTCGGGGTTCAATTCTCAACACCATATATGAAAGCAAATAGATTAAATAAAGGTCCATCAACAACTAAAAAAAAAGACTAATTAAATGTCTCTGTCTTGGTGGCAACCTGCCAGAAACTTGGAGATATCTTTTTACTTTTTAAACCTGTGGAAACTTTTAAAAATAATTCACACATTGTAAGAAATAATTCGGAGACACCTAGGGTACCCTTGTACTCAGGTTTCCCCAAGGGTAACATCTTGTAAAAGTGTAGTTCACTACTAACCTGGATATTGGTGTTGATATAGTCAAGATACAGAATGTGTTCAAAAACTTATTTTTAATACATTTATTTTGTTTTATTTTTATTTTTATGTGGTACTGAAGATCGAACCCAATGCCTCATGTGTACGAAGTAAGTGCTGTCACTGAGCTATAGCCCCAGCCCTAGAAACTTTTTAAATATATTGATCACCATAGTAAACACGATCACATTTCCAGTAGTCAGAAACTCTCCTTTAAATCCCCAAACTGCTAAATGAGATCTTAGAAAATAAATCAACTTGAGGGTTTCACCAGGATCTAAGAGCCCGCATGCGGTGTTGCCTTGAGTGTTTACTTACTTTTCTTTTTTTTCAGGAGTTTTAAGCGATTGATAACCAGATGCAAGTTAACCCGGAGGCGATCAGCTTTGAAGGTAGAGCTGAACATTATTTCACCACAAGAGGAAGCAGTTCACAAGCCACCTCAATGAGCAAGCTTCCAAAAGAAAGAGAAAGTTATGAGTATTATGAGGGACTCATTCCAGTTTTCTGGCACCCACTTCAATAATACCCACATAAGAAATTTCTGGTAGCTCAGCAATGGCCTGAATGTACTTGCTTCTCTGTGGACCTTTCCTCAAAATGACTTGTGTAATTCAAATAAGGGTTAGGTTTCCTTCAACTTATTCAAATTGTTTTTACAACCACCTTTTAGAATTCTGCAAGGAGTTTTTAACAAAAATAGAAGTCTTTGGCAAATGTCTGAGGAAAGTAGACCAGAGAGGGAGACACTTCCCATTCCCTGCAAAGGACATATCAGTCCACAAAGGAATAAAGTATAAGGCCTCCTTTAAATAAAACATTCATGAACTTGTAAGGGAATTCCTCCATGGAATTGGAGAGGTCACTAACATTAAACGCATGTGGAAACAAGGACACAGAATTAGAGAAGTAGAAAAGACAGAAACTTGAAAATTGAATATTTCAATTGGACATTTAGAAAAGGTTTTGAAACATAATCAAATACCAGGCATCAATACATTTTTGGGAAAGCTAAACCCACTAAGTGTTTTATGATTTCAATGTATGCTTGGGATTAGTTTTTTTTTTTTTTTTTGTCTTTGGCAGAAAAGGATGGAAGTTCCTTTCCTTAAATACCACTTTACATGCTGAAGCATACATGCAGGGAGGTAAGACAGTATGAGAAAGGTGATCTAAGCCACCTACTTTTGTGATGACACACATTTTCACAAGTTACAGCACTCTTCTCTCATTTGATGTCAGATCAAGTTGGGATAGTTGTCTGTGCTTACTCTTTATTACAGTTCTAGAAAAATCATCAGTGAGGAATTAGGCAGCTCTCCTACCTGCTTAGGAAGAAGAATAACCAGCATAGCAAGATTTTGCTATTGCTGTTGTTTTCCTTCCACTAGAGAAAATCAAGCTCTCCCATCACAAAAATTCTGTCTGCACACAACAAAGGAATTCGATAGGCATCCAGGGAATGGAAAGTGGATAAAACAAAATTCTAGCCGGGCACAGTGGCACACGCCTGTAATCCCAGCGGCTTGGGAGACTAAGGCAGGAGGATCGTGAGTTCAAAGCTAGTCTCAGTAATGTGTGAGGGTGCTAAGCAAGTCAGTAAGACCCTGTCTCTAAATAAACTACAAAATAAGGCTGGTGATGTTGCTCAATGGTTAGTTCCCCTGAGTTCAATCCCCAATACTCCCCCCCCAAATAAAATAAAAAATAAACTGTATTAGTTTACTTATCATTAATATTCCTGTTAAACTGTTCCTATAGAAGTTCCTACCGTCAAGATGTACCACCAAACAAATGAGGATTGCTGGAAGAGTTCTGGAATAGGATACAGACAGCAGAGATGAGACCCACCCTTTAGGGACTGGCACACCAAAACAGGAAATCAATTGTGTTTCACCAATCAGAATGTCCTGTTTTTAAAACAGACATGCCTTGGCATTACATCATTGTGTTAATGGCTGGTAGCCAAAAAACTTTTTTTGTTTGAATCTACCTGTGCCTGCTCTTTTAATTTGTACAAAAACCAGCTCTCTGAGTGTGTATGTTGATCTAGGAGAAGATGGCTGTCCTTGAATACACCTGAATTGTTGGAGGGTTTCTATCTTGGCAGTTTTAATGTCAGTTTAGTGAGCTAAGCAATGAACTAGAAACCAGGATGCCAGTTAGAGCTAGAATGGGTTCACTGAGTGACCACAGGACTTCCTTCTTGGCCAAACTGAGAAAGAGACTGCCATAAATAATATTAATATTCATAAAACAAAGCCCTCTGCTGACTGAGATGACCGTGGTAGCCTTGCTGTTTTACCCAGTGGTTGTGTGTGTGTGTGCTGCTTCATAAATTTGAAGATTCTTTGTGTCCACCCATATGAGAAAATATCAAAATTAATGTCTAAGAATTCCCTAGAAAGAAACTTACAAATCAAACTGTATTTGTATTTTTACTTATTATTTTTTGTAGTGCTGGGGATTGAACCCATGGTCTGTGTGCATGCTTGTCATGTATTCTACCACTTAGCTACACCCTCAGCCCAATTTTTATATTTCCAAGATAACATTCTCATAAAAATTCAAGCAGTAATATAAGTTACTTTTTTTTTTTTGGCGGGGTTGTGGGGTGGGTACCAGGGATTGAACTCGGAGGCACTCAATCACTGAGCCACATCCCCAACCCTAATTTGTATTTTATTGAGACAAAAGAGTCTCACTGAGTTGCTTAGTACCTCGCTTTGAACTCCCGATCCTCCTGCCTCATCCTCTCTAGCCGCTGGCATTACGGCGAAACGTCCAATTCTACTTTTATCCCCAAAGATAATCAATATTTACTAGTTATGTATCCTTTTTCCTGTACAGGTACATGAATATAAGCGTTGTATAAGATGTTGTATCTTTTAACATTAAATGCAATATCATACTGTGTATACTTGCTTATTTTTTTCATGTAGCAAAATGTCTGAAGAGTTCTTCTATTTCATCCCACTCATTTGAGTAGTAGAAACACGGACCTAAAGTGCTAAAATTACTTTCCTAAGGTCAGACAGCCGCATCTTAGGGATCAGAGACCAGCCAATACTTGTCTTCAGACGGTACTTTTTGCCCCCCTTCCTTTCTTTTTTGCAGAGCTGGGGATCAAATCCTGGGAATCAAATCCTGGGACTCAGGAGCTGCTAGGCAAACACTTCACCTCTGTGTTACACCCCAGGCATTTTTTACTTTGAGACAGGATCTCACTAAATTGCCTAGACTGACTGACTTGGAACTTGCAATCCTACTGTCTCAGGCTCCCAAATTGCCACCATATCCGGTTTAGCTAATACTTTTTTTTTTTTTTTTTTTAACCAGGGATTGAAACCAGCATTCCCAGCCCCATTTTAATTTTTTTTTTTTTTTGAGACAGGATCCTACTAAGTTCTTAGGACATCGCTAAATTAGCGAAGCTTTTTTTTTTTTAATAATTTATTTTTTAGTTTTAGGTGAACACAATGTATTTATTTTACATTTATGTGGTGCTGAGGATCGAATCCTCATGCATTGCAAGGCCAGCACTCTACCACTAAGCCACAATCCCAGCCCCGTGTGGGGGAGCAGGGATTGCACCTAGAGGCACTGGACCACTGAGTGAATCCCCAGCCTTATTTTGTATGTTATTTAGATACACTGTCTCACTGGGTTGCTTAGCGCCTGCCCTTGCAGAGGCTGGCTTCGAAGTTGTGATTCTCCTGCCTCAGCCTCTGGAGCCGCTGGGATTACAGGCATGCATCACCGCACCCAGCTTCAGCTAGTGCTTTTTTAAAAAAAAATTAAGCAAAAATCTATTGTTATTGAAGAGTTTGCCAAAACTTAAAGGGGGGAAAAATCCAATACTCCAACTTTTTTTTTTCTTGTTTGTTTTACAAAATGTGCTTAACTACTTTAAAAAAATGTAGTTGTAGCGTTTGGGGACATGCCAGTAATCCCAGCGGCTCAGGATGCTGAGGCAGGAGGATCATAAACTCTAAGCCAGCGTTAGCAATTTAGTAAGACCCTGTCTCAGAATAAAAAGGGCTGGGCATGTAGGTCAGTGCTGGAGAACTTGCCTAGCATGTGGAGGGTTCTGAGTTCAATCCCTAGTATCCCGCCCCCCCAAAAGACAAATTTTACTGTTCGTTTTTAAGTTAATCAGATGTCGCTGGGACTGCGAAGTCGACAAGTTAATCTGGAATGAGTGGGTAACCTAATATTCATCCACTAATCAAGCAGTCTTCCCTTTCCTTTTATTCCCGACAAACTTTCAGGTCTATCATACTTGCTTCACCTTCCCCTAGATCCTGGCTCCAGTCCATCTCCTATCTGACTCAGGCACATTTTCCAACGTTTTCAGAGTTCCTATCTTGATCCTGCCCCCAGGAGGGATCTCCTTACAATCCTGGGCCTTGGGTCACCTAGGGATTTTCGGAGTTTCCCGGAGGGCCGGCTTCACGTGTCAGGACCAGAAATCTGGGCACTGGAGGTCTCCGACCGTCACACTCCAGGGTTCGGTTCGGGAACCCCCCAGAATTTACTAGAGATGAAAGGAGGGGTCATTGTAGGGTCAGGGTGCCCAGCCCTGTTCACGTGACCCATCCTCATTGAGAGGAGTGCGTTTTCCCACCAGACGGGGCGCTGGACGCGAGGGGAGGGCGGCCAGTCCCCTCCCCGCCCGGGTAGTCCGGGGCGCCGCTCCTCGGCCCGGGCCATGACGCAATCTTTCCACGCCGGGGGCGGGACGCACTTGACGCCATCTCCGGGCGCCCGGCTGGGGGGTGCTGGGTGTGGGGCGGCTCCGGGGCCGGGGATGGCGGAGGCCGCGTTTGCGGCGGCTCCGGGACAAGCAGGAGGAGCCCGGGGAGCGCTGTGAGATGGGCCGGTGAGTGTCGCCAGGAGCGGTGGCCGCCTGGCCGGCCTGGCTGAGACTAAACGGCCTGGGCTCGGAGCTGCGGGGGAAGTGGCCCCTGGAGCCCGTTGCCCCACCGGGCCAGGGCCTGAAAACCGCGGACAGAGGGAGCAAAAGAGGCCGCGCCCAACTCCCGTACGCTTCTCCCCTGCCCACCCCGAAGGAGGCGTCAGTCCCTGCTGCCGTGTCTCCACGGGCCGGGGTGTCCGAGTCCTGGGTCGCGAAGGGGCCTTCAAACAAGGAAGCGTCGCCTACGGGGCCTCGATCCTGGCCGGTGACTTGAAGGCCGACCCCCTACTCTCTAAAACGCAGAATTGCCGGTTTCGGACCCTACCCTGTTGGAGAAAGAATTGCAGGATTACGGGAAGCCGTAACCCCTAGTCTCTTCCAAGCTTTTCCCTTTCTGTTCCTCGCACTTCTTGCCCTCAGCGAATTCGGGTCTCTTGCAGAGTCCAATCTCTTGATTCCGACCCAAGAGTGAGGAGGTTCTTCATCCCGGGCTCTTTTGGCAACTCTCCGGATCGTTTCCGCTTGCCCATTAGCTCAGTTGGGGTCACAAGCTGTGTCTTCCCCTTGAGAAAGTCTCATTAAACCCCTCCAGAGGCTGAGATTTCAGATTCTGAAATGTGTTTTGCCTTATGAGAATCTGGTGCGGACACTTGGCTTTATGTTGTTTTCCCCCCAGAACTTTTGCCTCTTTCATTCCGTTCATTAGCTTATGTTTGGTAATCCCTTAGTGACCTAAAGGCAGGGTTTCTTCACTGTTTTAGTTATAGAGAACAAGGATCATTCTGGGAGTGAAGATGCGACCCTCATTTCTGCTAGGAACGAAGAAGAAGGCTAACTACCTGTTAAGTTACCGAAATATCATCGGAGAAGGGATGCATGTCTTGTGCCCACAGTGTAATTTGTGGGATTGGGAATTTGCTTTTCCACCTTGTTTTCCTATCTTTCTACCTTTTGCATATATATGCCTGCATCATGCCAATCTTAAGAGATAAATGTTGCCTTCGGTTTGGATTAGGCTTGCAGTGTTCTATGGGACTTGGACAGGACAGTCAGTAGTTTCTCAGAGTATTCACCAGTACTGCTTTCTCTGTGTTCAGAAGTTAAGGCTCTGTCCTTTAGCACTTGACGTTTCTGGCAAATATGGATCCAGATATTGATAGTTTACTGGTAATTTTGTTTCTCCATTGTTAATTACATGAGGATCAAATTGATATTTTCAGTTTCCATCACACCTGATTCAGCTTGAGGTAAAGTTGTCCCTCAGAAAACTTAATACACACACGTCCATACGCCCATTTTTGTTTAACCCTGAAAAATTGTTAATAAGCCTTCCCCCTTGAGTGACTCCCCCTTGACCTCTTTTTCTGCCCCAGAAACATAAGTAATTATTCTTTTTCCTCTAGTGGTACCTTTTTTATTTAAATAACCTCCATATATGTGCATTCATAGGCCCTGAATAAAGGTGCAGTTCCCTGCTTCCTATTGCTCACATGGGAAAAGTGTTAAGTCTTCCATTTTTATTTGTGCATTTACACTGAAATATGGATTGGAAATAAATTTAACTTTTGGAAAATAGGGCAGAGAATGAAGTGTATGATGGGCTGGGGTTGTGGCTGTGGTAGAACACTTGCCTAGAATGTGTGAGGCACTGGGTTCTATCCTCAGCACCACATAAAAACAAATGAATAAGGGCTGAGGCTGTAGCTCAGTGGTAGAGCACTTGCCTTGCATGTGTGAGGCCTTAGGTTCGAACCTCAACACCACATAAAAACAAACGAATAAGTGCTGGGGCTGTAGCTCAGTGGTAGGGCACTTGCCTTGCACATGTGAGGCCGTGGGTTAGAACCTCAGCACCACATAAAAGTAAATAAATAAATAAATAAATAAATAAAGATATTTAAAAAATGGGATTTTTTTAAAAAACAAATGAATAAAATAAAGGTCTTAAAAAATCACACTGATTAATCCATCTTTTTAAAAAAGAATATGATGTTAAGTAAAAGAAGTGAAATTTGGCACATGGAAACTTTCAGGGATGTCTTTTTACAAATTAGAGCTTAAGGGATGACTTTTTCTTTCTTCAACTGCTTGGCCAATCTGGATAAATATGCTGTTACCTTTGAGAAGAGGATGAGGCGAGGACTCATTGTGGACTTTAATGTTTTTTTGTTGGTTTGGAAATACCTTACATGATGACCCTGTGTAAGATCAGAGGTCAGGCTTCTGTTTACTCCATACCTATTTCTGTCTTCTAGGCTTCCAAGGCAGCCGGGAGGACACTTAATACAGCTGCTCAGAAGCACCAACAGAAGCTCAGGTAATACAGGCATTTTGAAGTCCTTGTTGCAGAATAACATCTGGGATGCAACAGTGGAAAAACATAAGGCTTTTTTCAGATCCAAAGAACTGGAGCCTTATTGGAAGAAATAGGTGGCAAAGTTCATGTGCATTGAAGTGTACAAACCAGAAAATTGCTTTTTTTGACAGTGGACAAAAGAATTTGTGAAAGGTGACAGGGGAGAGTAAACTTTTCTAGGAATCAAACAGACCTAAAATAGAAATAAATAATCATATTGGAACTGGGCACAGTGGCCTGTAATCCCAGTGGCTTGGGAGGTTGAGGCAGGAGGATCATGAGTTCAAAGCCAGCCTCAGCAAAGGCAAGGCACTAAGCAACTCAGTGAGACCCTGTCTCTAAAATACAAAATAGGGCTGGTGATGTGGCTCAGTGGTTGAGTGCCCCTGCGTTCAATCCCCAGTACCCCCACCAAAAAAAAAAAAAAAAATATTGGGAGGAATGGAACCAGAATTTTATGAAGTGGTATCTAGAGCAGATCTACAATGAAAAAATGAGCCATTGGCAAAAGAAACAAACAAAAAAAGAAGCGAATTGAAGGTGGTCAAGGAAAAGAAAGGAAGTCTTGCCAGAGTATGGAATCAAATTCTAAAGCAAGTTAGTAGAGTCATTCTTTCTACAGGGCCCAAGGTAGAATGTCGTTTCTTGGGGCAAAAAAAAAAAGTACTATATTTCTTATCACGTTCAGGGAGCACAGATAATTAAAAAAAAAAAAAAAATACAGGCAAACCTCAGGTCTTATTGAAGCACTGGTGATATGAGGTAAAGGAGGACGGGAATTCAGCCAGGCTTGGAGTGGAAGAGATGGGAGTAGGTAGGTGAGATCATAACCCAAATTAGTCTGGGGAAAGGAAGCAAGGATGAGGTCATATATTCAGGGAAAGAAGATGGCACATTAGTCTTTGGTAGCAAAAGGAGAAACTTAGGGAAAAAAGCCAGCTGTAAAGACTTTGTTTTTAAATCCCCCTTAAGGGAGGAAACTGAGAAGGGTCAAGGTCCTTTTGGGAGACTAGACTAATCCTGAAGCTCTTGGTCTCTAAGGTTATGGAGCCCTCAGGTTATTTATGTATCATTGAATGCTAGTCCTTGTAGCTGTTTGTGCTTTGTGGTTTCCCCGATTGTTTCTTTTTTGTCCTAAGCTGATGAGTAGGGAGATAGCCTCCTTGTCTGTTCTTTTTGTAATATCTCCTTTTTTTCCCACCAGTCCCCTTTGTTACATCTTCCTCCCTGGACACAGTTTTTGCTATTTACCTTGAACTGGTTCCATAGGTTACTTTTTTTTGCCTCTGATTTGTTCCCTAGCAGATGTGGGCACCCCAGCCAGCAGCAGAGAGGGGTGCAGGGAAGCTACAGAGAAGCCACTTCTGATGCCCCAGGGAGCAAGCCAACCCCTTCCAGACTCCAGGAACACCACAAAGCAATATGAAACCTGTTCATGAGAGGAGTCAGGAATGCCTTCCACCAAAGAAACGAGACCTCCCCGTGACCAGCGAGGATATGGGGAGAACGACCAGCTGCTCCACAAACCACACACCCTCTAGTGATGCTTCTGAATGGTCCCGAGGGGTTGTGGTGGCTGGGCAGAGCCAGGCTGGAGCCAGAGTCAGCCTCGGGGGTGATGGAGCTGAGGCCATCACTGGTCTGACGGTGGACCAGTATGGCATGCTGTATAAGGTGGCTGTGCCACCTGCCACCTTCTCACCGACTGGCCTCCCATCTGTGGTGAACATGAGCCCCTTGCCCCCCACGTTTAATGTAGCGTCTTCACTGATTCAGCATCCAGGAATCCACTATCCCCCAATCCACTATGCTCAGCTCCCATCCACCTCACTGCAGTTTATTGGGTCTCCTTATAGCCTTCCCTATGCTGTGCCACCTAATTTCCTACCGAGTCCCCTCCTTTCTCCTTCTGCCAGTCTCACCACCTCTCACCTTCCACACTTTGTGCCATATGCCTCACTCCTGGCAGAAGAAGCCACCCCTCCCCCACAGGCTTCATCCCCAGCCCACTCGTTTAACAAAGCCCCCTCTGCAACCTCTCCGTCTGGGCAATTGCCACATCACTCGAATACTCAGCCACTGGACCTCGCTCCAGGACGGATGCCCATTTATTACCAGATGTCTAGACTACCTGCTGGCTATCCCTTGCATGAAAACCCTCCAGCAGGCACGAGCCCAGTTCTTACCCCTCAGGAGGGCCAGTCTGCTCTGGAAGCAGCTGCTGCCAATGGAGGACAGAGACAGCGAGAGCGAAATTTAGTAAGACGGGAAAGTGAAGCCCTTGACTCTCCCAGCAGTAAGGGTGAAGGCCAAGGATTGGTGCCAGTGGTAGAATGTGTGGTGGATGGACAGTTGTTTTCAGGTTCTCAGACTCCGCGGGTGGAGGTGGCAGTGCCGGCACACCGAGGGACCCCAGACACGGACCTCGAAGTCCAGCGGGTGGTTGGCGCTTTAGCTTCTCAGGACTATCATGTGGTGGCAGCTCAGAGGAAGGATGAACCCAGTCCCCTCAACCTGTCCCATCATACCCCTGACCATCAGGCTGAAGGACGAGGGTCAGCCAGGAATCCTACAGAGCTGGCAGAGAAAAACCAGTCCCGTGGGTTCTACCCTCAGTCCCATCAGGAACCGGTGAAACATAGACCTTTACCCAAAGCAATGGTTGTAGCCAATGGCAACCTGGTGCCCACTGGAACTGACCCAGGCCTGCTGCCTGTGGGCTCGGAGATCCTGGTGGCATCAAGTCTGGACGTGCAGACCAGAGCCACCTTCCCAGACAAGGAGCCAACGCCACCCCCTATTACCTCCTCCCACTTGCCCTCCCATTTCATGAAAGGCGCCATCATCCAGCTGGCTACAGGGGAGCTGAAGCGGGTGGAGGACCTCCAGACCCAAGATTTTGTGCGCAGTGCCGAAGTGAGTGGGGGGCTGAAGATTGACTCTAGCACGGTCGTGGACATTCAGGAGAGCCAATGGCCTGGATTTGTCATGCTACATTTTGTGGTTGGCGAGCAGCAGAGCAAAGTGAGCATCGAGGTGCCCCCTGAACACCCCTTCTTTGTGTATGGCCAGGGTTGGTCCTCCTGCAGCCCTGGGCGGACTGCACAACTCTTCTCTTTGCCCTGTCATCGGCTACAGGTGGGAGATGTCTGCATCTCTATCAGTTTACAGAGCTTGAACAGTAACTCAGTTTCTCAGGCCAGCTGTGCTCCCCCAGGCCAGCTGGGTCCACCCCAAGAAAGGCCTGAGAGGACAGTCTTGGGACCCAGAGACCTATGTGATAGTGAGGGGAAGAACCAGCCTACAGGAGAGGGCTCCCATGCAGTAGAGCCCTCCCAGTCTGAGCCTGGTGCTCAGACCTGCTGGCCAGCCCTGAACTTCCAAAGATACAGCATGCAAGGGGAGGAGGCACGGGCTGCTCTGCTCCGTCCCTCTTTTATTCCACAGGAGGTAAAGCTGTCCATCGAAGGGCGTTCCAATGCAGGAAAATGAACCTCTTTCCCAGACCAGGACTGGGACTTTAACCCCAGAGGTGAACCTCACGGTGAGCAGCCAGAGGATTTGCACATGCCGAGCAGGGAATGGCTCTCTTGGCAGTGAGATTTTGGGGGTGAGGGGAAGTGTGAAGGCAGCCTCCCGAGGCAGGATCTGTTGCTCATTACCCCTTGGCATTCTTTCAGGACAGCCCCAGGGGGTACTATGATGGGGAGCAGCAGGCCTGGGGCAAGGAAGGAAGGGGGTGCACACAGGATAAGAAACATTCCAAAATCAGGGCCTCCCTGTTCTTTTCTCCCCACTCCTAGCTCCTGCAAGGGAAAGTACAGGCTTTGGGAGCAGGTGGCAGAGGGAGGGAGCAAAGAAAGAGCCAAAAATGATGATCCACAGCTTATAGTAGCAGTAAAACTGAAGTGTTTTTTTTTTTTTTTTTTTCTTTTTTAGTGGGAGGGCAGGAGGCCCCATGGTTGGAAATAAGAGGGTTCCCACCCAGAACCCTTCTTGTGAGAGATGTGCACTTTAAAGGGTGATTTTGTTACAGATGTCTATGGCTGGGTTTGTGGGGGAGGAACACTCTCATCTACAGGACTCTGCTTGATCCTCTGCTTCAGCCCTTTTCCCATGTCTCCTCACTATCCCTCCTACAAGGCTTCTAGCAGCTTAGGGGCCAGGGGAGAGAGGACCCTACAGGGTTTGGAGTAAAGTACTGCCTTGCCACGACCCACCCGGGGAACTTCAGGAGAAGAACCTGACAACCAGATGATGCAGCTCTAGGCAGGGCTTCTGGAAAGGTAGCTGACTTAACAAAGCACCCCTTATTCAATATGCCAGACCTGCTTTGAGATTTCATTGAGTCTCTAGTTGGTAATGGTAACTTTGGGAAGAACCAGTGAACCCTTTTCCCCAGGCACCCCTCTGTTGTCTATGTTGTGCCTAAGTGCCTGCGCTGACCCCACCTTTTTGCTGCCCTAATCTCTGCATGGTGTCTTGACCTGGACCTCATTTGTAGCTGCATTGCCTTTCCTCTTCTGCAAAATTGGCTTTGTCCAGTCTAACAAAACCTCTAGTTTTTTGGTGTGTAGGGATCTCTGGTTTCCTTATGAGCTATAATCTTTGTTTTTAAAAACTCAAAATCATGTCCCTTCCTCTCCCACTGCCAGACAGTGTAGTGGGAACCATGCCTTGGGCCAGGGCAAAGGTGCCTGGCTGGGCAATTCCCATTCTGATATTTTTACATGGCCCCCTCCTATCTTTTCCCACTGCCTCTCCTACCATTCACTCATCTCCAGGCCGTCACCTCCCACTGCCAGCTCTAAGAGTCTAGGGTAGTCTCAGTAACATTTTATTACCTGAAGTATGTTTTATTTTGTGGTGGTGTATTCCTCTGCAAGGAATATTTTCAGTCATAGTTGAATTTGCTTCCCTGTGTCTTAAGCCCACCCCCCCCCCCGCCCCACACAACTTTTAGCATCAGCTTGGACTGTGGGATTCCACTGGGAATGGGATTTAGGCTCCCCTACCAACTTTCAGGTGGGTGAGTGATCTTTTTGTTTGTTTTTTGGGGGTCTTTTGACTCTTGAAGGCAACTCAGGGTATTGTCCACCCAGCTCTCTAATTAGAGTTCTCCCAGGGTGTGATCCTGGCATTTCCTTTATACATGTACTTGGACTGGCCAAGGCCTGGCCTGTCATCAGGAATCCCAAACTTTTGAGGTCTGAGCTCTGTTCTGTCAGAAGCTTTAGGCAAGTCTTATGACCTCTTGCTCTTTCACTTCCTCCCCAGCTGCCAAATGGGGATAAATAATCTTACCTACCTCCTTGGGGGGAGGGAAAGTTCTGAGAATGGAGTCATTCTTAGTGTTCAGGTGCTAAAGGTTGTTCTCCTGGGGGAACAGAGTAATTGAGACTGGCTTGTTTACTACAAGCCCTATACTCCACTGTTTCATTCCTTGGGAGCAGTTACCTGGTCAGTGAGCTTTTGGGGGTCCATCCAAAGGGGTGCTGACCTGACCACAAGTACTTTGGTTCATATCAGAACCAAACACCAACCTTGTACTGCATTTGAGATCATGTACTTTCCTTTCTCTGTCCCCCATTCTCTCAGAATGCTGCTTTTTCTGGCTTGTTTCCTACAGTGGGGGCCTGTGGGGTTGAGTCTTCAAGAATCCTGTCCGATGAGAGCCTTAGGAGAAGGCCTCATCTCTGGCTGTTTCATGAGCAACTCATTCCTAGAGATTATTGTATGCATGTGTTTTTCATAAACATCCTTCCTCATAGGAAGGCTCATCAACTGAAAATAGTGACATGCACACAGCAGATGCTCAAGAAACATCCACCATGGGTACCAACTGAGCTTCGTCCTTTAAGGAGGAAACCTAGATCTAACTACATACAGGCCAAGAAGTTAAGTCAAAACACTCTGCACTCAGGCTAGTTGTGACTTCTCAGTCTGGTAACTTCCACTGAATTCTGGAAAGAAAAATCATTGGGACTTTGGCATGTTGGACCCTGACTTTCTGCTGTGATTCTGTCTCTTGCTGTGAAGTAGTATCAGCAGCTTCCCTAATAATCGTGCCATGCATTTAATTTGTTAATACTTGATTTTGCTGCACTACGGAGGTATCTCACATAAAGTATGGTCCCCCAGGAAAAGAAGCTCTGCTCTAAATCATTTGGTCAGAGCTGTGGCGTTGCCCCTTGCATCTTCCTTCTGGTTCAGTCTTTCCAGGCATGAGAAATAAGAATAACCTATGGTGTGTGTGTTCTTCTTTATAGGAATTGCCTAAATTTGCAAGAAACATGGGAAATGGGTTTTAGAGCATTTTAGTGGAAAGTTGTTGACTCTTTGGGAATGAGCAGTTGACAGAGACCAGCCAGTCCCTAGTAAGTGGTAGGGCATTCCCAGAGTTTAGGGAAAGGAAGGAAGATGGTTAACTCCCTGGCACTGTACAGAAATACCTACATACCAGTTTGGCAGAAGGGGAACCTGATAAAATGTAATAATCTAAGTCTTAGATCATCAGCCCTATCAGAATTAGTACTCTTTGGGGAGAGGGTCTGGGAGTTCAGACTGAGTACTTGTACCTAAGGGGAGGGGCCCCTGCAGATCTGGACTGACCCTTCTGCCCTCTTGGTCCCAGTTGGTCATAACACCATGGAGTTTGCTATGTGCTGCTTTGCCGCTACTGCTGCCTGCTCACTTTCCTGCCTGCTGCCTTCTGTAGCTCCCCATGTCTTCAGCCATATAGATTAAATCCAGGCATCCTCTCCATTCTTAACTTTGTTCTGCCAGTGTTATATAGCACAGTCATGTTGAATAGGGATTATGTGAAATGCTGCTGGTGGGCTGGTGAATCCAAAGGGATATGCTTCAGTGCTGTCAGGAGCCCCTTGGCTCCAAGATCTGCCTGTCTTGAGGGAGAAACAAGCAGGTCCTGCTAGTGAGTGTTTTCTGTTGTATTGATTCTTTCCTTTGTGGTATTTTGTATCCTGTTTTCAAAACTGAGTGAAGGGGAACCACATCAGGGGCTGCGCCAGCATCCCAGCAAGGTTCATCTAGCTCCAGTTATGTGGATTCTGGGGCTGGGAAAGGGTTGGAGATTTGGATGAAGTAGCCCCGCCATTTGGAGTTTAGTTTTATTTCTACCAGTGGGCATCAGAGGCAATTTAGGGGAAGCACAGGATGGTAGTATGATTTAGACCTGCAACAAGCACGCATGTTTAAGGGTTGAGTGATCACACTGGAGTTGAATGTGGACATGGTGTGACTGGGAAAGGACCCAGGTCCATTGGAGTAAAGATAACCGGATTAACTGAATTGGCCATGGGAGATTAGGCCACAGTCTTAGAAGAAAAATAAGTAGGACAGAGGCCAAGTTTTAGGGAGATGTCTTGACCTCCTAGGGCTAAGTTTACTAAACCACACTGAAGCTACAATACTTTTCCAGATGGGAAAAAGTATACACTACAGTTGAAGAACTGAACCCTACTAGATTGGATGTTGATCAGGAGCCTGTTAGCCCTTTGCTGGGAACCCTTCATACTCCAGCTTCCCTGGGGTAGGAAAGGTCTCCCACATTATGCAATAATAAAATCAGCGTCTGGATCTTTGCAGCTGTCTGTTGCTCTTTCAACTCTAGGATCCATCTTTGGACCAGAAGCCTGGCCCTTGATGCTAGAGTCAGCTGCATTCTCCTTACCTGCAGACTATGCACAGTGCCTGGGGCAGAAGGAGGAAAGGTGGTGCAGTTTGCCCTGCTGAACCTCCCCAGCAGGAACAGTAGTAATAAATGCACTTTTCACACTAAAGTTTTATTAGTTCTATTAAGCCTAGATCCTCCCCTAGTAGATTGCAAATTCAAAGTCTGTGTAATCCCAAAGCCATTCCACTGCAAATACTCAGCAGTAAAGATGGCCCCAAATTGGGTTCCTGTCTGCAGTGTATGTGGCAGCAGCCCATGTGCCTTTACCTGTTGTCAAACTTGCAAGCATTTATTCTGTCTTTGACTGTCATGGGGACTTAGGTTCTTCAGAGAGAGAGAGAGCAAGAGAGCTGATGACAGTGGTTTTACACCCACCCCCAAACAGGGAGTTTGCATGTAGTTACAAGCTGTGAGGGTTAGTGAGCTGCTGATATTGCTGAAGGCAGGGTTGATCTCTCACTTGCTTCATACTTGCATTCAAAATAATCTAGATTGTGTTGGGGAAGAGACTGACTGTACTCATGGCTAACTTTAAGTATTAAAACAAGATTGTCCCCTACAAACTTACTTGTCACCCAGGATCCCTGTAGCCAAACAGTATATGTTCCAGCTACAGAGAGCAGTCTGCTCTCAGCTTGCACAGCACCTTAGGGGAGGGAAGAATACATGGATAGGGAATGGGGTGGAGAAGGGATGGGAATTTTGTCATCCTGGTGGCTTTAGGGTCCTAAGGAATAGATAAGAACGGCACTGGGGAGGTCTGGATGGATCTGATTTGTGTAGGAGTTCCCTGTAGATAAATTACTGATCCCCCAACTACTATCCCCAGTATGTAATGGCTGAATTAATATGTAATCAACTGCATTGTATCTAAAGCCTTAGAACTAGTCAGGTGCTCCCCCAGCCCAATACCATTTCTTACCCTCTAATCCTACCTGATCTTTAACAAAGCATTAATAATTCTAAGGATAATCTCTATTTTGTTGTGCTTTTTTGTAACTGTTTTAAATAAATCAATTTGTACTGTATATTTGTACTTTTGTGAGATCCTTTTTGCTGTTTTACCATTTTAAGTCTCTGTACTTGGCTACACACAGATTGTATTTTTATTGTTAATGCTCTTCTTATGGATACCTGCATTTAACTTGTGGACTATGTAAACAATATATATCAATATCTATATATCTATATATCTATCTATATAAACTACTAGCTTTTCCTTTTGGTGTTTGCGCCTTCTTCCTATCCCAGCTTAGATGGTGGCCCCTGGGGATGGGGGAGTGGGGTTGAAATGCTTTGTGGGAATACTTGGAATGGAACATAAGTGGTGCCTATCTTGTTGTGAGCTTCAGGCAAATGGTAGAGGCTACCTCTAAAGCATGGTCTGCTGTCTTTTGGTGTGAATTTCAGAGCTCAGAAGTCTACAATAGACTTACCATCAGCACCAGTCACAAGAACCTGTAGGTATCCTCACTGCTGGACTTCCCTTCTATTCTTTTTCCTTACTCAGGAATACTGCCAGAAATTATGAGTAAGTCATCCCCAGCATAGCTACTTCTAACTTAGAAACCTGGCCACCAGTGAGTGATAAAACATTCATATTCATTTATTGAACACTTACTGTGTGCCACAAACTATCCTAAGTACTTGATATTAACAATCATTTGCAGCTATTATTTCTATTTTGTGGCTGGGGGAACCAAGACATTGGGGTTAAGTAACTAACTTTTCAAAGTTACACAGCTAATAAAAGTCGGAGCAGCCTTTTGTTTTTTCAGTTTTGATTTTTGCATTGCTGGGGATTAACCTATAACCTCCCACATACTAGGTAAGCACTCTACCTCTGAGCTACCTTCCCAGCCTTACAGAGCAGTTCTGAACCCAGGCATCTAACTCTTGAGTTTGTATTAACTGAGTGTTTTGAAAATTAAATGTGATGATCCATTTAAGTGTTCAAAGTAATCCTTGGCACATAGTGAATGTGCAACCATTTTGAAACATCCCAAGTAGAACCTCAGCATGGAGCTCTATGAGAGAAAGGCATTTGGATTGCTTAAGTACTTACTTTCTTTTAAATGTAATTTTAAGACAGATATTTCATGCCTGCTGTGAATGAACTCTAGTTTGGTGGGCAGTCATTTAATACTATTAACTCGCCTTGGACCTGTGGAGGTCAGAAAGGAGTTTAAGTTTCCCTGTTTTGATATTGGAAGAGGTCCACATTCCTGGCATAGTTTTTTTTTCTGGCTACAAATTAACTAGGGCACTTCCTTCTGGACCTCCAGATCTATAATTATCTAAACTGTACACAACCTTTGGTGCAGACTAAGGAAAGTTCTGTGCTTGTTCTGTACCATCACAGAAACTTTAGAAATGACCTCAGCACTTGTCTCTTCTAAGGCTTGGCAACCACACAAACTGCCAGAGTAGTCATTCTGCTCTAATCTTTGCCACTGTTGACTTGAACTCTTCTATCATCTTAATTCTGGTTTTTCCTCAATGGATTTTATGCCTACCTTGACTGAAAAATAAATAAAAAGATGGATTACCTGTACTCTCAAAACGAGTTCTGTGGTGCTATGGACCTTAATGTTGCAGCCACTACCATGAACATATTCCTAGATGCAGTTGATGGCTGTTTGAGAACTTTTAAGTGTAACAAACTACATTACTGAGAAAAGTACTGCATAATCTTTAGAAAATGCCAATTGTGAGGAAAGGCTTCTACTACTTTTGAATTTGGAAAGGCAAGTTAAGTTTAAATAGCCCTTGGGACTATAGTTATCTTCATTATGGCTGTGGGAATGAATTTTCACAAAGGCAGCAGTGGGTCTTTCTTCAGTGCCATATTCTCATCAACTCAGGGAACTCTGCTTAGGTAGCCCAGGTTGAAGAGCACCTTGCTAGCAAGCCATGAGAAGTCACTGCCTGAGAACTCCCACCCAGCTCTTTCCCACCTCACTTCACTAGCTAGAATGAAACAGACAAAAGCAGGAAAGAACCAGTAAAGATAAAATTAATTTATTTGCCCTCACAACTTCATGGGTTGCACTGGGCCCCTAAGTCCCATAAGCCCAGCCTGCTGCAATGGGCTGGGGGAGTCAAGTTCTCTGGAGTGCCTGCTCCCTTGTGTAGAGCTGCCTTGAGCTGGGTCCCTCCTGACCCCAGCATCCTGTTCCCACATGCAAGGGGTGCACAGATCCTCCTACAACAAACCAGGGCCTGCTTCTGAAAGCAAAGCTGGCTTTGTAGGTAGCTGTAGCACTGACCCCTGTGGGCTTAGGTGGATTGGAGGGCAGGCAGGAGGGTGTGGTTCAGTGCAGAGAGCTGCTATTCTGCTCTTCAAAGGCCATCTTGCCCAGAAGCTGGCTGTCCAATTCCACTCCACTCACAGGCAGCTGGAAGAAGTTCATTTCAGCTGCTAAGGCTGCCATGGCGGAAGGATCCTGGCCAAACTGAGCTCTCAACATCATGTCCATTTTCTCTAGTCTCCTCTTCAGTCGCTTAGCCTCCCGCTCTCGGATGAGCCGGGCCTGCCGCTTTTCTGGTGTTTCATTGGCCCTTTTCAGCCTCATGGCCTCCCGATCTCGCTGCAGCCTGCGTGCCCGCTGCTCATCTGTCTCTTGCATGCGCTGTAGGCGCTTGGCTTCACGGTCCCTCATGCGCCTCACCTCCCGCTCCTCCGGGGTTTCATTGTCGCGCCGACTCTTTTTGGCTGTGCGCTCCCGTTCTAGCCGCTGCAGCCGTACTTCCAAAGGCTCATTCTGTCGCCGTAGGGCCCACTTGCGTACACTGGGGGTCTGGGCTTCCAGTAGCTTCCGGTAGGCAGCACAGTTGTTGCACACAAGCAGAATTCCAGCAGGGTACACTGGAGGACTAAAGGTAATGTCCTTCCCCTCAGTACTGGAGGGGCCCTCACTGTGGGCTGGTGGTTGGGATTCCATATTAAGTACTTCAGGAAGTTTCTCGCTAGAAAGTAAAAATTTTGGATGATTAATGTTTCCTTTTAGCAAGGTTCAGATATCTATCCCTAACTTACTCTTTTCCTTCCAGGCCAGTTTCTCCAGGTTCAATTCTGGAGGTTAGTTTGAATGGTTAAGAGACCACTTCTTTTTGGGCTAGGGCATCTCCCAAGTCTTAAAGCCCACCAGAAATTGGAGATTAAACCACCTGCCACAGCAACCCAGCAGAAGTAAAGGAATCCTTACAAGTGGAGCTGGAATACCAGTGTTTGGGAAGAGCTGTGCAGGATCAAGCCTACCGTGTGAATGAAGGGGCCTGGAGGTGGAGGCTTCCTTTATGGCAGGGTACAGTCATTCCACTGTCTCACTAGCTCCCACTTGGCACTGCCTGCAAGAAAGGCAGCCTCTGTCTTGTATACCAGGCAAACAGGATGAAGACAGGGTGTTCAGAGTTCCAGTCTTCCTAGGACCCAGTGGAGACTATGTCCTCACACCAGAATCTATTCAGCATCCTGAAACCCTTTCTCCACAAGTTAGCATTAGTGTTCCTGCACTTCACTACATCTCTTTCTAGTTGAAAAGGTGGGGGTGGGGTGGGTGGGGTGGGTGGGGTGGGATTGGAATTCATTTCCCTTTGAGGTCATCTAATACATAATGTCATGTGTCAGTCACTTTTGCATTACCTATCTCTAGCCTTTGTTTTGACTTGGAAAAGTAGAACCCATACCCAGTAACTTGCTCCCAGGACAACAAGGTTAGGTGCCCAACTAACCTGTTAAAAGTGGCATGGCTGGTGAAACGGGCTCCACACACAGCACAGTTAGATCGTTGGTCCTCTGAGTGGATTAGGAGGTGGCGACCCAGTGACCCTGGGGAGCTAAGGGCCCGTCCACAGACAGGACACATGTAGCTCTTGGCGCTTACCACTGCTGCAGTGTGCTGTAAAACAGAGCCTTAATCTGTCAATCATGCACTACCTTCAGGAAAATCTGCACCCACAGAACTTCTGGAAAACATCTCCTTTCCTTAGTCTCAGGACAAAGGACTTAGAACTATTCTAGCTTAACTCCTGGAAAAGTCATAGCCTGTTGTGTTAGTGGACCTTCAAAAGGTCCTGGCCACTCAAATCACTGTTTAGATTAATTAGCTTGAGTTTTTGTTTTTCCTCAATTCGTTTGTTTTCTTTTTTTGGATGTTGCTGGGAATTGAACCCAGCGCCTTATGTATGCTAGGTAAGCACTCTACCAACTGAGCTATATTCCCAGCCCCAATTGGTTTGTATTCTAAAACATATACAAATCTGTGCCAATTAAATACAATAAGGTTGAAAGGAAATATAAATTACAACTTTTCTTTTTTTAATTTTTTTTTTTAGTTGGAGATGGACATAATACCTTTATTTTATTTTATTTATTTTTATGTGGTGCTGAAGATTTAACCAAGTGCCTCACATGTGCTAGGCAAGTACTCTACCATTGAGCCACAACTCTAGTCCCCCAATTTTTCCTTTTTTGAAACAGACAATGATAATATACTGTAGTCAGCTCTATACACAAAAATCATGAATAGCAGCTTTTCTATAAAGTCTCCAATATCTACTCATTTACCAATGCTAAGAACTTAAAGAACAAAAGATACAGCAAGCTGTACACATTAGCTTGAGTTCTGACCACATTCTGAAACATGTGGCTGGTTTGAAGAAACAGCAGAATTCCAGATCCCTCTTCAGAGGCTGAGAGGAATTCACACTTGGGATAATTTCTGTCTCCCTGCTCACACTGTGCATGTATATTTGTTTTTTTAAAACCTTATTTAAAAAAATATATATATTTATTTTTTAGTTGTAGTTGGACACAACATCTTTATTTTATTTATTTATTTATTTTTATGTGGTGCTGAGGATCAAACCCAGGGCCTTGCACATGCTAGGCAAGCACTCGCTCTACCACTGAGCCACAACCCCACCTTTTAAACCTTATTTTTATTTATTTATTTTTTTATGTGGTGCTGAGGATTGAGTCCAGTGCCTCACAAATGCTAGGCAGGTGCTCTACCACTTAGCTACAAACCCAGTCCTACAAGTACATTTTAAAAGAATGATCAAAATCCAAATCTAGGAGCTAGCTGGGAATATTGGCATACAACAGGTATTTGTATCCTGCCTTTCCTCAATCTTTAAAAAAGGTTGTTTTTTTGGTACTGGGGATTGAATCCAAGGGTACTTCACCACTGTTATATCCCCAGTTCTTTTTATTGTTCATTTTGAGACAGGATCTTACTACATTGCTAAAGGTCTTGTTAAGTTGCTGAGGCTGGTCTCAAACTTGTGATCCTCCTGCTTCAGCCTCCTGGTTACAGGTATGCTCCACAACTGGCTTCTCAATCTTTTCAAGGATTCTTTGGGAGAAACATTTTGCACAAACCAACTGTCTTTATGGCACAACCCAGCTGCCCTATGTACTGATTACTTGTCAATAGAGATCACAAGGCACAGGAGGCCTGTAATTGGATCAGGGTATAAACAAGTCTATTATTCCTATCCCCTTGTTTATACTAACTTTCATTGGTATTTCAGAAACATTTATGTTGGCTTCTTTTTCTTAAAAGTCCTTGTAATTATTAGATATTAGCTTCTATTTCATTATTGAATATATGCACTAAGTAATTTAGAAAAAATGTGGATACTTAATTCTCACAGTGTGTCTGTCTAGGAATCAAGAACATATTTACTCAACATATCACACTAAGGTATTCTGAGGAATGGAGTTGTTTTTTTTTTTTTTTTTTGTGGTACTAGGAATTGAACTCACGGTCACTCAACCACTGAGCCACATCTCCAGCCTACTTCTGAATTTTCTTTAGAGACAGGATCTCACTCAATTGCTTAGTGCCTCGATAAAGTGAAGTTGCGATTCTCCTGCCTCGGCCTCTGGAGCCACTGGGATTACAGGCGTGCACCACCACATCCAACTTCAGCTAGTGCTTTTAAAAATTAAGCAAAAGATCCCCCTGCCTCTGCCTCCTGAGCAGCTGGAATTACAGGTGTGCACCACCATGCCCGGCCTGGAGTCTTTTTTTTTTAATATTTATTTTTTAGTTGTATACAATACCTTTATTTTATTTATTTGTTTTTATGTGGTGCTGGGGATCGAACCCTCACACGTACTAGGCCAGCACTTTACCGCTGAGCCCCAGCCCCAGCCCTAGAGTGGAATCTTGATGGAAGCAACAACCTACAAGTCCTTTAGGAAGCAGAGGCAAAGGCCAATGCAGGATCTGCGTCATAATCAAGCTACCAGTGTTCAGGTTCTAGAGCTCACAGCTCCCCATGTCATACCTGGTACACGTGAGCGATCAGCTGTTCCCGACTCCCACAGTCTAGCTGGCAGAGAGGACACTGGCAGAGCTCAAGCAAGGGATCAGAATTCAAATTCTCTGTGACCTGCAATTCAACAAAGAGGCAACTCCTGAAGATTCTTCACTAATCTCTTCCTTGTCCCACCTCTTTAAAACAGGTATCCTGTTAAAAGGAACACCATCTGATATCAAGTGTCAACCTTAGGTTTTTGGTATAGGCCAAAGGAAAGAGTAATAATGTTTGAATAGGAATTAAATTTTATTGCATTGAGCCAGGGATGGTGGTGCATGCTTGTAATCCCAGCTATTTGAGAGGCTGAGGCAGGAGGATTATAAGTTAGAGGCAGGCCTCTCACAATTTAGTGAGGTCCTATCTCATAATAAAAACCAAAAGAGCTGGAGAATATAGCTAAGGAGTAGAACACCAAGGGTTTCATCCCTACTCCTGACAAATAAATACATAAAGCTCGCATCTTCCTTTTTTTAAATTTTTTTTTTCCCTGTCACAAGGCTAGGATTGCCCCAGGGAGAGCTGATATTTATTTATTTATACAAACATACATAGCAGGGATTGAACCCAGGGGTGCTTAACAACTGAGCCAAATTCCCAGTGGGCTTTCCTCATCCCCTGACCTTTTGCCTCAGCCTCCTGAGTCTCTGGGATTACAGGCATGCACCATAACACCTGGCTGAGAGCTGATCTATTTTATCTCCCTAAAATAAACTCTGCAGGGAAAGGATTAGCTTCCCTTTTATGAATCTTTAGGAAACAACTTAGTGAGAAGGTGATGCCTCACTAAATTTGACTTAAATTTGCAAACATACTCCAGAATACATCTCAGAAAGTTAGTTTCCCATTTTGCAAAGGTGGTTCTGGTTCTTCTGTATGTGGGTGCAGGAATGTGGAAATAGAGAAGGAAAGCCAGTGTGAGGAAGACTGTGTAGGAGGTGTGGGCTCCCATGCCACGAGGGAAGAGACATAGGAAGGCCCGGGAGACTGGAAGAGGCAAGACTGTGACATGTGGGTGAGAAACATCAGGGCAAAGTATAAGGGTAGGGCTTTCCTGGACTTAGGAGCCATTTTCACTTGCCTCATGCTCTACTACTTCTTTCCCACCAACAGGATGCTCTGCATTTTCTAACTCCTTTTCCACTTTGACCACCCCGCCATCTTCCTCTGATGTGTGGGAAGAGACTTCATCTTGTGTGGTCTCCTCTTCATCACCCTCACTGTCACCTGGAACACATAAACTGGTCACTTGTTCTGATTTTTTTGCAGAAATACATCCTGAGCTGCTGTCCACCTAGAGCTTACAAATATAATGGAAAACATTTCAGATCTTTTGTAGTAGAGTTTGTTATCAGTTAACAAATAAAGTTTGTTGCATACAAAATTATGATTAAGTGGAAAGCAGCTATCACTGTTATTTATTATGCCACATGTACACTAAAGAGAAAACCTGAGGTAAAACTGTATTGGAAACTAGTCATAAAAATAATTCTTCTTATGCATGGTTCTCAAATATCTGACACTTCAATTCACACTTCCCCAACCACCTCACACTGAGCTCATTCCCACAACCCATTACCTCTGACTTACCAACACTTCTCACTGATTTTATTACTTACTTTTCTCCATAAACCTCTGCACAGTTTCTCCATGGTGTCACTGACTATTCTACTGTGAGCCACACTCATTTGTTCCCAATAAATCCCAAGACACACTTAAAGAAACACCAGCAAGTTTTTTTTTTTTTCTCTTATATCAGTACATGGGCCGTAGTAAATTAGTTAAAAATGATGTCACTTTATAGGGAAAGGCCTCTTTGTTACAATGGAAAAATCAGCACAACAACCAACCTCAGGCAGTGTGGTGGTACCCAACTCACTGTGTTCTTACTCCACTAATGACACAGCAGTCTAAGCTGAATAATATGTTTCTGTTGGGTTTTTATTATTATTATTATCTAATGGATAGCTAAATGCATTTAGTTGAAGGAATGTGCCGTCCTTTACTTTATAATGAAATACCATTTCTTATGACTTCATTAAGAATTGAGCCTGTTTTAGTATTGGACGCAGTATGTGGCTGTGGAGAGGTCCACCCATGGCTGGGTAATCTGTAAGATTTATATGAGCTGATTTCTTTCTCTATTACTTATAAAATAGAAAAAAGATGTTAAAAGCAAAAACAAATGGAATTTTTTCAAAAAAGGAAAAAAAGTAGTAGTGGCTTGAAGGTCACAAGGAAGAGGAAGCCAACCATAGAGAAGCTTTCAAACTCTAGCCCTCACCCAATCCCACAGATCTCAGACTCCTGGGCCTGATGTGAGGAGAGAGAAATACACTAGGCTCTCTGCATCTGCAGTGAGACTCAAATTTCCTTGCTAACAGTACTACTTGTCTTCTATTATCCCTTACATAATTTCTAAATCCACCATTGTCTGGGCAATGCCAATTCCATTTCCTTTCTTCATGAGAAGATTTAACCAGATCATCTGCTAGTAGTTACATATGTTGTGTTAGATACACCAGTCAGTTGGTGGGCTAGATCTGACCCTGGAAAGGCAGTTTAAATCGTACTATATTTTCTCACCAGCTTCCTACTTGGTACTTTGAATACTTGTAGGCTTAGTCTAAGGCAATGTTGTATCAAATACATTTTTGTAATTTATCTGTTATCTAAATAGTCTACCAGAAAGATTAAAAAAAAAAGAAGAAAGAAAAAGGAAAGGTGTGTTGCCTACAGGGATGGTGCAAGTTTTCCACAGTGGAGACCTATTAGACTCTGGTAGATGTTGTTATTCTTACCTGTTACTTGGGAAAATGGTGAGTCCCATAGATTTTTTGTAATTTGGGACTCATTTTTCTATACATAAGTGATTTTTAATTGCTAAATTATTTTTGTGGTTGTTGTTGCTTAATGATTAGTTTGGGGAAAATCGTAGTTCCTACAAGTTGCTGAACTCTCTCCCTCTTTGTTCTCCCTAGTCTAAAATGGAGAGAAATCAGAAATGTTTCTCTGAATTGATATTTACAAATGACCAATATCTAGTGGATGAGATCAGGACAGTGTAGAAATCTTCCTAGGAAATAACACATCTCAAAATGTGTCTGTTCAGGCAGGCTATGAACAGACAAACCATGAGGCTCAACTTGTGAGAGCCTATCTTTTCCATCTCCTAACCACAGAGATCTACCAAGAGCTTTGGTATAGGAAGATCTGGACTTCAGCATTTTATGTGTTGCATAATCCCATTACTAAACAAACCTATAAAACATTAAAACTGGAACCTCAAGCAAAAATTCATAATTATGTTTTATTATAAATAAATAGATCTTCAGAGACAGGGATTTTTTTCTTTTCATTTGACTTAACCTAGGAACTACTTGAACACTAATTATTCCTATATCTCTATCACAACCATCACAAACCTATCTGTGTATGGCTATGGCCTATGCCAAGTACTGTAGTCCAAGAGTTAAAAATAAATATAATGCCAAATCTGTCCTCTCTCTCTGAATAAGCATATGCTCATACATCTTAGAACCCTTTTAGGGACACTGAGGATCCACATATCTCCTTCTTTGTATCTTCCTCCCAACCCCCATGCATAATCCCCAGAGCACACACACTCTAATAATTCTTCTCCCATTGCCCTGAGTCATTACCAGAAGGTGCAGAACTCACTGCTACTGGAGTCCTGATCTCTTAGTTGTTGGATAGCTTGTCGCTGACTGCCAAGGTCTCCAGGAAAATCAGTTTTCATCATCGCCTGGCGGGCTTGCTCTTCTAGCCCAGCAAATACTTGATCCCCTGGTGGTCACAAGGAAAAATAGTCAGGCCACCAGCTGGGCAGCACATCCCCAGGCAAGCTGGTTGGAAGGTCAGACCATTCAAAGATAGGAGACAGGCAGGTACCCTGTGGTGGGGTCATTCATCTCCAAGTCAGCTTGCTGCCTCCAACAGCTTCTGGGCACAGCTGTTCTTCCTGGGCAGTAAGCCAGATGCTCTAGAAAGCATCGCTTACTTTTCTTAAATCCCCTATTCTTGACTCTTCAAAAGGTGATCAATTGGTATTTTATAAATTAACTGCAGAATCTCAATTCCATTTACAACCTTCCATCAGATTGGGGAGATAGAAGCAAAAGAAGCAAAATGATGGGATGAAAACAGGGCAGTAAATCTGGGTAAAATCTCTACACCTTAAATTACTTGCATTATAGTCCTCACTCACTGTCTACCTTGGACTATAATCAAGTGCTTCAAATAATTCTTCTTATTAAATTTCTCTAATCACATCTTTCAGTCACTCTCCTTCCAACACATGTTCTATAAATTCTTTCTTGACTTTCTTTCTAATGCCTATCAGAATTGCCATGAGAAAATCAACTGACTGAATAATGGACAAGAAGGAGAACAACAACATATGAACTAATTTCTGCTGAAGAAAAACTTCCTGAAACATGCCAATTAATTTATAACAAATAATATTTATCTAGTCTTCTTGGGCCAATGCGGTTAGGATGGTTTTTTTTTTGGTATGCAGTACCCTCAATCCCTGGACCTTTCCTTGACTTTGCATTTCCTTCTGATGAACTCTGTCTGGGATCCATGTACTTACTGAAGAGGTTAACATTTCACATTCTTTGATTTCCAGGAGACCAGGCATAAGGAAAATAGAGCATTGGGTTTCCCTAGGTTTCCATTATCTCAGATGGAAACTACTGTCCCTACTCCTCAGCAGCAAGAGGGAATAATAGAAAGCCCGAGTGAAACCTGTGACAAGTGAAACCTGTGACAATAAACCATGCTCTTTCTTACTAAAGAGAGAAAGAAAAATAAATAGACTCGGCTCTGAGACAATACAATAATGTGAAAGGAAGAAACTAGTGAGTTGATGTGTGCTACTAGTTCTTGGGTAGTGAAAAGAATGATGTGGGGCAGGCTTCATGTGATATACTTTGTCTTTCATTCAGCAAATATTCTTGAGTAAGAATAAGAACTGAACTTCAATTATAGTGACTATTTGACATTTGTTAGTTCCGGACTCTATTTTACATGCTATGTGGTAGCTCTATGTTACAGGCTGTGTGGCAGGTATTACTACATGTATTATACATATAATATATACGTAATATATATTCATTTTTTTAAATATTTATTTTTTAATTGTAGTTGGACACAATACCTTTATTTATTTTTATGTGGTGCTGAGGATTGAACCCAGGGCCTCACAAGTGTGAGGCGAGTGCTCTACTGCTGAACCATAACCCCAGCCCCATATATTCATATTTTTAACAATACATTACATTTTTATATTAATAATAATAATAATATTTTGTACCAGGGATTGAACCCAGGAGCACTTTACCACTGAGCCACATCCCATCCATGACTACTATCTATATTTTACTAAGGAGAAAACAAAGGTCTATAGTGAAATCAAGTATTCAAACCCAGATCTGTGCCTAGAATGGTGCAAGGCCCTATGTTCAATATTCTCCTCAGCATGGGGTAGGGGTTAGGGAGTAAGGTAGTGATGGTCAGGAAATGGTCTCTGTTCCTCTCTAATGTCCCTTTTTTTTGATGGAGTGAACCTAAGGCTTTGCTCATGTTAAGCACATGTTCCATCCCCTAATGTCCATATTTTTAAACTGCTTTCTAGTAGAGATATTAAGTTCAAGGTTAGAAGGTTCATCAAAGTGGTTTTGCTGAAAACAAACACTGGTCTATGTGTGGCTCTGATCCTAGTATTGATGTTATCTTCATACCGTGAGAAATTAATACATACAAATCAAATGTCAAAATAATGTTTTTAGGACCAGTTTATGAGAAAGGAAAAATGATGGTTCTGATACCATGTTGACTTACCATGCATGGATTAGAGTAACCGACATTATGGCAATTATGACTCATCCTGTGGGTGGGAATGGAGGTGGATAGTGTTAAAGTGTACTTGTAGCTACACAGTGCTCAAGTAAGGAAAAAAATAAGTTGATTTAAGTTCACCTTCACCAAATCTAAGGTGACACACCGAATATAATTCACTGTTAGAGAAAGACAAAATGAATTCTGTATTAGAGTGTTTCCTCTTCCCTCTTTGCAAAAGTGAAACATTTAATTTCTCCATGTTAGTTTTACTGAAACCACAAGACCTTGGCCAACTGGCAGTCACTGAATTCTGGCATGCTTTTAGATCTAGGGACCATGAGCAGATATGGTACTATGGAATAAGTTATGTACGAGGCATATAATTATCAAGGGCAAACATTTCTTATCAGTGATACTTCTGGTCACTAAAGAAACCTAGTCAGAAATCAGTAGGTTTATAAAATGCTAAGAATGGCTGGGCATGGTGGCACTTGCCTGTAATTCCTAGCTACTCTGGAGTTGAGGCAGGAGGATCACAAGTTCAAGGTCAGCATGGGCAACTTTTATCTCAAAATAAAATTAAAAAGAGCTGGGGATGTAGATTAGTGGTACAGCACTTGCCTAGCATGTACAAGACCCTGGGTTCAATTCTCAGTATTAAAAAAAAAAAAAAAAAAGCAAAGAATAAACAATACGGAGCTGGGGTTGTAGCTCATCGGTGGAGCGCTTACCTAGCACGTGCGAGGCCCTGGGTTCAATTCTTATCACCACATAAAAATAAATAAAATAAAAGTATTGTGTCCAACTACAATTAAAAATAAATATTAAAAAAAATGAACAATACATTTTCTCACTTTCACAGTAGAGAATTACCATTGGATCAGTAGAAAGATATCTAAAAGGATATGTACTTTTCAGGAGTCATGAATTCAGCTACTCTTTATCAACATGAACTCAAAATTTATTTTTGCCTACTGATGTTGTCTAAATATTTCAGCCTTCATACATCAGAGAGGAGTCTATTCAGTACAATTTCCCCATCTAAGGCTCCTGCTGGCAATCTCACCTAGGATAATTGAGATAAATCAATTCTGTCCCTCTTTTTTGGCAATCTGGAAAGAAACACTGCACTTTTATTCTATTATTGACTTGGGAAAATAAGCTAAGATTACTGTTATTCCTCAAGGTTATTCCTACTTTAAATATCACCATAAAGTAAAATATAAAAAAAACAAACTTAAAAACACATCATTGGAAAAAATAAATAGATTATCTTCTGGTAGCTTTTATCTAAGCTCTGGCTCTGATTCCCTGGAATTATCCTTGCATAAAAAAATAGTGAGATTTGCTAAAACTATGTCCTATTAACTCAAGTACAATGTGACCCATAGAGATATTAGTGATTAACAAGTGTTATAGAGTTGTCTGATTTTATAATATAGAATTATTTTTTCATTCTTGAAACTGTTGGAGTAAGTTAAAAAAATATCCTCTGGTTTCTAGATATTAATGTAGAGCAACCATCTTATTAAATGTGGGTATTTATTTGCCTGTTAATATTTGGGTTCCACAATAAAAAGCAAATAAAAATCTCCCTTTTTCTTTGATATGAAATCAAAATACTGTTTGCTTTGGATTTGGCTAAGGTTCTGGAGACCAGATAAGAAAGAGGCCATGCAAGCCACTTTGGAGAACAAAGTGGCTTCTTGCCACTTTTGAGGCAAGAAGACTGAGATGAAATCATTAGAAAGGAAAAATATTTTATAATTCTCTTTCTTGGGTCCTTGGTATTTAATATGTTATACATGATGGCAGAATATTTCATATTTCACATATAGAGCACAATCCTTCAAGACACTGGTTGTACACAAATATTTTCACACCATTTGTGTCCTATACATGTACTTAGGATAATGATGTCTAACTCATTCCACCATCATTCCTACCGGCTTGCCCCCTCCTTTCCCCTCCCTCCCCTTTGCCCTAACTAAAGTTCCTTCATTTCTCCCAAGCTCCCCACCCCCAGTTGCCATTATGTGTCTGCATCCTCATATCAAAGAAAACAATTGGCCTTTGTTTGGCTAACTTCATTTAGCAATATATTTTTTCAATTTCATCCATTTACCTGAAAATGCCATGATTTTATTCTCTTTTAATGCTGAGTAATGTTCCATTGTGTATATATACCAAAGTTTCCCTATCCATTCATCTACTGAAGGACATCTAGGTTGGTTCCATGATTTAGCTATTGTGAATTGTGCTCCTACAAACATTGATATGGCTGTGTCCCTGTAGTATGCTGTTTTTAAGTCCTTTGGGTATGCTCCTCAGTTTATACCTGAGGAGTGGGATAGCTGGGTCAAATGGTGGTTACATTCCCAGCTTTCCAAGAAATCTCCATACTGCTTTCCATATTGGCTGCACCAATTTGCAGTCCCACTAGCAATGTATGAGTGTGCCTTTTTCAGCACATCCTCACCAACACTTATTGTTGTTTGTATTCTTAATAGCTGCCATTCTGACTGGAGTGAGATGAAATCTTAGAGTAGTTTTGATTTGCATTTCTCTAATTGCTAGAGATGTTGAACATTTTTTTCATATATTTGTTGATTGATTGTATATCCTCTTCCGAGAAGTATCTGTTCAGTTCCTTGGCCCATTTGTTGATTAGGTCCTTGGTACAATTTTTAAAAATGGAATTTCAGGCTGACTGAAATGAAGTAAAGCAGCTAAAACATATTCTCTAAGAGAGCAGATGTCAGCTTCAGAGAAAAAGAGCTAGTCCTGGGAGTGAGGAGCTTAGGAGTCCATTTCTAGATGACAGTCTTATTTGTAACCCAGAAAACATTTGGCCTTTGTTTTCTGGGGATTGGCTTGCTTCACTTAGCATATATTTTCCAACTTCATCTATTTACCTGCAAATGCCATGATTTTACTTTCTTTTAATGCTGAGTAATGTTCCCATTGTGTATAATACCAAAGTTATCACGTTGGGAACATAGCCATTACCACACAAGAATGCTTACAGAATGAAGGAAGACAAAACAAGCTGTGCTTTTTAGAAAAGACCTTAAAGCCTTTTATTCTTTCTTCTCTGTGAAAAGCTTTCAATTGAAGTTAAAGGTTTCTAGTCTCTGATGTATCTTGTAATCTGAAAGCAAAAGTTTCTTAAATAAAAGAAATTTTCCTCTACTTAGTGGTTTGCTTGGATCAAACACACTAAATGTGAGTGTTAAGGGACTATATTTTCAACCTCTCTAGAAACAGTGAACAGAAATTTGTTCTCAGAAGGAGGTGAGATGGGAAGGAAATAGGGGGAAAGATATAAATAGATCTTTTAAGCCATCAGTAGTTTCTCCATAACTAATAATTCTGGGCTTTTATTCCAAAAGCTTTGCATTGGCCTCTATTATTGAAGCAAGTAGGCTAAACACAAGTCTGTCTGGATGTTTCTGGGGAAGGATCATGCCAGTAATTTAGATATAAAAACAGTCCTGAGGAAAACCAAGGGAGTGCCAAAGCAGCCTGTTCATTGGCTTCTAAAGTGGATCTGACAAATGTTGCTGGGCTACGGCAGTGGGATTCTTAATATATCCCTTTAGGCGTGTTTTAGCTTCATGCCACATAACTTCTTTCCAGAAGGCAGATGTAATGAAGCTCAGCCATTACTCTGCTCAAGTGCTGATTGGCTTTGACATTTAAGCAAAGCTTCTGCAGAATTTCCTGTCTCCCAGACCTTGAGTCCATTCCATTTACTTTAAATAAACAAGCATCATTAAGTTCAATAAATATGACTGGTTCCATTTCACAAGGTGATAGGAGACTCAAGTCATCAGGAAACTAAAATTTCCTATTTCTGTTTGCCATTATTGTTATGGCCAATGAGAAGGTGATCTATTGAAAAGGTTAGGGTCAGCTTTAGTCCCTAAAATAATAAATAAACAGAAGATCTTAGGAAACCAGCAAATCTCAGTTTCTTGTCTTCTTTGGTCAAGCTAAGTCAATCACCTGAAAAGCCCTCCCAGCTCCCTGCCTAAATGTATCACTGAAAACAGCCCCTTCCTGGGGGGTTTAATTGCAGCTGAATGTTTGTGTTCACAGCCCCACAGTAAAGGCCCTTTTAATATTCACCATTGAAGAACCTGAAAAGTCCCATTCACTCCACGAACAGTATAATGTTCACTTGCTTGACTCTGGTAGCTGTGTTTCTGCACCTATAGAAATGTGATACTATCCCCTCCTCCCTGGCTTATTGGACAATCTATTTTTCAACTCCAATAAAAGTACCAGCTCATCTCAGTTTTAATTAACTATCATGGAAAGAGATGCAATTGATGGATATATAGTACATGGACACAGACATAGGCCATAAAAGTCTTTGCTAGCTCCCCTGTCCTTACTATAATCCTGCCATCATTCCACCAGCTACTTTTCCTCAAATCTAAGGAGTCTTTCTGGCTTAGGCTGGGCATAGTGGCATATGCCTGTAATTCCAGCTACTCAGGAGGCTGAAGCAGGAGGATCACAAGTTTGAGGACAGCATGGGCAATTTCATGAGGCCCTATCTCAAAATAAAAAGGGCTAGAGTAGGGCTGGGCATATAGTTCAGTTGGTAGAGTGCTTGCCTCGCATGCACAAGGCCATGGGTTTGATTTCCAGCACCAAAATAAAGAAACAAACAGATAAATAAATAAAATAAAAAGAGCTGGGGATATAGCTCATTGGTAGAGTGTTTACTTAGCATGTGCAAGGCCCTAGGTACCTCCAAAAAAAAAAAAAAAAAAAAAAAAGGAGTAAGCAGTGTCTTTGGACACGTAAGTTTTATGGGTGAACACTCAATCCTACAATTGCCTTTCTTGGAAACCCATATCTCTACTAAGGGTAACTTACCTGCCCTGACTTGTGGTCTATGTGTCTTATCAATACTCATCTTCAACCAGAGAGAAGGCAAACCCCCTGAGCCTGTTGTGAATGACCTATCCTATAGACACTTCAGGTTATCTCCCTTGACCATCTTCACATTCAGATACACTGCATCTTACTATTTTAGCAGCAAATTCTATATTGTTCCTAACCATTCACCTTCACATTAGCAGCCAAGCACATCTACTTATTTCAGAATACACTTCTGGAAGCATGCAACTGATTACATTTTATACAACTTTCCCAGGACTTAAATAGAAGAATGATCATGTAGAGAGGTTTGCTACCCTAATGTCATTAATATGTCAAAGCCATCTTAATTCCTCTATTCAACTATTTTCTCTCCTACTCTTGAAACTACCCAGAAAGATAAGTACATAGTGCCTGACATACAATATCTATAATTAAATTAGTTTTAGTTCTTTTTTGGGGCTTATTTTGTCTTAAAATCTTTCATATTTTTCACCTCTGAATTCTTTTCAGATGTTGTTATACTTTACTCAATCAGTCCTCCTTAATCTGTTTCTTATATGATAATTTGAGTGAGAATGCTTATCCCCCTACATTACAGAAAAATGGCTAATTATCAAAAATGTACATAGATATTAATATTAATAAGGCACTTTCTGAACATTCTTTATGAGCAGTGCTAGAAATAGAGATACATATGGCAGAGGGACACACATGGCATACAGTCCCTGCCCTCCAGAAGTTTACAATCTAATGTCACATATAATATACATATGAAACTGTTGAGAAACAAAACAAAGCCATAGCACATGCCTGGTCTTCCTGTTTTTAATCTCTCCCTCATGTGATCCATCCCACGCACTACTTCATACTATCAAAACATTGCACTCTAAATGTCACTCTACACTCTCCCTGTTTAAAAACCCTTGGTAACTTCTGACGGTCCACAGAATGAAGTCTGAACTTGGTCTCATGTTCAGACCTCCCCAATGTAAACATCTCTAACTTCATGTCCTCTGACTTCTGGACAAAAGAAGCTTCTGCTTTATGAAAAGTCTCCTTATCCTCTGAATACATCATGTGCATTCCTTCTTGTATCTTTACTCACATCATTCTCCCTACCCAATTTTCCCTTTCTCTTTTTCAACCTATTTTCTCCCTCTAAGGCCCAGTTTAAGTTCATGGTCTAGGGCCTCCTTGCTATTTTAGTCAACAGAATTCTCTTAACATCCCTTCTCTTAACTTGTATAGTACTTATGGTATACAGCATCCCTATTTGGTATTTAACCTATACTAATGTTGTATTTTTATATTATGTGTATATGTATAAGAGGCTACATTACAGTTTATTTTGTTTTACAGTCCTAACATCTATATCCTATAACTATTTATTAATGTTAATGCTAAGGATAAATCAAACACATATACCCCAAGTAAGTTTCTAACATCTCATCCACTAACCTGACATATTTTTAAAAAAATGTTTTTGTAGTTGTGGATGAACAGTATGACTTTATTTTATTTTTTATTTTAATGTAGTGCTGAGGATCAAACCCAGTGCTTCACACATGCTAGGTAATCACTCTGCCACTGAGCTACAGCCCCAGTCCATGACATATTTTAAATCCACATATCCAAAACCTTTAACCCTTTCTTAACTAATTAGTGTGAGCTGCTCTTCCTAAATTCAGATTACTCTTTCATTCCCTCCTTCAACATCCCAAGATTCTGGAATACAAAGCCCAATACTCACAGTGAACTTTATTTGGATTTGTCTGTTTCCGACGGGACATGTTTCCCTAATCCAAGAGCTCTGGCCTTTCCCAGTTTCACGACTGGATATATTACTTCCTCTTTGCCAGCTGCTAAGCTATAATAAAAAAGGATATTGTTAGCACATGTCATCTTTGTTTTCAAAAAATATACAAAATTAAAAGACAAAAAGACTTTTAAAAGTAATTCCTAAGCATATAAAGCTCACCCATCACAATAAATAATTGAACTAATCAAAGAGAGAAGTGAATAAATTTCTACCATAATATCAAGGTCCACCATAATGTCAAGGTCCAAGAAATTTAAGAGGAGATTCCCTCAGATGACTTAGAGAATTTTACTCTAAATCCATCTGTGGAATTCAGAATCCTGTTAAGTGATCATGATCATAGGAGAGAAAAGGATGCAAAATTCAGGCAAAAAGGTTAGGGAAGTATTGTAAGCTCAAAAGGATAAGTCCTATGGATGTGAAAGGAAGCAAAAGAAGCCAGAGTGTGGCAGCTCATTTGTCACATGCCCACTGGAAGTCAAGTCCTGCAATCTGCATGAATGGGAGCCTCTAGACTTTTTTTTTTTTTTTTAAATTTATCTTGCAAGCCGGGTGTGGTGGTGCACACCTGTAATCCAGCAGCTCAGGAGTCTGAGACAGGAGAATCGAGAGTTCGAAGCCAGCCTCAGCAATGACAAAGCATTAAGCAACTCAGTGAGACCCTGTCTCTAAATAAAATACAAAACAGGGCTGGGGATGTGACTTAGTGATTGAGTGCCCCGAGCTCAATCCCTGGTACCCCCCACCCCCCAAAAGAGAAGTTATCTTGCCTAGAGGTAACAAAAGCATCATATCCCTGTGAGACAAAAAAGTCTCAATGAAAACAACATGAGAAAAAGAGCCTCTATTTAGTGATACAGGACAGTGCTGAGCACCATGGATGACAAGACACTAAAGCAAATCAAACTTCCAATGCTAAAGACTGGCTCTCACCAGAAGAGCCAAATGCCACCCACATTGCTGAGTACTGATTCAATTTCCCAATGTGGAACCCAAACCTGGTCCTGCTCCCATATTCTGGAGAGGTGGGCAAAGCTAATAACCTTAGAGCCTTTTTTCAATTTCCGCTCTGTGTAGCAGAGACCAGTGGGAGGAACACAGAAAAGCTCCCTTGGTAAGAAGTGCTGCAAAGACATGCATCTGCCCTGCTTATATGGAAAGGGACAGATACTTAATTCAGGAAGATCCTGGTTTACTACAAGAAAGACTGGCCCAGTATATGCATTGTAGAGAATCTAAATGGATTAGTAGCAGAAGCTATGACATTTTCTCTGAAAGAGTGAATAAATGATATTTTAAAAAATTATCTTTCCTACCAAAGACACAAATATGGATCTGGTCACCCAAGTTTTCTTTTAGTGCCTGCCTTCTCAAATTGTACTCTTACATAAAAATATAGAATTGTACTTTATTGTCTTTAGAGGAATGATGAGAGACTACTACTAGCTGTCCTTAGCACTCCAGTTAATGAAGACCTGCCTCATGTTATGCCAACTAACTCTTCTACATAGTGAGAAAGGACCTCAAACCTGTAATCAGATCCTGCCTCCCCTTACCAAAAGAAAGAAACCGCAAATGGCAAAGACAGGCCTCCACAGGAAGTGGCAAAGGAAGCAGCTTTCAGGCAGTCTTCTATCATATCTGCATATCAAACACAGTTCTTTTTCAGACCTTTAATTAAAAAAAAAAAAAAGAAAAACTCCAAATGTATACAGTAAAAACCAATTATAATTATTTAGAGGGTAGTATGCTGATATCTACTACTAATAATATGTGTTCTCTAAGTTTTGTATATATCATTTCTAATCAAGTAGTTAGTTATTCATGGAAGCAATGAATGAATATCACTTCAGATATTTTCCTTTATGTCTCTGGAATCACAAAGAGGAGAGTTAAATGAAATGCAGGTTGTCTGTTAATCTTTCTAAAATAGATGCCTGTATTGTATAAACAAAAAAATGGAATCTTGACTAATCTATATTTTCTCCCCCATCAAGATCAGAAATTGAAATTGAGATAAAGGTAATAAGGTCTCTTCTGAAGGAATGCCAAATAAATTGAATCTGGCTCAATTTAGATAATCTTGGCAAGACAACAGTTCAATACAAAAGCTACAAGGTGCAAGAGATGAGCATCTGCATATTTAAATAGTGTCCATTGCCTCTCACAGTCCTCCTAGTGGCCTAATGGGGAACTGACCAGATGGTACCCCATGGGACTTCACACCTGAGGGATGGAGGGAAAATAAGCAAATGCTCTCCCCTCTCATAAAACAAAACAAAGCTACAATAACAAAAACATCCACCAAAAAAGTTCTGTAGGGTCATGGACTCTTGAAAATAAATATGGAAATAAATAAACGGCACTGAAAGGACACTCCTGACCACAAAGCAAGATCTCAGAGGTTAGGCAAGTGTTTTATAGGAGGTAAAAACTAATAAAAACCCATGGACAGATTACTCTAAAGGTCATTCATTGCGTTTTACATCCAGCTGTGCCTCAATTTCCAAGCCCCAATCTGAAACTAAATCCAAAACATAAATGGAGAGCTGCCAGAACATCTTCATCAAGGAAACTGGAATGGGAAGAAAGATAAACCGAGGTTCAGGTCTACAAGGGATTCTATTTTAAAAGGAGAGCAGCTTTTATCCTCTTTAGAGCGACTTTGTGTCTTCCGGAGGGTGCGACAGCTCCCCTTATCACGGTCTCTGCTCTCCCACAGGTGTTAGATTGCAGTTTCCAGGGCACACCACAGATTTAACAAGGGAGTGGGTACGGATGCAATGCCAGTCTTAAGAAAAGAGGGTGCACTCCCACCTCCTGCTCTGGTGCAGTTCCCACGGAGCAAAGTAAACTCGCCTGAATCCAAGTGACGTGTATCTGCCAAAAAGGAGAGGGCAAGAAAGCGGTTCACGCAGCTGCTTCGCTGTTCCCAGGTGCCCCACGGGTCGGATAAGGAGCGTGTGTATGATCAGCTGAGATATTCCCTACGGCTTTTTCAAGCATGAGCACAGGTAAATTTCCAGGAATTACAAACAAGAGCCAGAGGTCTTCTGAAGCGGCTCAGACAAACCCTCAGACAACACAGTCGGCTCCAAAATCTAAATTTAGAAGCTCTCTGCAAGACCGAGACTCCTGCACTAACACCCCCGGGTCGGCACTCCCACGCTATCCTCCCCTCCCCCAGCTCCACCCAAGCCTGTCAGACGCCGGGGCCGCCCTGGTTGTACCCGGCCGGAACGCGGCCTGGCACCCGCCGCAGGCTGACCGGGGGCCCTTGCAGGGAGGGCGGTGGCGCGGACGACCCCGCGCCGGGGACCGCTGAGGGACAGAAAGAGGAACTGCCGGGGTGCGGCCGCCGGGAGGGCTGCTGGACCAAGGGGAGGGGTGAGCCCTGCTCCTCCCGCCCCTCGGACCACAAGGAGCCCCCGACCCCCTCCCCAGACGCAGACAGACAAAAGGACAGACAGCCAGCGGCCCACAGTGGGCGAGGAGCCCCTGCATCTTCGGCCGGGCCCGAGGAAGGACGCGGGGGCCTCTTTACCCGGCGCGTCGGCGCTCGGCTGCGCTCAGGGTCCCTGGGCCCCGCCTCCGGACAGACGGACCGCCGGACAATGGGCCCCGGGCCGCAGCTCCGGCCAGCTGGGCCCGGGCTCTCCAGGACCCGGCCGCGGCGGGGCGAGGGCGGCTTCGAGCCGAACCGGTGGCGGGAGCCGAGGGGCGGCGCTGCAGACGGACAAAGCCAACGGCAGACAGACGGACGGAGGGGGAAAAAGATGGCGACGCGGGTGGCGGGAGCGCGCTGCTCGCGCACCCTCAGGGAGTGGAGCGCGTGCACGAGTCTCACCTCTCCCCCTCCCCCCTGCTCCAGCCTTGGCCCCCTCCCCGCTCTTCACGCGCGTGCCTGGCGCTGTGGGCGGGGCTTGAGGAAGAGGGGGTCCAGGGAGGCGGGACTTAAGGAAGCATCCAATCACTGACGTTTAAGAGGGGCCTCCCTACATCCTCGAGACCACCCAGCCTCACACCCTCCTCGGTCTTTCTCAGGTGCTCGCAGCAGGGCATGTGAACTCCACCCTGACTATCTGCTCTGATCCTGGTTTCCTACCTCACCATCGAGCTCAGCCACAAAACCCACATCCCCCAACCACAGCTCCACCGCAGGCTACACCTCCCCTTGGCCCAACCTTAACAACGCTCCCCATCGCAAACCTCTTCACCGCCCCACACCTCACCGTATCTTCAAACCCCAAGGCATTCAGTGTAATCGAGACAGTGGGGCCACAGCCTCTGTGGGCGGGGCTAAATTCAGCTGTCAGAACCTCAAACTGGAAAAATGCTTATATTTCTTTTGGACATTAATGTCTGCAACATGATAGTGGACTAATAAAATAGCAGAGTTGTAGGCCCAGGGACAGGGTAACTTGTGATCACCGGTGCCACTTAAGGGACATTTGGGGCGATTTAGAGCAGTCCTAACTCACTTCCTAATAAAACACCTCCTCCTGTCATAGTCCCCTTCTCCACCTTTTCCCGGTTGCCTTCCCTTTCTCTCATTCTGACTTCCTGTAGAATGCCCTACCCTGCCTCTGACATGCCTGCTTAGAGAAGTAGGGAATGCAGTGGAAAGAAGATGAGATCTGGCAGAAGATACAGCGTTTAGTCCCAGCTTTGCCACTGACCGGTTTGATGACTTTGGGCAAGTCACTTCCCTATTCTGAGTCTCTGCTTCCTAAGATGTAAAATGGATAATAATATTAGAATTCCCGGCCTCTATTCCCATGTTGCGCTGGTTAGGTAAAATGAATTTCTGAAAGTATTTTGTAACTATTTCTTGTGATTACTGACCACATACAGGCAGAACTGATGAGGATGCTGATGCTTGCTGATACAATGACAAGTCTTGGTATTCCCATAAAGCGGTCTTGCAAGATGTCCTTCCCTCAAATCTCAATAAGATGATATCATTGTCTGAAGTTTGTATTTATTGTGATAGATTGGCTGTATTGGAGGATCTTGGTCCTTCACAATTTTGTGGTAAATAGCTCATTCATTCATTCAGTCATTTATTTATTGTGAATTAAATAATTTATTATATTTGGATAGGGATTTTTGTTTAATGTCAGTGAAGGAAAATTTTAATTTCATATAAAAATCTAATTTCCACATAGCCAGAAAAGGAAATATTCTCACCCAACCAGTAAGCTTTTTAGTGTTTTATGTAAGAATGCAAGCTGAAATAAACATTAGTTTTTATACTACAGAGTAATTCTTGATCAGTTTAGATTGAGAAATGCAAACATGGCTTTATTATGTCACTTTGAAGTTGACTTAGTTGATATTTTCAACAGGAAAGTAGTTTAGAGGTAAAATTTGCTTCCAATGAAGTCTCTTGCATTCATTATTAAGTTATAGTGTAAGGCTGGGCAGCATGGGCTGGGGATGCAGCAAAGTGATTGAGCACCTGCTTAGCACATTTGAGGCCTGGTTTCAATGCCCAGCACTGATGGTGGTAGGAAAGCTGGGCAGCTTATTCTGGCTTCTGATAAAAAT